>NC_135232.1:213388229-213700729 GCF_051348905.1 Ranitomeya variabilis | reverse complement strand
ATTTTCACGGCTCTGCGTGATAAACTGTAGTGAAACACTTGTTGGTTCAAAGTTCTCACAACACATCTAGATAAGTTCCCTGGGGGGTCTAGTTTCCAATATGGGGTCATGGAATAGAGTTTAACTGAACCTGTGTCTTGGTCGCAGGTTCAGTTACTACACCGGCAGAATCCTGCCGCTGGGGCCCAGGGAGCAGAAGAGAGGGCCCTATACGCCAGTCAGGGCATTAATGCCCTGATGGTGGCCCTGCAAGTATGAACAGGATTTCCCGCAAGCACTGATGTGAGAATATTACTCCAGGACAGAGGATCCCCCATAAGCACAGTGCGGCAACAAGATTCCCTGCTAACATACAGGATTCCCTGTTAACAACCAGGAAGAAGTGTCATTATTTCCAATCGTGAACAGGTAAGGAGGGATGATCCAGCTATTGCTTTGCACATTTAAGTACTTATTTCAACATCCTTTTTTAGAGCATCTCTAATCTTTTTCACATATTAAATTCAGTCCAGTGTGCACCAAGGCAAAGGGGTGCTTTTTGATTTTGCTGCATTAAAGAATATAGGTTAAAGAAAATAGGTGACAGCACAAGTGTCTACCCCTTTGTTTCATAACAACTGTTGTCTCCACATAATGTGGGACATTCTGAGATGTTGCGCCTGCTCTAACTAAAATTGTAAAATCCAAATACGTGCACAGAAAAGCCATGCTGATATATTCAGTATCAAAGCAGATATTTTTATATTTCATCATTATCTTATATAGGTTATTAATAGTCATGCACTGTAACAATGTTATTGGCTCACCTTATCTCTATATATGCATACATACTTCTCATTGGTTAAGGTGATACTGTCTACATTCAGCTCAAGAGTTTAGTTGTGTATTTCACTTTGGTTAATTTATTTCCTATGTTTTCTCTAAGTCTGTTAGTTGTGGGGAGATAGACCGGACCTTGGGTACCTGCATGCCAGGTCCAGAACTATAAAGTCTGCATCCTCTGTTCCTGGGGGACAGCTTTGAGGAGCCAGACCTTCCCCTGCAGCCTGAGGGAAGCCTGAGTGGGAGGGACCTGCCTGCAGACCCAGAAAGGTGGGAAGAGCTAGAAAAGGGTGCTTCTACTGGGGGGGGTTTCTACTGTTTAGGTACATCAGGGGCTCTGCAAATGCAACATGACACCTGCAGACCAATCCATCTAAGTCTGCATTTCAAACAGCGCTCCTTCCCTTCCGAGCTCTGCCGTGCGCCCAAACAGTGGTTCCCCCCAATGTATGGGGTATCAGCGTACTCAGGACAAATTGGACAATAACTTTTGTGGTCCAATTTCTCTTGTTACCCTTGGTAAAAAAAAAATTGTGGGCTAAAACATTATTTTGTGGAAAGAAAAAATGATTTTTTAATTTTCACAGCGCTACATTCTAAACTTTAGTGAAACAATTGGGGGTTCAAAGTGCTCACCACACATCTAGATAAGTTCCTTAGGTGGTCTTCTTTCCAAAATGGTGTCACTTGTGGGGGTTTCCACTGTTTAGGCACGTCAGGGGCTCTCCAAACACGACATGGGTTCCGATCTCAATTCCAGCCAATTTTGCATTGAAAAGTGAAATGGCGCTCCTTCCCTTCCGCGCTCTGCCATGCGCTTAAACAGTGGTTTATCCCCATATATGAAGTATCAGCGTACTCAGGACAAATTGCACAACAACTTTTGGGGTCCAATTTCTCCTGTTACCCTTGGAAAAATAAAAAATTTGGGGCAAAAATATCATTTTTTGTGAAAATTAATATGAATTTTTTTTTACGGCTCTACATTATAAACTTCTGTGAAGCACTTGGAGGTTCCAAGTGCTCACCACACATCTAGATTAGTTCCTTAGAGGGTCTACTTTCCAAAATGGTGTCACTTGTGGGGGTTTCCACTGTTTAGGCACGTCAGGGGCTCTCCAAACACGACATGGGTTCCGATCTCAATTCCAGCCAATTTTGCATTGAAAAGTAAAATGGCGCTCCTTCCCTTCCGAGCTCTGCCATGTGCCAAATCAATGGTTTACCTCAACATGTGGGGTATCGGCGTACTCAGGACAAATTGTACAACGACTTTTTTGGTCCAATTTCTCCTGTTACCCTTGGTAAAATAAAACAAATTGGATCTGAATTAAAAATTTTGTGAAAAAAAAGTTAAATGTTCAATTTTTTTTAAACATTCCAAAAATTCCTGTGAAGCACCTGAAGGGTTAATAAACTTTTTGAATGTGGTTTTGAGTACCTTGAGGGGTGCAGTTTTTAGAATGGTGTCACTTTTGGGCATTTTCTGTCATATAGACCCCTCAAAGTCACTTCAAGTGTGAGGTGGTCCGTAAAAAAAATGGTTTTGCAAATTTTGTTGCAAAAATGAGAAATCGCTGGTCAACTTTTAACCCTTATAACTCCCTAACAAAAAAAAATTATGTTTCCAAAATTGTGCTGATATAAAGCAGACATGTGGAAAATGTTGTTTTTAACTATATTATGAGATATAACTCTCTAATTTAAGGGCATAAAAACTAAAAGTTTGAAAATTGCTAAATTTTCATAATTTTCAACAAATTTTTGTTTTTTTCACAAATAAATGCAAGTCATATCGAAGAGGTTTTACCACTATCATGAAGTACAATATGTCACGAGAAAACAGTGTCAGAATCACCAGGATCCGTTGAAGCGTTTTAGAGTTATGACCTCATAAAGTGACAGTGGTCAGAATTTTAAAAATTGGCCCTGTCACTTAGGTGAAAACAGGCTTCGGAGTGAAGCGGTTAAGGGCATAAGAATTCAAAGTTTGAAAATTGCCATCGTTCTGATGCTACCTAGAATTACATTGCAAAAGCCACTTCCGGGTCACTCAGAGTGAGCCAGCTAGTTGGCCCCATTTAGCCCCAGTAAGCTTATTATAAACCCACTGGTTTTCCTCTCAAGAAATATGTTAATTAAAGTCAGATTGAGCATGGTAGCGCTGCTGCTGAAGTCATGAAGGAAGAAAATAAATTTGTGCAGAAAGTGGGTAGATTTTGATCAGTGCCTGGTTTTCTATCAGGTAAACAGGCATTTGAGGGTTTCTGTAAATGTATTGAAGGAAAAGTCGATGATTATATGATGCTGGATTGTTAGATCAGGTTGAGATATTGTGGGAAACCTCTAAATGTGTAAGTAGAGGTGAGTTGAAGGAAGAAAAATATGGTGATAAGTGTTTGTATGTTAAAGTATGTAACAAAGATAGTGTTGACCCCCCTGCCGCTTCCAGTTTGACTCCACCTCATTACATTATCCCCGAAGGAAGGACTTGTTGTGTATGTAGGAACCAGAACCCAGATTGGGTAGAGACCTGTTGTATATGTGGTGCCTCCTGTCAGCACATAGAAGCCATTAGATGTCCCACTCTTACGACAGGATTATACCTTTTGTTATCACACTACAAACCATTTGCATAGAGTAACCCTCCTTGATCAGTGCCCCAAGTGCTACACCCCCATAATTCTTAGCCAATACTGGCTTTGGGTCTGATTGTGAGTACTTGAGTATAGTTGGGTGGAACACTGGATAAGACTGGACCTACAGCCCTTCCATAGCTTGAGAAAAGACAGGCAGCAAGAGTAGAAGCCTCCTTACTAGAATGACTCTGTTGCAATCAGAATACGTGTCCAAATACTGTACAGTATGGTTCTGTCTAACTTGTAAGTGCGGAAACTGTCTTCCCTTATACTTGTCAAAAGAGAACCCCTCTGTTATGGACACAGGACTATATATGTGATGGGCATAAATATCCCGGGGTACATTGACCGATTTGGACACTTTTACTTCAAGGATGTCAGTGACAGACCTTTTCTAAATAAGACTGAGACCCCACAACCTAATACTTCCAAAGACTAATTCCTGGTGCCATTCCCCATGATCCCAAAACATGTAAGGGCCAATGGAATGGTGTTTGCCCCTATCCTGGGAATCACACGTGTTTAAGGGGTACAATTGACCTAACACATTTAGGTTCCTATTACTGCAGTCTCACCATCATCACTAATTTGGTACAAGGCCATGCCTTCCTGAATCAGACAGAGGCTAGGACTGACTAGTGGTAGATGTATGTACTTCAGATTGTGACTCCAAGTACAGAAAACCTCCAATGCAAAACCAGAGACACTAGTATTACTACTGTTTTTGACCCTCACTTGTACATCGAGGCTATTGGAGTCCAAAGAGGAGTACCAGATGAGTTCAAAGCCAGAGATCTAGTAGCAGCAGGATTTGAATAGCTATTCCCCATCATTACAGCGAACAAAAATGTGGACTGGATAAATTATATCTATTATGACCAACGGTTGGATGCTAACTCTGACCAGCACATGAATGTGGCACCATATAGTCTTCTTGCTTGCAGAGGCTTGTGTGTGTGTCCATCCGATCTTGTGAAAGACAGGCCGAGCCGAAGAATCCAGTGTCGCAGTGTAGTAAGACTAGCTTATTCTATTACAGGAGGCAAATTTATTTGGGGGGGTCTGTAGGCGTGGTCTTCAGCTGGAACAGCCACCCACTGCCACAAAAGAAGGGAATTGTGAGTGCAGAATTTATATTTATCTATGGTGACTCCATTTTGGATATTCAACATACATCTCATGCTTTCCGAAATGAAATCTGTCTGTGTGTCTTGTGATAAGGGGTCCCTTAGGAATTTCTGTGTCTATGTAAGATGCTAGCAGGAACGTGGGATGCAGTGATGGACGGGAGGCAGAACAAGGCTTAACAGGTTTATTTACAGGAGAGATACTCCACGCAGGGAGGTAAAGAGTTAACAGTATTAAAGGCACGGTAAAATGCAACAGTTCAAACACAACAATTAGGAAGCAAGAGTATATGGAAGTTCTCACATTGCAGCTCCTGCTGCGCACTAAATAGCTCCTCCTCCTGGAGGGTACTGTAGTCGCTGGTTCCATCTTCTGGCGGCAGTGGTCGGTCTCCGGTACCTTCCACTGGGCATAGTTCATATACTAATTTGGCTAATAAAGGCACTGGCCGCAGTTCGGTGCAAGCCCAATGTGGCTAATTAACTATCTCAAATGGGGGGTAGTCAAGTAATAGACGGTCAGGACAACTATTCTCTCCCCATGTCAGGGTGCAAGTCTCAGTCCCATGTGTGATCTCTATTGGGGACACCGCATGTGAGGTACTCACGGTCACGTCGTGTACAGCACCTGGTACCCTCTGGCTATCACTAGGCACACACCGCATGTCCCGCTCTTCCTAGTCCCCTCTGTTGGCGGCATGGCTATGCAGCGGTCCCTCGCTCCTGAGTGCTGCTGGGCATACTCGGCTCTGCAGGCAATGGGGTCCCCTCTATGCAGCCTGCTACAGCACCAGTACTCTCTGAGGGCAAGGGAGACCAAGCACACCTCTCACTCCTTTGTGTACTGCTCTGCTCTGGCCTGCCACTCTCCTCTTGCGTGTGCTTTCTCTTCAATAGCTGAGCACCCTTTTCTAGCTCTTCCCACCTTTCTGGGTCTGCAGGCAGGTCCCTCCCAATCAGGCTTCCCTCAGGCTGCAGGGGAAGGTCTGGCTCCTCAAAGCTGTCCCCCAGGAACAGAGGATGCAGACTTTATAGTTCTGGACCTGGCATGCAGGTACCCGAGGTCCGGTCTATCTCCCCACAACTAACAGACTTAGAGAAAACATAGGAAATAAATTAACCAAAGTGAAATACACAACTAAACTCTTGAGCTGAATGTAGACAGTATCACCTTAACCAATGAGAAGTATGTATGCATATATAGAGATAAGGTGAGCCAATAACATTGTTACAGTGCATGACTATTAATAACCTATATAAGATAATGATGAAATATAAAAATATCTGCTTTGATACTGAATATATCAGCGTGGCTTTTCTGTGCACGTATTTGGATTTTACAATTTTAGTTAGAGCAGGCGCAACATCTCAGAATGTCCCACATTATGTGGAGACAACAGTTGTTATGAAACAAAGGGGTAGACACTTGTGCTGTCACCTATTTTCTTTAACTTATATTCTTTAATGCAGCAAAATCAAAAAGCACCCCTTTGCCTTGGTGCACACTGGACTGAATTTAATATGTGAAAAAGATTAGAGATGCTCTAAAAAAGGATGTTGAAATAAGTACTTAAATGTGCAAAGCAATAGCTGGATCATCCCTCCTTACCTGTTCACGATTGGAAATAATGACACTTCTTCCTGGATGTTAACAGGGAATCCTGTATGTTAGCAGGGAATCTTGTTGCCGCACTGTGCTTATGGGGGATCCTCTGTCCTGGAATAATATTCTCACGTCAGTGCTTGCGGGAAATCCTGTTCATACATGCAGGGCCATCATCAGGGCATTAATGCCCTGACTGGCGTATAGGGCCCTCTCTTCTGCTCCCTGGGCCCCAGCGGCAGGATTCTGCCGGTGTAGTAACTGAACCTGAGACCAAGACACAGGTTCAGTTAAACTCTATTCCATGAGGGCCCGCACGGCAATAGTTAAAATCCGCCAGCCAATAGGAGGCTGGCAGCTGACGTCAGCATGCACGTCTCCGGCATATGACGTCATTGTCATTCGCCGGCAAGTACTCTCTTGAAATGCCTGGGGCGGACGTCGGCGCTGGACCGTGGCCAGGTAAGAAGAAAGTGGATTTTTTTATTTTTATTGAAAGCGGCAAGCCGCAATAGGTTTGTATGTATATCCTGCACCTTCTGTTTCCATCCTGCCTCATGATCCTACACCATGTGACATGGTGTAGGATGGAAATACATGGTACAGGATCATGGGGCAGGATGGAGACTGATGGGGCAGGATGGAGACTGATGGGGCAGGAAAGAGACAGATGGTGCAGGATCATGGGCAGGATGTAGACATGCAACAGGATGGAGACAGATGGGGCAGGAACATGGGGAAGGATGGAGACAGATGAGCAGGATCATGTGACAGGATGGAGGCAGATTGGGAAGGATGGAGACAGATGTGGAGGATCATGGGACAGGATGGAGACAGATGGGACAGGAACATGGGGAATGATGGAGACACATGGTGCAGTATCATGGGGCAGGATGGAGATATGGTGCAGGATGCAGACATATGGTGCAGGGTCATGGGCAGGATGGAGACAGATATGGAGGTATGGAGACAGATGGAACAGGATGGAGATAGATGGGGCAGGATGGAGATACATGGTGCAGGATCTTGGGGCAGGATGGAGACACATGGTGCAAGATCATGGGACAGGATGGAGACACATGGTGAAGGATCATGGGGCATGATGGAGATAAATGGTGCAGGAACATGTGTTACGATGGAGACGCATAGTAAAGGATCATGGGGCAGGATGGAGACACATGTTTCAGGATCATGGGGCAGGATGGAGGCACATGGTGCAGGATCATGGGAGAGGATGAATATGATGGAGAGAAATGGGGTAGGATAATGGGACAGATGGGACAGGATGGAGACAGATGGGGCAGAATGGAGACAGATGGGACAGGATGGGGAGATCATATGGGGCAGGATGGTAGATCACATGGGGAGAATGGATACTTATGAAGGCAGGATGGGAGAACATATGGATGGAGCGAGGAATGAGACACAAGGGGGCCAGGATGGCTGATATTATTACTAGTGTTGAGTAGGGTTGAGCGACTTTCATTTTTTTAAGATCGAGTCGGGTTTTGCGAAACCCGACTTTGTCCAGAATCGAGTCGAGTGCAGTCGGCCGATTATCGCTAAAAGTCGGGGATCGACCGAAACACGAAACCCAATGCAAGTCAATGGGGAAGCATAGTCGACAGTGAGTGGAGGCCAGGAAAACACCTACAGTGCCCATTTTAATGCCAAAAACATCCATTCTTGTTTCTGAAGCTTGTCAATCTTAATTAACTTTATAATAATAGTTGGGCATTGGAAATTGGGGGTCATTTGGCAAAAGTTGTGGGGGGTAGGGCTGGTTCAAGGTTTTAGTGGGCCCAGGAAACGTGGACTACGTCACGGCGGTGGAGCAGTGAGAGGTAAGTATGTCAAGTTTGCAAGTGCTGTGATCCTAAGCAAGCAGGGGGGGCCCACTCGTTGGCATTGGCACTGGCACAGGGCACCTCAAAGTACAGCAGTGTGTTTGCACGGCGGTGGCGCCTCCCACCAGCAGCGACACTTTTGCGTACTCTGAGGGGCCCTGTGCCAGTGACGTCGCCAACGAGTATGCCCCCCCACCTGATGAAGGAACCTGCACTTTCATCTGCACCTTCCTCTTTGTCCCTGTGTAAGGTGGTATAACATGCGGGAAGGGGAACCTTACTTTCAGCAGGGTCAGATTCTGGCTGTGTAGAGTGCAAGGGGAATGTAGTGGTCTAGGTCAATGTACCAGCAGACTCATCTAGCAGTGGCTGGGCAATGGGCAGGATGAGGAGGAAACACAGATATAGGGCCAAAGAATAAAGTAGGCTAAATGCAGTTCAAAATTGGTAACAGGACTAAACAGGCGGCATTGCTTTGTTCAGTGGAGTAGCAAACCCAGGAGCAGCAGACACTGTTTTAAGGGCCCAACCACACTAGTAGGCCAAATGCAGTTTAATATCTGCTACTATAGGCCAAAAGCCTAAAGACTGAAGCTCAGCTTTATACAGTGGAGGACAACACCAGGGAGCGGCAGACCCCGTTAGTAGGCCGTAACCACCAAGCTTTTTTAAAAAAAGCACTTAATGACAGCCAGAAGGTTGAAGCTCAGCTTTATACAGTTGAGGACAAACACCAGGGAGCGGCAGACACCGTTAGTAGGCCGTAACCACCAATTTTTTTAAAAACAGCACTTAATGAGAGCCAGAAGGTTGAAGCTCAGATTTATTCAGTTGAGGAGAACACCAGTGAGCGGAAAACAGAGGTATTAGGCCCCAAACACCAATTTTTTTTAAAAAAAGCACTTAATGAGAGCCAGAAGGTTAAAGCTCAGATTTATTCAGTTGAGGAGAACACCAGGGAGCGGTAGACACCGTTAGTAGGCCGTAACCACCAATTTTTTAAAAAACAGCACTTAATGAGAGCCAGAAGGTTGAAACTCAGCTTTATACAGTTGAGGACAAACAACAGGGAGTGGCAGACACCGTTAGTAGGCCCTAACCACCAATTTTTTAAAAAACAGCACTTAATGAGAGCCAGAAGGTTGAAGCTCAGATTTATTCAGTTGAGGAGAACACCAGTGAGCGGCAAACAGAGGTATTAGGCCCCAACCACCAATTTAAAAAAAAAAAAAAAAAATGAGAGCCAGAAGGTTGAAGCTCAGATTTATTCAGTTGAGGAGAACACCAGTGAGCGGCAAACAGAGGTATTAGGCCCCAACCACCAATTTAAAAAAAAAAAAAAAGAGAGCCAGAAGGTTGAAGCTTAGATTTATTCAGTTGAGGAGAACACCAGTGAGCGGCAAACAGAGGTATTAGGCCCCAACCACCAATTTAAAAAAAAAAAAAAAGAGAGCCAGAAGGTTGAAGCTTAGATTTATTCAGTTGAGGACAACACCAAGGAGTGGCAAACAGAGGTATTAGGCCCCAACCACCAATTTTTTTTAAAAAAGCACTTAAGGAGAGCCAGAAGGTTGAAGCTCAGATTTATTCAGTTGAGGAGAACACCAGTGAGCGGCAAACAGAGGTATTAGGCCCCAAACACCAATTTTTTTTTTAAAAAAAGCACTTAATGAGAGCCAGAAGGATGAAGCTCAGATTTAGACAGTGGAGGACAATTTGAATTAGGGACTGCAGACAGACTTAGTAGGCTGTCCCCTGTGGACCATGCATCCACCACATTAACCCATTGCGCCGTAATGGACACGTAACCTTCCGTGGCCATGACTACAGGTCCATGTGTCTGTTGTCAGGTGCACCTTTGTACTCACAGATTGCCAGAGTGCATGGACAATGCGGTCTTTTACATGCTGGTGGAGGGTTGGGATGGCTTTTCTCGCAAAAGAAGTGTTGACTGGTTAGCTTGTAGCGTGGTACAGCGTAGTCCATCATGGCTTTATTAATATTAAATAAAATATATAAATAGGCTCTATGAACTTTTAAATAGGTTCCAGGGGTACACGGGCAGCATTGGTGTGGTCAGCGGAGGAGTATTACAAGGAGGGACCGCAGACAGGCTAACGAAGGCCTAAAATAACAAAAATTAGGCTCAAGGCAGTTTTAAATCGGTTACATGGATACACAGGCAGCATTGTGGTCAGTGGAGGAGTATTGCAAGGAGGGACTGCAGACAGGCTAACGAAGGCCTAAAATAACAAAAATTAGGCTCAAGGCAGTTTTAAATCGGTTACATGGATACACAGGCAGCATTGTGGTCAGTGGAGGAGTATTGCAAGGAGGGACAGCAGACAGGCTAACCAAGGCCTAAAATAACAAAAAATAGGCTCATGGCAGTTTTAAATCGGTTACATGGATACACAGGCAGCATTGTGGTCAGCGGAGGAGGAGTATTGCAAGGAGGGACCCCAGATAGGCTAACGAAGGCCTAAAATAACAAAAATTAGGCTCAAGGCAGTTTTAAATCGGTTACATGGATACACAGGCAGCATTGTGGTCAGTAGAGGAGTATTGCAAGGAGGGACCGCAGACAGGCTAACGAAGGCCTAAAATAACAAAAATTAGGCTCAAGGCAGTTTTAAATCGGTTACATGGATACACAGGCAGCATTGTGGTCAGTAGAGGAGTATTGCAAGGAGGGACCGCAGACAGGCTAACGAAGGCCTAAAATAACAAAAATTAGGCTCAAGGCAGTTTTAAATCGGTTACATGGATACACAGGCAGCATTGTGGTCAGTGGAGGAGTATTGCAAGGAGGGACCGCAGACAGGCTAACGAAGGCCTAAAATAACAAAAAATAGGCTCATGGCAGTTTTAAATCGGTTACATGGATACACAGGCAGCATTGTGGTCAGCGGAGGAGGAGTATTGCAAGCAGGGACCGCAGACAGGCTAACGAAGGCCTAAAATAACAAAAATTAGGCTCAAGGCAGTTTTAAATCGGTTACATGGATACACAGGCAGCATTGTGGTCAGTGGAGGAGTATTGCAAGGAGGGACCGCAGACAGGCTAACGAAGGCCTAAAATAACAAAAATTAGGCTCAAGGCAGTTTTGAATCGGTTACATGGATACACAGGCAGCATTGTGGTCAGTGGAGGAGGATTGCAAGGAGTGTCTGACACAGTTAGTACTCACAAAAAATAAATAGACGTTAATGTCTCGCAAAACAACAACAAAAAAAGTGTGGCATACTTAGGTACAGGGGTGGGCTCATCTGCTGAGTTTCTGACAAAGTAATTTGGCAGTAAGTATTTACTGGTGTCAATATAGGACACTGACCCAGACTACTTTAACTAGCATCATAGATGTCAACAAATTGGTATTGTCAGTGCCAGGCATTGAATGATGTCAGCGCATAGACTAAACATTGGTGGAGCTGTGCGAGATAATTCTGCACGTGGTAGAGCACAGTTTGAGCTGGGGGGGAACTCTCTTGTGGCCGGCGGTACCGTCCCGGGGCCCCTCATGTTACAACGGTGTGTCTGACGTTGGGTGCGCACCACCACCGCCAGAGACACTTCATTGTACTATGAGGGACCCAGTGGCAGTGCCGTCGACCAAAAGCGGGCACACCCACCTCTTCAGACAAACAGCACTGTAACGGGTGCTTGCGCCAAGTGGCGAGACCACGGCCCCGTGGGGGGAATTTTCCCATTGAGGGAGGTGTAAACATGTCGTATGCTGGACAAACAGCTGCTGCAAATTAAGAGATTGGAACACTCAGTAAGACCAGTCCACAAGCAAGACCTTTTTATAGGAAAGCTAGGTGTCAGCCGGGAAAGGTGGGGCAAAACAATTTGAAATCCAGGAGTGGTTCATTTTAATGAAGGTGAGATCATCCACATTTTGGGTAGCCAGACGAGTCCTTTTTTCGGTTAATATTGAACCAGCAGCACTGAATACTCTTTCTGATAGCACACTAGCTGCTGGGCAAGCAAGCTCCTGCAATGCATATTCTGCCAATTCAGGCCAGGTGTCTAATTTGGATGCCCAGTAATCAAATGGGAATGACGGTTGAGGGAGAACATCGATAAGGGATGAAAAATAGTTAGCAACCATACTGGACAAATGTTGTCTCCTGTCACTTTGAATAGATGCTGCAGTACCTGTCCTGTCTGTGGTCATTGCGAAATCACTCCACAACCTGGTCAGAAAACCCCTCTGTCCAACGCCACTTCTGATCTGTGCACCTCTAACACCTCTGCCCTGTAGCCCCCTGCAGCTTGTGTGAGAAACATCACCGGCGCTGTGTGCTGGGAATGCCTGAATCAAATGGTCTACAAGAGTAGCTTGTTTGGTTGCTAATATTTGTTCGAGGTTCTCATGTGGCATAATATTTTGCAATTTGCCTTTATAGCGAGGGTCAAGGATGCAGGCCAACCAGTAATCGTCATCGCTCATCATTTTAATAATGCGTGGGTCCCTTTTGAGGATATGTAAGGCATAATCCGCCATGTGGGCCAAAGTTCCAGTTGTCAAATCTGCGGTTGTGCTGGTTTGAGGGGCAGTTACAGGCAAATCTACGTCACTTGTCTCCCTTAAAAAAACAGAACCCGGCCTTGCAACGCCACTAATTTCTGTTGGCCCAGGAGTAGCTTCCTCATTAAAAAAGTACTCATCCCCATCATCCTCCTCGTCCTCCTCCTCCTCTTCACCCGCTACCGCGTTCTCTACACGGCCCTGACCAGACAATGGCTGACTGTCATCAAGGCTTTCCTCTTCCTCGGCTGCAGGCGCCTGCTCCTTTATGTGCGTCAAACTTTGCATCAGCAGACGCATTAGGGGGATGCTCATGCTTATTATGGCGTTGTCTGCACTAACCAGCCATGTACATTCCTCAAAACACTGAAGGACTTGACACAGGTCTTGTAGCTTCGACCACTGCACACCTGACAACTCCATGTCTGCCATCCAACTGCCTGCCCGTGTATCCTCCCACAAATACATAACAGCACGCCTCTGTTCGCACACTCTCTGAAGCATGTGCAGTGTGGAGTTCCACCTTGTTGCAATGTCGATGATTAGGCGATGCTGAGGAAGGTTCAAAGAACGCTGATAGTTCTGCATACGGCTGGAGTGTACGGGCGAACGGCGGATATGCGAGCAAAGTCTGCGCACTTTGAGGAGCAGGTCGGGTAACCCCGGATAACTTTTCAGGAAGCACTGCACCACCAGGTTTAAGGTGTGAGCCAGGCAAGGAATGTGTTTCAGTTGGGAAAGGGCTATGGCAGGCATGAAATTCCTTCCGTTATCACTCACTACCTTGCCTGCCTCAAGATGTACAGTGCCCAGCCATGACTGAGTTTCTTTCTGCAAGAACTCGGACAGAACTTCCGCGGTGTGTCTGTTGTCGCCCAAACACTTCATTGCCAATACAGCCTGCTGACGCTTGCCACTAGCTGTCCCATAATGGCACACCTGGTGTGCAACAGTGGCAGCTGAGGATGGAGTGGATGTGCGACTGCGGTCTGTGGACGAGCTCTCGCTTCTGCAGGAGGAGGAGGAAGAGGAGGAGGGGGGCGAACGCCTACAGCCAACTCTTTCCTTGAACGTGGGCTAGGCAGAACTGTCCCAATATTGCTGTCCCCTGTGGACCCTGCATCCACCACATTCACCCAGTGTGCCGTGATGGACACGTAACGTCCCTGGCCATGCCTACTGGTCCATGCATCTGTTGTCAGGTGCACCTTTGTAGTCACAGACTGCCTGAGTGCATGGACGATGCGGTCTTTAACATGCTGTTGGAGGGCTGGGATGGCTTTTCTAGAAAAGAAGTGCCGACTGGGTAGCTCGTAGCGTGGTACAGCGTAGTCCATCAGCGCTTTGAAAGCTTCGCTTTCAACTAACCGGTAGGGCATCATCTCTAATGAGATTAGTCTAGCAATGTGGGCATTCAAACCCTGTGTACGTGGATGCGAGGATGAGTACTTCCTTTTCCTAACAAGAGTCTCATGTAGGTGAGCTGGACTGGAGAGCTGGAGATCGTGGAACTAGCAGTGGTGCCGGTGGACATGGGTGACTGAGAGAGGGTTGGAGATGGTATTCTTGCCGGTGCCCTACATGCAGTGTTTCCTACTGCAAACCTGGTGATTCCCTGACTGCTTTGGCCTGGCGACGAAAGCTGCACAGATACTGCAGGTGGTGCGGGAAATGGTGGGTTTACAGTGAGGGAAGGGATATAGCGTTGCTGACTAGCTTCATTGGCTGAGGGTGCTGCAACCTTTAGGGACGTTTGGTAGTTAGTCCAGGCTTGCAAATGCATGGTGGATAAGTGTCTATGCATGCAACTTGTATTTAGACTTTTAAGATTCTGACCTCTGCTTAAGGTAGTTGAACATTTTTGACAGATGACTTTGCGCTGATCATTTGGATGTTGTTTAAAAAAATGCCAGACTGCACTCTTTCTACTATCGGATACCTTTTCAGGCATTGCAGACTGAGCTTCTTTAACCGGATGGCCACGCTGTCCTCCAACTGGTTTTGGTTTTGCCACGCGTTATTGGCCAGATACGGGCCCGGCAGATGTAACCTGTTGTGATGTTGATGCCTGCTGCGGCTCCTCCTCCGCTTCAGAACTACTGCCGCCTGCACCCTGTTCCCCCAATGGCTGCCAATCGGGGTCAACAACTGGGTCATCTATGACCTCCTCTTCTATGTCGTGTGCAACTTCGTCTGTGTCACCGTGTAAGCCGGTGGTATTGCGTTCGTGACGGGGCACCATAGTCTCCGCTGGGTTTGATTCTGCCTCAGTACACTGCGAGGGCAATGTTCTGGTCTGAGTCAAAGGAACAGCATAGTAATCTGGCTGTGGCAGTGCATCTGTGCACTCCATGTCCGATTCAACTTCTAATGGGCATGGCCTGTTAACTGTTTCACTGTCTAACACAGGAACGGTATGTGTAAAGAGCTCCATGGAGTAACCTGTTCTATCGACTGACGCATCCTTCACTGTTGTTCTGGGTGAAGGACACAAGGAAGCGACTTGTTCCTGACCGGGAGCATCCACTGACGATGCACTGCTCTGACATTTGGCACTTTCCGAGGAGGAGGCGAAAGAGCTAGAGGCAGAGTCAGCAATGAAAGGCAATACTTGTTCCTCCTGCTCCGGCTTCAAAAGTGGTTTTCCTACTCCCAGAAAAGAGAGCGTTCAAGGCCTTGTGTAGCCAGACAACGAACCTGGCTCAAAAACTCGAGACTTAGGTCCTGTACTGCTTTTACCACGACCACCTGATGCTTCACCACCACTACCATCATTACCAGCTGACAATGACCGCCCACGCCCACAACCTCTTCCACTAGACTTCCTCATTGTTTGCAAAATGTAACCAAAGTAACGGTATTTGTTACTGTAAAACAACTTATAAGGTGAACTCAAACTTCTGTTGGATTTATATATACCTTTATAGGTGCCTGACACTGAAAGGAAAATCATGCCCAATGTTACACACTAGGTTTTCTGTGCCCCAATAATTTGAGACAGATGGCACACACAGGACCAGCACTCAAGCAGAAATGCCAATCTTAATCTCCCACTATTTTTTTTTTTTTATGGGAGAATTAAAAAAACAAAAAAAACAAAAACAATATTACACACTAGGTTTTCGGTGGCACACAATGAGAGACAGATGCCACACACAGGACTGGCACAGAGGCAGACTTGCCAATCTTTATCTCCCACTAATATTTTTTTTTTTTTACAGGGAGACTTTACCCCCCCAAAAAAATGGCCCAGTATTACACAGTGGTTTTCGGTGGCACACAATGAGAGACAGATGCCACACACAGCACTGGCACAGAGGCAGACTTGCCAATCTATATCTCCCACTAATTATTTTTTTTTTACAGGGAGAATTTACCCCAAAAAATAAATGGCCAAGTATTACACAGTGGTTTTCGGTGGCACACAATGAGAGACAGATGCCACACACAGCAATGGCACAGAGGCAGACTTGCCAACCTTTATCTCCTACTAATTTTTTTTTTTTTACAGGGAGAATTTACCCCAAAAAATAAATGGCCAAGTATTACACAGTGGTTTTCGGTGGCACACAATGAGAGACAGATGCCACACACAGGACTGGCACAGAGGCAGACTTGCCAACCTTTATCTCCTACTAATTTTTTTTTTTTACAGGGAGAATTTACCCAAAAAAATAAATGGCGAAGTATTACACAGTGGTTTTCGGTGGCACACAATGAGACAGATGCCACACACAGGACTGGCACAGAGGCAGACTTGCCAATCTTTATCTCCCACTAATTATTCATTTTTTTACAGGGAGAATTTACCCCCCCCAAAAAAATGGCCCAGTATTACACAGTGGTTTTCGGTGGCACACAATGAGACAGATGCCACACACAGGACTGGCACAGAGGCAGACTTGCCAATCTTTATCTCCCACTAATTATTTATTTTTTTAAAAGGGAGAATTTACCCCCAAAAAATAAATGGCCAAGTATTACTCAGTGGTTTTCGGTGGCACACAATGAGAGACAGATGCCACACACAGGACTCGCACAGAGGCAGACTTGCCAATCTTTATCTCCCACTAATAATTTTTTTTTTAAAGGGAGACTTTACCCCCCAAAAAAATGGCCCAGTATTACACAGTGGTTTTCGGTGGCACACAATGAGAGACAGATGCCACACACAGGACTGGCACAGAGGCAGACTTGCCAATCTATATCTCCCACTAATTATTTTTTTTTTACAGGGAGAATTTACCCCAAAAAATAAATGGCCAAGTATTACACAGTGGTTTTCAGTGGCACACAATGAGAGACAGATGCCACACACAGCAATGGCACAGAGGCAGACTTGCCAACCTTTATCTCCTACTAATTTTTTTTTTTTACAGGGAGAATTTACCCAAAAAAATAAATGGCCAAGTATTACACAGTGGTTTTCGGTGGCACACAATGAGACAGATGCCACACACAGGACTGGCACAGAGGAAGACTTGCCAATCTTTATCTCCCACTAATATTTTTTTTTTTTACAGGGAGAATTTACCCCCCCAAAAAATAATGTCCCAGTATTACACAGTGGTTTTCGGTGGCACACAATGAGAGACAGATGCCACACACAGGACTGGCAAAGAGGCAGACTTGCCAATCTTTATCTCCCACTAATTATTCATTTTTTTACAGGGAGAATTTACCCCCCCCAAAAAAAAATGGCCCAGTATTACACAGTGGTTTTCGGTGGCACACAATGAGAGACAGATGCCACACACAGGACTGGCACAGAGGCAGACTTGCCAATCTTTATCTCCCACTAATTATTTATTTTTTTAAAAGGGAGAATTTACCCCAAAAAAATAAATGGCCAAGTATTACACAGTGGTTTTCGGTGGCACACAATGAGAGACAGATGCCACACACAGCAATGGCACAGAGGCAGACTTGCCAAACTTTATCTCCTACTAATTTTTTTTTTTTTACAGGGAGAATTTACCCAAAAAAATAAATGGCGAAGTATTACACAGTGGTTTTCGGTGGCACACAATGAGACAGATGCCACACACAGGACTGGCACAGAGGCAGACTTGCCAATCTTTATCTCCCACTAATTATTTTTTTTTTTAAAAGGGAGAATTTACCCCCAAAAAATAAATGGCCAAGTATTACACAGTGGTTTTCGGTGGCACACAATGAGAGACAGATGCCACACACAGGACTGGCACAGAGGCAGACTTGCCAATCTCTATCTCCCACTAATAATTTTTTTATTTACAGGGAGACTTTACCCCCCCAAAAAAATGGCCCAGTATTACACAGTGGTTTTCGGTGGCACACAATGAGAGACAGATGCCACACACAGGACTGGCACAGAGGCAGACTTGCCAATCTATATCTCCCACTAATTTTTTTTTTTTTACAAGGAGAATTTACCCAAAAAAATAAATGGCCAAGTATTACACAGTGGTTTTCGGTGGCACACAATGAGAGACAGATGCCACACACAGCAATGGCACAGAGGCAGACTTGCCAACCTTTATCTCCTACTAATTTTTTTTTTTTTACAGGGAGAATTTACCCAAAAAAATAAATGGCCAAGTATTACACAGTGGTTTTCGGTGGCACACAATGAGACAGATGCCACACACAGGACTGGCACAGAGGCAGACTTGCCAATCTTTATCTCCCACTAATATTTTTTTTTTTACAGGGAGAATTTACCCCCCCAAAAAAAAATGTCCCAGTATTACACAGTGGTTTTCGGTGGCACACAATGAGAGACAGATGCCACACACAGGACTGGCACAGAGGCAGACTTGCCAATCTTTATCTCCCACTAATTATTCATTTTTTTACAGGGAGAATTTACCCCCCCCCAAAAAAATGGCCCAGTATTACACAGTGGTTTTTGGTGGCACACAATGAGAGACAGATGCCACACACAGGACTGGCACAGAGGCAGACTTGCCAATCTTTATCTCCCACTAATTATTTATTTTTTTAAAAGGGAGAATTTACCCCAAAAAAATAAATGGCCAAGTATTACACAGTGGTTTTCGGTGGCACACAATGAGAGACAGATGCCACACACAGCAATGGCACAGAGGCAGACTTGCCAACCTTTATCTCCTACTAATTTTTTTTTTTTTTACAGGGAGAATTTACCCAAAAAAATAAATGGCCAAGTATTACACAGTGGTTTTCGGTGGCACACAATGAGACAGATGCCACACACAGGACTGGCACAGAGGCAGACTTGCCAATCTATATCTCCCACTAATTATTCATTTTTTTACAGGGAGAATTTACCCCCCCCAAAAAAATGGCCCAGTATTACACAGTGGTTTTCGGTGGCACACAATGAGACAGATGCCACACACAGGACTGGCACAGAGGCAGACTTGCCAATCTTTATCTCCCACTAATTAATTATTTTTTTAAAAGGGAGAATTTACCCCCAAAAAATAAATGGCCAAGTATTACACAGTGGTTTTCGGTGGCACAAAATGAGAGTCAGATGCCACACACAGGACTGGCACAGAGGCAGACTTGCCAAACTTTATCTCCCACTAATAATTTTTTTTTTTACAGGGAGACTTTACCCCCCCAAAAAAATGGCCCAGTATTACACAGTGGTTTTCGGTGGCACACAATGAGAGACAGATGCCACACACAGGACTGGCACAGAGGCAGACTTGCCAATCTATATCTCCCACTAATTATTTTTTTTTTACAGGGAGAATTTACCCAAAAAAATAAATGGCCAAGTATAACACAGTGGTTTTCAGTGGCACACAATGAGAGACAGATGCCACACACAGCAATGGCACAGAGGCAGACTTGCCAACCTTTATCTCCTACTAATTTTTTTTTTTTTACAGGGAGAATTTACCCAAAAAAATAAATGGCCAAGTATTACACAGTGGTTTTCGGTGGCACACAATGAGACAGATGCCACACACAGGACTGGCACAGAGGAAGACTTGCCAATCTTTATCTCCCACTAATATTTTTTTTTTTACAGGGAGAATTTACCCCCCAAAAAAATAATGTCCCAGTATTACACAGTGGTTTTCGGTGGCACACAATGAGAGACAGATGCCACACACAGGACTGGCACAGAGGCAGACTTGCCAATCTTTATCTCCCACTAATAATTTTTTTTTTTACAGGGAGACTTTACCCCCCCAAAAAAATGGCCCAGTATTACACAGTGGTTTTCGGTGGCACACAATGAGAGACAGATGCCACACACAGGACTGGCACAGAGGCAGACTTGCCAATCTATATCTCCCACTAATTATTTTTTTTTTACAAGGAGAATTTACCCAAAAAAATAAATGGCCAAGTATTACACAGTGGTTTTCGGTGGCACACAATGAGAGACAGATGCCACACACAGCAATGGCACAGAGGCAGACTTGCCAACCTTTATCTCCTACTAATTTTTTTTTTTTACAGGGAGAATTTACCCAAAAAAATAAATGGCCAAGTATTACACAGTGGTTTTCGGTGGCACACAATGAGACAGATGCCACACACAGGACTGGCACAGAGGCAGACTTGCCAATCTTTATCTCCCACTAATTATTCATTTTTTTACAGGGAGAATTTACCCCCCCCCCAAAAAAATGGCCCAGTATTACACAGTGGTTTTCGGTGGCACACAATGAGAGACAGATGCCACACACAGGACTGGCACAGAGGCAGACTTGCCAATCTTTATCTCCCACTAATTATTTATTTTTTTAAAAGGGAGAATTTACCCCAAAAAAATAAATGGCCAAGTATTACACAGTGGTTTTCGGTGGCACACAATGAGAGACAGATGCCACACACAGCAATGGCACAGAGGCAGACTTGCCAACCTTTATCTCCTACTAATTTTTTTTTTTTTTTACAGGGAGAATTTACCCAAAAAAATAAATGGCCAAGTATTACACAGTGGTTTTCGGTGGCACACAATGAGACAGATGCCACACACAGGACTGGCACAGAGGCAGACTTGCCAATCTTTATCTCCCACTAATTATTCATTTTTTTACAGGGAGAATTTACCCCCCCCAAAAAAAATGGCCCAGTATTACACAGTGGTTTTCGGTGGCACACAATGAGACAGATGCCACACACAGGACTGGCACAGAGGCAGACTTGCCAATCTTTATCTCCCACTAATTATTTATTTTTTTAAAAGGGAGAATTTACCCCCAAAAAATAAATGGCCAAGTATTACACAGTGGTTTTCGGTGGCACACAATGAGAGTCAGATGCCACACACAGGACTGGCACAGAGGCAGACTTGCCAAACTTTATCTCCCACTAATAATTTTTTTTTTTACAGGGAGACTTTACCCCCCCAAAAAAATGGCCCAGTATTACACAGTGGTTTTCGGTGGCACACAATGAGAGACAGAATGCACACACAGGACTGGCACAGAGGCAGACTTGCCAATCTATATCTCCCACTAATTATTTTTTTTTTACAGGGAGAATGTACCCAAAAAAATAAATGGCCAAGTATTACACAGTGGTTTTCGGTGGCACACAATGAGAGACAGATGCCACACACAGCAATGGCACAGAGGCAGACTTGCCAACCTTTATCTCCTACTAATTTTTTTTTTTTTTACAGGGAGAATTTACCCAAAAAAATAAATGGCCAAGTATTACACAGTGGTTTTCGGTGGCACACAATGAGACAGATGCCACACACAGGACTGGCACAGAGGCAGACTTGCCAATCTTTATCTCCCACTAATTATTCATTTTTTTACAGGGAGAATTTACCCCCCCCAAAAAAATGGCCCAGTATTACACAGTGGTTTTCGGTGGCACACAATGAGACAGATGCCACACACAGGACTGGCACAGAGGCAGACTTGCCAATCTTTATCTCCCACTAATTATTTATTTTTTTAAAAGGGAGAATTTACCCCCAAAAAATAAATGGCCAAGTATTACACAGTGGTTTTCGGTGGCACACAATGAGAGACAGATGCCACACACAGCAATGGCACAGAGGCAGACTTGCCAATCTTTATCTCCCACTAATTATTATTTTTTTTTTTTACAGGGAGAATTTACCCCCCCCCAAAAAAATGGCCCAGTATTACACAGTGGTTTTCGGTGGCACACAATGAGAGACAGATGCCACACACAGGACTGGCACAGAGGCAGACTTGCCAATCTTTATCTCCCACTAATAATATTTTTTTTTACAGGGAGAATTTACCCTCCCCCAAAAAAATGGCCCAGTATTACACAGTGGTTTTCGGTGGCACACAATGAGAGACAGATGCCACACACAGGACTGGCACAGAGGCAGACTTGCCAATCTTTATCTCCCACTAATTATTTTTTTTTTTACAGGGAGAATTTACCCCAAAAAATAAATGGCCAAGTATTACACAGTGGTTTTCGGTGGCACACAATGAGAGACAGATGCCACACACAGGACTGGCACAGAGGCAGACTTGCCAATCTTTATCTCCCACTAATTATTTTTTTTTTAAAAGGGAGAATTTACCCCCAAAAATAAATGGCCAAGTGTTACACAGTGGTTTTCGGTGGCACACAATGAGAGACAGATGCCACACACAGGACTGGCACAGAGGCAGACTTGCCAATCTTTATCTCCCACTAATTATTTTTTTTTTTACAGGGAGAATTTACCCCAAAAAATAAATGGCCAAGTATTACACAGTGGTTTTCGGTGGCACACAATGAGAGACAGATGCCACACACAGGACTGGCACAGAGGCAGACTTGCCAATCTTTATCTCCCACTAATTATTTTTTTTTTACAGGGAGAATTTCCCCCCCCCCAAAAAAAAAAGGCCCAGTACTACACAGTGGTTTTCGGTGGCACACAGTGAGAGACAGATGCCACACACAGGACTGGCACAGAGGCAGATTTGCCAATCTTTATCTCACACTAATTGTTTTTTTTTTAAAAGGGAGAATTTAGAAAAAAAAAAAATAAGACCCTGTATTACACAGTGGTTTTCGGTGGCACACAATGAGAGACAGATGCCACACACAGCAATGGCACAGAGGCAGACTTGCCAACCTTTATCTCCTACTAATTTTTTTTTTTTTACAGGGAGAATTTACCCAAAAAAATAAATGGCCAAGTATTACACAGTGGTTTTCGGTGGCACACAATGAGACAGATGCCACACACAGGACTGGCACAGAGGAAGACTTGCCAATCTTTATCTCCCACTAATATTTTTTTTTTTACAGGGAGAATTTACCCCCCCAAAAAATAATGTCCCAGTATTACACAGTGGTTTTCGGTGGCACACAATGAGAGACAGATGCCACACACAGGACTGGCACAGAGGCAGACTTGCCAATCTTTATCTCCCACTAATAATTTTTTTTTTTACAGGGAGACTTTACCCCCCCAAAAAAATGGCCCAGTATTACACAGTGGTTTTCGGTGGCACACAATGAGAGACAGATGCCACACACAGGACTGGCACAGAGGCAGACTTGCCAATCTATATCTCCCACTAATTATTTTTTTTTTACAAGGAGAATTTACCCAAAAAAATAAATGGCCAAGTATTACACAGTGGTTTTCGGTGGCACACAATGAGAGACAGATGCCACACACAGGACTGGCACAGAGGCAGATTTGCCAATCTTTATCTCACACTAATTGTTTTTTTTTTTAAAAGGGAGAATTTAGAAAAAAAAAAAAATAAGACCCTGTATTACACAGTGGTTTTCGGTGGCACACAATGAGAGACAGATGCCACACACAGGACTGGCACAGAGGCAGACTTGCCAATCTTTATCTCCCTGCAGTCATCTCAGGAAAGTATGGCAGGCAGCTATAAAAAGGACTGCTGCACACAAAAGTGGGGACAAACACACAAGATAGCTGTGCAGAAAGGAAGGAACAACAGGATTTGTGCTTTGAAAAAAGCAGTTTGTTTGCACAGCGGCGTACACACAAAGCAACGCAGCTATCAGGGAGCCTTCTAGGGCAGCCCAATGAGCTACAGCGCTGAGGAAAAAAAATGTAGCTTCCACTGTCCCTGCAAACAAAAGGTGGTGTTGGACAGTGGAAATCGCTACAGCACAATCGGTTTGTGGCTTTATGTACCCTGCCTATCACTATCCCTGCTTCTGAAGAAGCGGCAGCAACCTCTCCCTATGCTCAGATCAGCAGCAGTAAGATGGCGGTCGGCGGGAACGCCCCTTTATAGCCCCTGTGACGCGGCAGAAAGCAAGTCAATCACTGCAATGCCCTTCTCTAAGATGGTGGGGACTGAGATCTATGTCATCACGCTGCCCACACTCTGCATCCACCTTCATTGGCTGAGAAATGGCGCTTTTAGCGTCATTGAAACGCGACTTTGGCGCGAAAGTCGCGTACCGCATGGCAGACCCCACACAGGGATCAGGTCGGTTTCATGAGACGCCGACTTTGCCAAAAGTCGGCGACTTATGAAAATGAACGATCCGTTTCGCTCAACCCTAGTGTTGAGCGATACCTTCCGATGTCGGAAAGTATCGGTATCGGAAAGTATCGGCCGATACCGGCAAAATATCGGATTTCGCCGATACCGATACCCGATACTAGGGTTGAGCGACTTTCATTTTTTTAAGATCGAGTCTGGTTTTGTGAAACCCGATTTAGTCCAGAGTAGAGTCGAGTGAAGTCGGCCGATTATCGCTAAAAGTCGGGGATCGACCGAAACACGAAACCCAATGCAAGTCAATGGGGAAGCATAGCCGGCAGTGAGTGGAGGCCAGGAAAACACCTACAGTGCACATTTTACTGCCAAAAACATCCATTCTTGTTTTCTGAAGCTTGTCAATCTTAATTAACTTTATAATAATAGTTGGGCACTGGAAATTGGGGGTCATTTGGCAAAAGTTGTGGGGGTAGGGCTCGTTCAAGGTTTTAGTGGGCCCAGGAAACATGGACTACGTCATGGCGGTGGAGCAGGGAGAGGTAAGTATTTCAACGTTGCAAGTGCTGTGATCCTGAGCAAGCAGGGGGGGCCCACTCGTTCGCATTGGCACTGGCACAGGGCCCCTCAAAGTACGGCGGTGTGTTTGCATGGCGGGGGAGCCTCCCACCAGCAGCGACACTTTTGCGTACTCTGAGTGGCCCTGTGCCAGTGACGTCGCCAACGAGTATGCCCCCCCACCTGATGAAGGAACCTGCACTTTCATCTGCACCTTCCTCTTTGTCCCTGTGTAAGGTGGTATAATATGCGGGAAGGGGAACCTTACTTTCAGCAGGGTCAGATTCTGGCTGTGTAGAGTACAAGGGGAATGTAGTGGTCTAGGTCAATGTACCAGCAGACTCATCTAGCAGTGGCTGGGCAATGGGCAGGATGATGAGGAAACAGATATAGGGCCAAAGAATAAAGTAGGCTAAATGCAGATCAAAATTGGTAACAGGACTAAACAGGCGGCATTGCTTTGTTCAGTGGAGTAGCAAACCCAAGAGCAGCAGACACTGTTTCAAGGGCCTAACCACACTAGTAGGCCAAATGCAGTTTAATATCTGATAGTATAGGCCAAAAGCCAGAATGTGGAAGCTCAGCTTTGTTCAGTTGAGGACAACACCAGGGAGGGGCAGACACCGTTAGTAGGCCCTAACCACCATTTTGTTTTTTTAAAAACACTTAATGAGAGCCAGAAGGTTGAAGCTCAGCTTTATTCAGTTGAGGGCAACACCAGGGAGGGGCAGACACCGTTAGTAGGCCCTAAACACCATTTTGTTTTTTAAAAAACACTTAATGAGAGCCAGAAGGTTGAAGCTCAGCTTTATTCAGTTGAGGGCAACACCAGGCAGGGGCAGACACCGTTAGTAGGCCGGAACCACCATTTTGTTTTTTAAAAAACACTTAATGAGAGCCAGAAGGTTGAAGCTCAGCTTTATTCAGTTGAGGGCAACACCAGGCAGGGGCAGACACCGTTAGTAGGCCGGAACCAGCAATGTGTTTAAAAACAGCAGTTAATCAGAGCCGGTAGGTAGAAGCTCAGCTTTATTCAGTTGAGGGCAACACCAGGCAGGGGCAGACACCGTTAGTAGGCCGGAACCAGCAATGTGTTTAAAAACAGCAGTTAATCAGAGCCGGAAGGTAGAAGCTCAGCTTTATTCAGTTGAGGGCAACACCAGGGAGGGGCAGAAGCCGTTAGTAGGCCCTAACCACCATTTTGTTTTTTAAAAAACACTTAATGAAAGCCAGAAGGTTGAAGCTCAGCTTTATTCAGTTGAGGGCAACACCAGGGAGGGGCAGACACCGTTAGTAGGCCCTAACCACCATTTTGTTTTTTAAAAAACACTTAATGAGAGCCAGAAGGTTGAAGCTCAGCTTTATTCAGTTGAGGGCAACACCAGGGAGGGGCAGACACCGTTAGTAGGCCCTAAACACCACTTTGTTTTTTAAAAAACACTTAATGAGAGCCAGAAGGTTGAAGCTCAGCTTTATTCAGTTGAGGGCAACACCAGGCAGGGGCAGACACCTTTAGTAGGCCGGAACCACCATTTTGTTTTTTAAAAAACACTTAATGAGAGCCAGAAGGTTGAAGCTCAGCTTTATTCAGTTGAGGGCAACACCAGGCAGGGGCAGACACCGTTAGTAGGCCGGAACCACCATTTTGTTTTTTAAAAAACACTTAATGAGAGCCAGAAGGTTGAAGCTCAGCTTTATTCAGTTGAGGGCAACACCAGGCAGGGGCAGACACCGTTAGTAGGCCGGAACCACCATTTTGTTTTTTAAAAAACACTTAATGAGAGCCAGAAGGTTGAAGCTCAGCTTTATTCAGTTGAGGGCAACACCAGGCAGGGGCAGACACCGTTAGTAGGCCGGAACCAGCAATGTGTTTAAAAACAGCAGTTAATCAGAGCCGGAAGGTAGAAGCTCAGCTTTATTCAGTTGAGGGCAACACCAGGCAGGGGCAGACACCGTTAGTAGGCCGGAACCAGCAATGTGTTTAAAAACAGCAGTTAATCAGAGCCGGAAGGTAGAAGCTCAGCTTTATTCAGTTGAGGGCAACACCAGGCAGGGGCAGACACCGTTAGTAGGCCGGAACCAGCAATGTGTTTAAAAACAGCAGTTAATCAGAGCCGGAAGGTAGAAGCTCAGCTTTATTCAGTTGAGGGCAACACCAGGGAGGGGCAGAAGCCGTTAGTAGGCCGGAACCAGCATTTTGTTTTTTAAAAAACACTTAATGAGAGCCAGAAGGTTGAAGCTCAGCTTTATTCAGTTGAGGGCAACACCAGGCAGGGGCAGACACCGTTAGTAGGCCGGAACCAGCAATGTGTTTAAAAACAGCAGTTAATCAGAGCCGGTAGGTAGAAGCTCAGCTTTATTCAGTTGAGGGCAACACCAGGCAGGGGCAGACACCGTTAGTAGGCCGGAACCAGCAATGTGTTTAAAAACAGCAGTTAATCAGAGCCGGAAGGTAGAAGCTCAGCTTTATTCAGTTGAGGGCAACACCAGGGAGGGGCAGAAGCCGTTAGTAGGCCCTAACCACCATTTTGTTTTTTAAAAAACACTTAATGAGAGCCAGAAGGTTGAAGCTCAGCTTTATTCAGTTGAGGGCAACACCAGGCAGGGGCAGACACCGTTAGTAGGCCGGAACCACCATTTTGTTTTTTAAAAAACACTTAATGAGAGCCAGAAGGTTGAAGCTCAGCTTTATTCAGTTGAGGGCAACACCAGGCAGGGGCAGACACCGTTAGTAGGCCGGAACCAGCAATGTGTTTAAAAACAGCAGTTAATCAGAGCCGGAAGGTAGAAGCTCAGCTTTATTCAGTTGAGGGCAACACCAGGGAGGGGCAGAAGCCGTTAGTAGGCCCTAACCACCATTTTGTTTTTTAAAAAACACTTAATGAAAGCCAGAAGGTTGAAGCTCAGCTTTATTCAGTTGAGGGCAACACCAGGGAGGGGCAGACACCGTTAGTAGGCCCTAACCACCATTTTGTTTTTTAAAAAACACTTAATGAGAGCCAGAAGGTTGAAGCTCAGCTTTATTCAGTTGAGGGCAACACCAGGGAGGGGCAGACACCGTTAGTAGGCCCTAAACACCATTTTGTTTTTTAAAAAACACTTAATGAGAGCCAGAAGGTTGAAGCTCAGCTTTATTCAGTTGAGGGCAACACCAGGCAGGGGCAGACACCGTTAGTAGGCCGGAACCACCATTTTGTTTTTTAAAAAACACTTAATGAGAGCCAGAAGGTTGAAGCTCAGCTTTATTCAGTTGAGGGCAACACCAGGCAGGGGCAGACACCGTTAGTAGGCCGGAACCACCATTTTGTTTTTTAAAAAACACTTAATGAGAGCCAGAAGGTTGAAGCTCAGCTTTATTCAGTTGAGGGCAACACCAGGCAGGGGCAGACACCGTTAGTAGGCCGGAACCAGCAATGTGTTTAAAAACAGCAGTTAATCAGAGCCGGAAGGTAGAAGCTCAGCTTTATTCAGTTGAGGGCAACACCAGGCAGGGGCAGACACCGTTAGTAGGCCGGAACCAGCAATGTGTTTAAAAACAGCAGTTAATCAGAGCCGGAAGGTAGAAGCTCAGCTTTATTCAGTTGAGGGCAACACCAGGGAGGGGCAGAAGCCGTTAGTAGGCCCTAACCACCATTTTGTTTTTTAAAAAACACTTAATGAGAGCCAGAAGGTTGAAGCTCAGCTTTATTCAGTTGAGGGCAACACCAGGCAGGGGCAGACACCGTTAGTAGGCCGGAACCACCATTTTGTTTTTTAAAAAACACTTAATGAGAGCCAGAAGGTTGAAGCTCAGCTTTATTCAGTTGAGGGCAACACCAGGCAGGGGCAGACACCGTTAGTAGGCCGGAACCAGCAATGTGTTTAAAAACAGCAGTTAATCAGAGCCGGAAGGTAGAAGCTCAGCTTTATTCAGTTGAGGGCAACACCAGGGAGGGGCAGAAGCCGTTAGTAGGCCCTAACCACCATTTTGTTTTTTAAAAAACACTTAATGAGAGCCAGAAGGTTGAAGCTCAGCTTTATTCAGTTGAGGGCAACACCAGGCAGGGGCAGACACCGTTAGTAGGCCGGAACCAGCAATGTGTTTAAAAACAGCAGTTAATCAGAGCCGGAAGGTAGAAGCTCAGCTTTATTCAGTTGAGGGCAACACCAGGCAGGGGCAGACACCGTTAGTAGGCCGGAACCAGCAATGTGTTTAAAAACAGCAGTTAATCAGAGCCGGAAGGTAGAAGCTCAGCTTTATTCAGTTGAGGGCAACACCAGGCAGGGGCAGACACCGTTAGTAGGCCGGAACCAGCAATGTGTTTAAAAACAGCAGTTAATCAGAGCCGGAAGGTAGAAGCTCAGCTTTATTCAGTTGAGGGCAACACCAGGCAGGGGCAGACACCGTTAGTAGGCCGGAACCAGCAATGTGTTTAAAAACAGCAGTTAATCAGAGCCGGAAGGTAGAAGCTCAGCTTTATTCAGTTGAGGGCAACACCAGGGAGGGGCAGAAGCCGTTAGTAGGCCGGAACCAGCATTTTGTTTTTTAAAAAACACTTAATGAGAGCCAGAAGGTTGAAGCTCAGCTTTATTCAGTTGAGGGCAACACCAGGCAGGGGCAGACACCGTTAGTAGGCCGGAACCACCATTTTGTTTTTTAAAAAACACTTAATGAGAGCCAGAAGGTAGAAGCTCAGCTTTATTCAGTTGAGGACAACTTGAATTAGGGACTGCATACAGACTTAGCAGGCTGTCCCCTGTGTGGACCATGCATCCAATACATTAACCCATTGAGCCACAAAGGACACGTAACCTTCCGTGGCCATGCCTACAGGTCCATGTGTCTGTTGTCAGGTGTACCTTTGTCAGTGTAGGCCTATTGGAAGGAGGGACCGCAGACAGGCTTCGAAGGCCTAACACAATAAAATGGGCTGGCTGTAGGCACTTTAAAATTGGTTCCAGGGGTACACGGGCAGCAGTGGTCTGGTCAGTGGAGGCCTAGTGGAAGGAGGGACCGCAGACAGGCTTCGAAGGCCTAACACAATAAAATGGGCTGGCTGTAGGCACTTTAAAATTGGTTCCAGGGGTACACGGGCAGCAGTGGTCTGGTCAGTGGAGGCCTAGTGGAAGGAGGGACCGCAGACAGGCTTCGAAGGCCTAAAATAACAAACAATAGGCTCATGGCAGTTTTACAGCGGTTACATGGATACACGGGCAGGCAGCTTGGTGGTGAGTGGAGGAGTATTTAAAGTAGGGACCGCAGACAGGCTATCAAAGGCCTAAAATAACAAACAATAGGCTCATGGCAGTTTTACAGCGGTTACATGGATACACAGGCAGCTTGGTGGTGAGTGGAGGAGTATTTAAAGTAGGGACCGCAGACAGGCTATCAAAGGCCTAAAATAACAAACAATAGGCTCATGGCAGTTTTACAGCGGTTACATGGATACACGGGCAGGCAGCTTGGTGGTGAGTGGAGGAGTATTTAAAGTAGGGACCGCAGACAGGCTATCAAAGGCCTAAAATAACAAACAATAGGCTCATGGCAGTTTTACAGCGGTTACATGGATACACAGGCAGCTTGGTGGTGAGTGGAGGAGTATTTAAAGTAGGGACCGCAGACAGGCTATCAAAGGCCTAAAATAACAAACAATAGGCTCATGGCAGTTTTACAGCGGTTACATGGATACACGGGCAGGCAGCTGGTGATGAGTGGAGGAGTATTTAAAGTAGGGACCGCAGACAGGCTATCAAAGGCCTAAAATAACAAACAATAGGCTCATGGCAGTTTTACAGCGGTTACATGGATACACGGGCAGGCAGCTGGTGATGAGTGGAGGAGTATTTAAAGTAGGGACCGCAGACAGGCTATCAAAGGCCTAAAATAACAAACAATAGGCTCATGGCAGTTTTACAGCGGTTACATGGATACACGGGCAGGCAGCTGGTGATGAGTGGAGGAGTATTTAAAGTAGGGACCGCAGACAGGCTATCAAAGGCCTAAAATAACAAACAATAGGCTCATGGCAGTTTTACAGCGGTTACATGGATACACAGGCAGCTTGGTGGTGAGTGGAGGAGTAGTGCAAGGAGTGTCTGTCCCAGTACTCCCAAAATATAAATAGATGTTAATGTCTCGCAAAACAACCAAAACAAAAAAAAAGGTGGCATACTTAGGTACAGGGGTGGGCTCATCTACTGAGTTTCTGACATAGTAATTTGGCAGTAACTATTTAATGGTGCCAATATAGGACACAGACACAGACTACTTTAAGTTGCATCATAGATGTCTACAAATTTGTATTGTCAGTGCCAGACATTGAATGATGTCAGCGAATAGACTAAAGATTGGTGGAGCTGTGCGACATAATTTTGCACGTGGTAGAGCACATTTTGAGCTGGGGTATGGGGGAACTCTCTTGAGGCCGGCGGGACCGCCCCAGGGCCCCTCATGTTACAACGGTGTGTCTGACGTTGGGTGCGCACCGCCACCGCCAGAGACACTACATTGTACTATGAGGGACCCAGTAGCAATGCCGTCAACCAAAAGCGAGCACACCCACCTCTTCAGACAAACAGCAGTCTCACGGGTGCTTGCGCCAAGTCGCGATACCACGGCCCCGTGTGGGGAGTTTTGCCATTTAGGGAGGTGTAAACATGTCGTATGCTGTACAATCAGCTGCAGCAAATTAGACATTAGAAAAGTAATTCACAGGCAAGAGCTTTTCATAGGAAAGCTAGGTGTCGGCCGGGCAAGGTGGGGCAAAAGATTTCGAAATCCAGTTGTGGTTCATTTTAATGAATGTTAGATCGTCAACATTTTGGGTAGCCAGACGAGTCCTTTTTTCGGTTAATATTGAACCTGCAGCACTGAATACTCTTTCTGATAGGACACTTGCTGCCAGGCAAGCAAGCTCCTGCAATGCATATTCTGCCAATTCTGGCCAGGTGTCTAATTTGGAGGCCCAGTAATCAAATGGGAATGACGGTTGAGGGAGAACATCGATAAGGGATGAAAAATAGTTAGTAACCATACTGGACAAATGTTGTCTCCTGTCACTTTCAATTGATGCAGCAGTACCTGTCCTGTCTGCAGTCATAGCAAAATCACTCCACAACCTGGTCAGAAAACCCCTCTGTCCAACGCCACTTCTGATGTGTGCACCCCTAACACTCCTAGTCTGCTGCCCCCTGGAGCTCGTGTGAGAACGATCACGTGCGCTGTGTGCTGGGAATGCCTGAAGCAAACGGTCAACAAGAGTTGATTGTTTGGTTGCTAATATTAGTTCCAAGTTCTCATGTGGCATAATATTTTGCAATTTGCCTTTATAGCGTGGATCAAGGAGGCAGGCCAACCAGTAATCGTCATCGTTCATCATTTTCGTAATGCGTGTGTCCCTTTTTAGGATACGTAAGGCATAATCCGCCATGTGGGCCAAAGTTCCAGTTGTCAAATCTCCGGTTGTGATTGGTTGAGGGGCAGTTGCAGGCAAATCTACGTCACTTGTGTCCCTCAAAAAACCAGAACCCGGCCGTGACACGCAACCAATTTCCTGTGCCCCCGGGAAAGGTTCGGCATTAAAAATATACTCATCCCCATCATCCTCCTCGTCCTCCACCTCCTCTTCGCCCGCTACCTCGTCCTGTACACTGCCCTGACCAGACAATGGCTGACTGTCATCAAGGCTTTCCTCTTCCTCTGGTGCAGACGCCTGCTCCTTTATGTGCGTCAAACTTTGCATCAGCAGACGCATTAGGGGGATGCTCATGCTTATTACGGCGTTGTCTGCACTAACCAGCCGTGTGCATTCCTCAAAACACTGAAGGACTTGACACATGTCTTGTATCTTAGACCACTGCACACCTGACAACTCCATGTCTGCCATCCTACTGCCTGCCCGTGTATCCTCCCACAAATAAATAACAGCACGCCTCTGTTCGCACAGTCTCTGAAGCATGTGCAGTGTTGAGTTCCACCTTGTTGCAACGTCTATGATGAGGCGATGCTGGGGAAGGTTCAAAGACCGCTGATAGGTCTGCATACGGCTGGCGTGTACAGGCGAACGTCGGATATGTGAGCAAAGTGCACGCACTTTGAGGAGCAGGTCGGAGAACCCAGGATAAGTTTTCAATAAGCACTGCACCACCAGGTTTAAGGTGTGAGCCAGGCAAGGAATGTGTTTCAGTTGGGAAAGGGAGATGGCAGCCATGAAATTCCTTCCGTTATCACTCACTACCTTGCCTGCCTCAAGATCTACTGTGCCCAGCCACGACTGCGTTTCTTGTTGCAAGAACTCGGACAGAACTTCCGCGGTGTGTCTGTTGTCGCCCAAACACTTCATAGCCAATACAGCCTGCTGACGCTTGGCAGTAGCTGGCCCATAATGGGACAACTGGTGTGCAACAGTGTCATCTGCCGATGGAGTGGTTGGCAGACTGCGTTCTGTGGAAGAGCTGTAGCTTCTGCAGGAGGACGAGGAGGAGGAGGAGGAGGGGGTGCGAACGCCTACAGCCAACTGTTTCCTAGACCGTGGGCTAGGCACAACTGTCCCTAAATTGATGTCGCCTGTGGACCCTGCATCCACCACATTCACCCAGTGTGCCGTGATGGACACATAACGTCCCTGGCCATGCCTACTGGTCCATGCATCTGTAGTCAGGTGCACCTTTGTACTCACAGATTGCCTGAGTGCATGGACGATGCGCTGTTTAACATGCTGGTGCAGGGCTGGGATGGCTTTTCTGGAAAAAAAGTGTCGACTGGGTAGCTCGTATCGTGGTTCAGCGTACTCCATCAGGGCTTTGAAAGCTTCGCTTTCAACTAACCGGTAGGGCATCATCTCTAACGAGATTAGTCTAGCTATGTGGGCGTTAAAACCCTGTGTACGCGGATGCGAGGATAAGTACTTCCTTTTTCTAACCAGAGTCTCATGTAGGGTGAGCTGGACTGGAGAGCTGGAGATCGTGGAACTTTCGGGTGTGCCGGTGTACATGGCAGACTGAGAGACGGTTGGAGACGGTATTGTTTCCGCCGGTGCCCTAGATGCAATATTTCCTCCTACAAAACTGGTGGTTCCCTGACCCTGACTGCTTTTGGCTGGCAAAGAAACCTGCACAGATACTGCCGGTGGTGCGGAAAATGGTGGCCTTACAGTGACGGAAGGGATGTTGCGTTGCTGACTAGCTTCATTGGCCGAGGGTGCTACAACCTTAAGGGACGTTTGGTAGTTAGTCCAGGCTTGAAAATGCATGGTGGTTAAGTGTCTATGCATGCAACTAGTATTTAGACTTTTCAGATTCTGACCTCTGCTTAAGCTAGTTGAACATTTTTGACAGATGACTTTGCGCTGATCAGTTGGATGTTGTTTAAAAAAATGCCAGACTGCACTCTTCCTAGACTCGGATCCCTTTTCAGGGATTGCAGACTGAGCTTTAACCGGATGGCCACGCTGTCCTCCAACAGGTTTTGGCTTTGACACGCGTTTTGGGCCAGATACGGGCCCGGCAGATGGAACCTGTTGCGATGTTGATGCCTGCTGCGGCCCCTCCTCCACCTCCGCTTCTGAACTACTGCCGCCTGCACCCTGTTCCCCCAATGGCTGCCAATCGGGGTCAATAACTGGGTCATCTATTACCTCCTCTTCGAGCTCGTGTGCAACTTCGTCTGTGTCACTGTGTCGGTCGGTGGTATAGCGTTCGTGGCGGGGCAACATAGTCTCATCAGGGTCTGATTGTGGATCTGTACCCTGAGAGGGCAATGTGGTGGTCTGAGTCAAAGGAGCAGCATAGTACTCTGGCTGTGGCTGTGCATCAGTGCACTCCATGTCAGAATCTACTTGTAATGGGCATGGCCTGTTAAATGTTTCACTTTCTAAGCCAGGGACGGTATGTGTAAAGAGCTCCATGGAGTGACCCATTGTGTCGCCTGCTGCATCCTTCTCTCTTGTTGTAGTTTTTGCTGAGGAGGACAAGGAAGCGACTTGTCCCTGACCGTGAACATCCACAAGCGACGCGCTGCTTTTACATTTACCAGTTTCGGAAGAGGAGGCAAAAGAGCTAGAGGCTGAGTCTGCAATGTAAGCCAAAACTTGCTGTTGCTGCTCCGCCTTTAAAAGCGGTTTTCCTACTCCCAGAAAAGAGAGCGTTCGAGGCCTTGTGTAGCCTGACGACGAAACTGGCTCCACAGCTCCAGACTTAGGTGGAATATTTTTATCCCCACGACCACCTGATGCTCCACTACCACTACCATCATTACCAGCTGACAATGAACGCCCACGACGACCTCTTGCACCAGACTTCCTCATTGTTTTAAAATCTTAACCAAAGTAACTTTATTTGTTGCTGTCAAACAACTTACACGGTGAGCTATAACTTCAGTATGATTTCAATATCCCTTAACAGGTTGGTGAGACCACAAGGAAAATCAGGCACAATGTTACACACTCTGTTTTCTGTGGCACAAAATCACAGAGTTGACACACACGCAGGACTGTCACTCAAGCACTAATGTCAATATTAATCTCCCACCTAATTTATTTATTTTTTTTCTCAGGGAGACTTTAGAAACCAAATAATATTAAAAAAACCAAAAAAAAAAATAGCCTTTCTATGGCCCACTGAATGAGAGAGAGAGGTGGCACACCCAGGAGTCAAGACTGGCACACAAGCTGAAAGGGCAATATTACTCTCCCACTGTTTTTTTATGTATTTTTTGTTTTTTAAGGGAGACTTTAGAAACCAAATAATATTAAAAAACAAACAAACAAAAAAAGGCTTTCTATGGCCCACAATTAGAGAGAGAGAGGTGGCACACCCAGGAGTCAAGACTGGCACACAAGCTGAAAGGGCAATATTACTCTCCCACTGTTTTTTTAAGTTTTGTTTTTATTTTCAGGGAGACTTTAGAAACCAAATAATATTAAAAAAACCAAAAAAATAAATAGCCTTTCTATGGCCCACTGAATGAGAGAGAGGTGGCACACCCAGGAGTCAAGACTGGCACACAAGCTGAAAGGGCAATATTACTCTCCCACTGTTTTTTTATGTATTTTTTTTTTTTTAAGGGAGACTTTAGAAACCCAATAATATTAAAAAAAAAAAAAAAAAAAAAGGCTTTCTATGGCCCACAATTAGAGAGAGAGAGGTGGCACACCCAGGAGTCAAGACTGGCGCACAAGCTGAAAGGGCAATATTACTCTCCCACTGTTTTTTTAAGTTTTTTTTGTTTTTTAAGGGAGACTTTAGAAACCAAATAATATTTAAAAAAAAACAAAAAAAAAAAGGCTTTCTATGGCCCACAATTAGAGAGAGAGAGGTGGCACACCCAGGAGTCAAGACTGGCGCACAAGCTGAAAGGGCAATATTACTCTCCCACTGTTTTTTTAAGTTTTGTTTTTATTTTCAGGGAGACTTTAGAAACCAAATAATATTAAAAAAACCAAAAAAATAAATAGCCTTTCTATGGCCCACTGAATGAGAGAGAGGTGGCACACCCAGGAGTCAAGACTGGCACACAAGCTGAAAGGGCAATATTACTCTCCCACTGTTTTTTTATGTATTTTTTTTTTTTTAAGGGAGACTTTAGAAACCCAATAATATTAAAAAAAAAAAAAAAAAAAAGGCTTTCTATGGCCCACAATTAGAGAGAGAGAGGTGGCACACCCAGGAGTCAAGACTGGCGCACAAGCTGAAAGGGCAATATTACTCTCCCACTGTTTTTTTAAGTTTTTTTTTTTATTTTCAGGGAGACTTTAGAAACCAAATAATATTAAAAAAACCAAAAAAATAAATAGCCTTTCTATGGCCCACTGAATGAGAGAGAGAGGTGGCACACCCAGGAGTCAAGACTGGCACACAAGCTGAAAGGGCAATATTACTCTCCCACTGTTTTTTTATGTATTTTTTGTTTTTTAAGGGAGACTTTAGAAACCCAATAATATTTAAAAAAAAAAAAAAAAAAAGGCTTTCTATGGCCCACTGAATGAGAGAGAGAGGTGGCACACCCAGGAGTCAAGACTGGCACACAAGCTGAAAGGGCAATATTACTCTCCCACTGTTTTTTTATTTATTTATTTTTTTTTCAGGGAGACTTTAGAAACCAAATAATAAGAAAAAAAATAAATAAATAAATAGGCTTTCTATAGCCCACTGAATAAGAGATAGCACACACAGCAGTGGCACACAAGCCCTGACTGAGGCCAATATTTTTCTCCCACTGATTGATGTAGTGTTTTTGTGTTGAGGTAGAATTTAGAACACAAATCACGGAAAAAATAAATAGGCTTTCTATGGCCCACTCAGTGAGAGATGGCACACACAGGGATGGCACTGTAGCAGAAATGCCAATCTTAATCTCCCACAAAAAAAAAAAAAAAAAAACAGGGACTGTCCTACAATTACTATCTCCCTGCAGTAATCTAAGCCAGGTATGGCAGGCAGCAATAGGAGTGGACTGATGCACAAATTAAATAAAAAGTGTGGACAAACAAAAAAGATAGCTGTGCAGAAAGGAACAAGAGGATATGTGCTTTGAAAAAAGCAGTTGGTTTGCACAGTGGCGTACACACAGCAATACAGCTATCACGGAGCCTTCTAGGGCAGCCCAATGAGCTACAGCGCTGAGGAAAAAAAAAAAAAATAGCTTCCACTGTTCCTGCACACCGAAGGTGGTGTTGGACAGTGGAAATCGCTACAGCACAAGCGGTTTGGTGGTTAGTGGACCCTGCCTAACGCTCTCCCTGCTTCTGACAAAGCGGCAGCAACCTCTCCCTAAGCTCAGATCAGCAGCAGTAAGATGGCGGTCGGCAGGAACGCCCCTTTATAGCCCCTGTGACGCCGCAGACAGCAAGCCAATCACTGCAATGCCCTTCTCTAAGATGGTGGGGACCAGGATCTATGTCATCACGCTGCCCACACTCTGCGTTCACCTTCATTGGCTGAGAAATGGCGCTTTTCGCGTCATTGAAACGCGACTTTGGCGCGAAAGTCGCGTACCGCATGGCCGACAAGCACAGGGGTCGGATCGGGTTTCATGAGACGCCGACTTAGCCAAAAGTCGGCGACTTTTGAAAATGATCGACCCGTTTCGCTCAACCCTACCCGATACCAATGCAAGTCAATGGGACGAAAATATCGGAATTAAAATAAACCCTTTCTTTCCTTGTAGGTTCATTCTACATGAAGGAAAACAACTAAGAATAATGTAGAATGTATTGGGGGAGGTGGCGGAGACATTAAAGGCATAGAGGATTAGCCCAATCAAATAGAATAGCAGGAATTTAAAAAATTTTTTAAGACTTTCGGAGTTACAAAGATATTGACTGTGTTAAGTTTTTTTTTCTTTTGTCAGATATTGATGTTTCACTACTTCCACGCCCTTCTCCCTCTTTTACTTCTCCCACACTTTCTTCTTCATCATCATCAGCATCTTTGACATCAAGTTCTTCTTCACCTTATTCATCTTCTTCTTCATCTTCTACCTATAATTTTTTTTTGTTACATTGTTCATATTCTTTTTATTTAACTATTATTCTTCTTCATATTCAACTTCATCATATTCTTATTTGTGACAGGCATTCCCGTAGTTGTTATCTATAAAAGTTTGAAGATTACACCTTCCGTTCTGCCTGTCACAAAAGAGTTACATTTGTCCGCGTTCAGTTTGGCCTGCAGCATCAGGCTTTATCCAGGGGCACCACGAGGAGGAACGGACTCACCCCCATACACTGCTTAGTCTTCTTCTGCTTATAATTTAGATAATATCTTTTGCTCTGATATTTAGTGTTATGCTTAATGTTCTTCTGCTCTTTGTTCTGCAGCCTCTTGTTCTTCTGCTTCTCGGTCTCCCATGTCGTAGTCGGCTCCAGGGTCGTCGTCATCTCAGTGGTTGTCGTATCTGGTGTCGTCGTCATCTTAGGGGTGGTCTTCCGGGTCATCGTCTTTAGGGTCTTGAACTTGGAAATGTAGCAGAAGGTACAAGAAGGCTGAGAAAATGCCGAGAAACAGCTGATGGAACTGGAACTCGGATGGCTACCCGAAGGTCCAAGAGCCAATGGAACTACCGAGGACCAGCTGACGTTACTGGAACCCGGTTACTAAGCAGGAGGTACCCGTGCCTGAAAGCACTACCAAGGACCACCTGACGTTGGTGGAACTCGGATACCCAGAGGGAGGCACCTAAGCCAAAGGCTCTGCCCGGAACCAGCTGACAGTACTGGAACCAGGATGGGGAGCAGAAGGTACAAGAGCAAAAGACACTGCCGAGAACCAGCTGATGGTACTGGAACCTGGATGGGTAGCCGAAGGTCCAAGAGCCAATGGAACTACCGAGGACCAGCTGACGTTACTGGAACCCGGTTACTAAGCAGGAGGTACCCGTGCCTGAAAGCACTACCAAGGACCACCTGACATTGGTGGAACTCGGATACCCAGAGGGAGGCACCCAAAGGCTCTGCCCGGAACCAGCTTATGGTACTGGAACCAGGATGGGGAGCAGAAGGAACAAGAGCAAAAGACACTGCCGAGAACCAGCTGACGGTACTGGAACCCGGATGGGTAGTCGAAGGTCCAAGAGCCAATGGAACTACCGAGGACCAGCTGACGTTACTGGAACCCGGTTACTAAGCAGGAGGTACCCGTGCGTGAATGCACTACCAAGGACCACCTGATGTTGGTGGAACTGGGATACCCAGAAGGAGGCACCTAAGCCAAAGGCTCTACCCGGAACCAGCTGACGGTACTGGAACCAGGATGGGGACCTATTCAAGCTTGTCTTCCCAGAGCCCCAACTAGTGGTGTTGGAGCAAAGGGTCAGCAGGGGGAGCAGAGTGTAGGCCGAAGCCTGCACTGGAGGCATTTGGAGGTCTGTTGTGTCTGCGTGGCGTTTGCAGGACACGATGCCGGCTACACAGCAGGGGAACAGCTGGCGTTGCTGAACCCCGCTGACACATTGGCGGGTGTTTTTCTCTGTGCAGCCAGCACTTCCGGGTGCCAACTGGCGTTGTTAGAGCCCAGGGTCAGCAGGAGGAGAGGGAGCAGAGTGTATGCCGAAGCCTAATTGAACCAATTTTAAAGGTAACCTTTAACCCCCCCTCAGGTGTTACAAACTGGAAGAGACACACCTTGTGCAGCTGTAATACTGCACAAGTGAAAGGTTGCTCTTTAAGTTTTGAATCTTGCAGACGCTGAATGAAACACGTATAACATTTAGCCCCTTATACAGTCAAACTGTCCTGTGACAGGCGAAGATATGCACTGCTCATGTCCGTCAATCACACCCTCGCAGTCGAAATAAATAAGAAACCGAGGGGCGTTGTGTCCGGCAGGGCGGCCGCAGAGGCGCAGCCAGCCAAACAATGATGTCAGAAGACGGGCAGCGCTACCAAGGGGGGTGCAGCGTGTCATTACAAAGGAAAGTCACACCTCAGGGACGGTTTCATGGTCTCAGGAGACACATTTTAGACATGTTTCGTTCGGCGTGTGCAAGGAGATTAACTTAATGAGCCACCTTGTACAAATGCAGCATTACTGCTGTACAAGGTGGCTGTTATACATGCCAACGCCTGGGGGGGACAGGTTCCCTTCAATTTCAGTTCTTGTGTCTGCGTGGCGTTTGCAGGACACGTTGCCGGCTAAACAGCAGGAGAACAGCTGGCGTTGCTGAACCCCACTGACACATTGGCGGGTGTTTTTCTCTTTGCAGCCAGCACTTCCGGGCGCCAACTGGCGGTGTTAGAGCCCAGGGTCAGCAGGAGGGGCAGAGGGAGCAGAGTGTAGGCCGAAGCCTGCACTGGCGGCAGCTTTGTGTCTGCGTGGCTTTTGCAGGACACGTTGCCGGCTACACAGCAGGGGAACAGCTGGCGTTGCTGAACCCCACTGACACATTGGCGGGTGTTTATCTCTGTGCAGCCAGCACTTCCGGGCACCAACTGGCGGTGTTAGAGCCCAGGGTCTGCAGGAGAAGCAGAGTGTAGGCCGAAGCCTAATTGAACCAATTTTAAAGGTAACCTTTAACCCCCCCTCAGGTGTTACAAACTGGAAGAGCCACAGCTTGAGCAGCAGTAATGCTGCACAAGTCAAAGGTTGCTGTTTTAATTTTGCTCCTTGCTCACGCTGAAAGAAACACGTATAACATTTAGCCCCTTATACAGTCAAACTGTCTTGGAGGCGGGAGTTCCCTTCGTAATGAGACGCAGCACAGCTGTAAAAAATCACACCTTGGTGCTGGGCGCAGCCTCCTGAGCGTCGTTATTTGCTGTACAGGAGTCTGCTGTCGTGTTATCCCTTGGCCTTGCGCTGTTAGCGCTGCCCGTCTTCTGACATCATTTAATGTCGGCCGGTGTGGTTCGCGATGCCCATGAATCCCAGCCCTGCAGTGTCTTCTCATTTATTCACACTGCGTGGCTGGGATTCATGGCCTTGCGCAGTACATATGTTCGCCTCTCACACTCGTGTCCTTACACCTGCTTCAGACTGTGCGGCGTCAGCTGATCCCTTATCTGTTATGATCCTGGTGGTAAGGAACACATGAACTGACCTGATGGGTAAACCAAAAATAAGAACAAGCTCTGGGAATGTGGGAACTTTACTGACCGCAATCCTGATCCTATCAACACACACTATAGGCAGCCGTGGAGCGTTCCTGACTCGGCCTAGACGCCTCTACACAGCCTGAGAAACTAGCTACCCCTAGAGAGAAACAAAGCCTCACTTGCCTCAGATAAATTTTCCCCAAAGTGTAGGAGCCCCCCCACAGATAATAACGGTGAGTTAAGGGGAAAACACAAACATAGAAATGAAAACAGGTTTTAGCAAATGAGGCCCGCTAATAACTAAATAGTCAGAAGATAGCAAGGAATCTGTGCGGTCAGTATAAAATTCTACAAAAATTATCCACGCAGCGAATACAAAAAGACCCCCACACCGACTCACGATGTGAGGGGCGCAACTCTGCACCCCAGAGCTTTCCAGCTAGCAATCAAATAGAATATAAGCAAGCTGGACTGAACTCATCATATACTGAGAAACATTTTCAACAAACAATGAGTAAAAATGGACTAGTATGAACTTAGCTTCTCCACGAGGAGACAGGTCACAAGGGAAGTCCCAGAGAGATCTGAACCAGTACTGAATACAACGACAGCAGGCAACAAGTAAAGGTCCAGATGGAGTTAAATAGGCAGCAGGCCTAGCCGGAAACGAGGCAGCTGGAGTCCAGCTACAGACCAGCCGTAACACTCAAAGCCACCAGAGGGAGCCCAAGAACAGAACTCACAAAGTACCACTCATGACCACAGGAGGGAGCCCGAGAACAGTATTCACAACAGTACCCCCCCTTGAGGAGGGGTCACCGAACCCTCTCCAGAGCCCCCAGGCTGATCAGGATGAGCCAAATGAAAGGCACGAACCAAATCGGCAGCATGGACATCAGAGGCAACAACCCAGGAATTATCCTCCTGACCATAGCCCTTCCATTTAACCAAGTACTGAAGCTTCCGTCTCGAAATACGAGAATCCAAGATCTTCTCCACCACATACTCCAATTCTCCCTCGACCAACACCGGAGCAGGAGGATCAACAGAAGGAACCACAGGCACCACATACCTCCGCAACAATGACCTATGGAACACATTATGAATGGTAAAAGATGCTGGGAGGTCCAAACGAAATGACACAGGATTGAGGATTTCTGAAATCTTATAAGGACCAATGAAACGAGGTTTGAACTGAGGAGAGGAAACCTTCATAGGAACATAACGAGATGACACCCATACCAAATCCCCCACACGAAGTCGGGGACCCACACAGCGACGGCGATTAGCAAAGTGCTGAGCCTTCTCCTGTGACAACGTCAAATTGTCCACTACGTGGTTCCAAATCTGCTGCAACCTATCCACCACAGAATCCACCCCAGGACAGTCAGAAGGCTCAACCTGACCTGAGGAAAAACGAGGATGAAAACCAGAATTACAAAAAAAAGGCGAAACCAAAGTAGCAGAACTAGCCCGATTATTGAGGGCGTACTCAGCCAATGGCAAAAAAGTCACTCAATCATCCTGATCAGCAGAAAAAAAAACATCTCAGATAAGTTTCCAAGGTCTGATTAGTTCGTTCGGTTTGGCCATTCGTCTGAGGATGGAAGGCCGAAGAAAAAGACAAATCAATGCCCATCTTAGCACAAAAGGACCACCAAAATCTGGACACAAACTGGGACCCTCTGTCAGACACAATGTTCTCCGGAATACCATGCAAATAAACCACATTCTGAAAAAACAGCGGAACCAAATCAGAGGAGGAGGGTAACTTAGGCAAGGGCACCAAATGGACCATTTTAGAAAAACGATCACCAACCACCCAGATGACAGACATCCTCTGAGAGACTGGAAGATCCGAAATAAAATCCATGGAAATATGCTTCCAAGGCCTCTTCGGGACAGGCAAAGGCAAAAGCAATCCACTGGCACGAGAATAGCAAGGCTTGGCCCGAGCACAAATCCCACAGGACTGCACAAAGGAACGCACATCCCACGACAAAGAAGGCCACCAAAAGGACCTAGCCACAAAATCCCTGGTACCAAAAATCCCAGGATGACCGGGTAAAACCAAAGAATGAACCTCGGAAATAACTCTACTGGTCCATCTATCTGGGACAAACAGTCTCTCCGGTGGAAAACGGTCAGGTCTATCGGCCTGAAATTCCTGCAGCACCCGCCGCAAATCAGGGGAGATGGCAGACAAGATCACCCCCTCTCTGAGGATACCAGCCGGTTCAGAAACTCCCGGAGAGTCAGGCACAAAACTCCTAGAAAGGGCATCAGCCTTCACATTCTTTGAGCCCGGAAGGTACGAAACCACGAAATCAAAACGGGAGAAAAACAGCGACCATCGAGCTTGTCTAGGGTTTAACCGCTTGGCAGACTCGAGATAAATCAAATTCTTGTGATCCGTCAAGACCACCACGCGATGCTTGGCTCCCTGTTGTGAATTAGACTTTTTTGGCTCCCTCTTGTGGTCACTAGTGATATGACTCTGGGATTGTCTTTCCTCAGTTTGGCACCCACCTGGGTCGTTAGTCCAGGGGTGTTGCTATATGAACTTCCTGAATTCTCAGTCTGGTGCTTGGCATCGTTGTAATCAGTCCTTTCTGTTTGCTCCTGTCTGCTGGTCAGGGTTCTTGCAAAATTAAGCTAAGTCTTGCTTCCTTGTTTTTTTGGTTATTTGCATTGCTATTATTTTTGTCCAGCTTGTACTAAATGTGATTCCTGATTTTACTGGAAGTTCTAGGGGGCTGGTATTCTCCCCCTGGGCCGTTAGACGGTTCTGGGGTTCTTGAATATCCAGCGTGGAAATTTTGACAGGGTTTTTGCTGACCGTATAAGTCATCTTACTATATTCTGCTATTAGTCAGTGGGCCTCTCTTTGCTAAATACCTAGTTCATTCTTACGTTTGTCTTTTCTTCTTACCTCACCGTTATTATTTGTTGGGGGCTTGTATCCAACTTTTGGGGTCTTTTCTCTGGAGGCAAGAAAGGTCTATCTTTTCCCTTCTAGGGTTAGTTAGTGCTCCGGCTGGCGCGAGACGTCTAGAACCAACGTAGGCACGTTCCCCGGCTGCTGCTATTTGTGGTGCTAGGATTAGATATACGGTCAGCCCAGTTACCACTGCCCTATGAGCTGGTTTTTTGTGTTTGCAGACTTGGTATTTATTTCTGAGACCCTCTGCCATTGGGGTCATAACAGTATGCCAAGCCGACATTGAATGTTTAATGCATTGCAGAAGTGGGATAATAAGAAAGGAAATTCTGAGTTTTTTTTTTTTTTTCCTCTCTTTCTTCCTCCCCTTTACCTCTGAGTGGCTTATGCTTGCTGCAGACATGAATGTCCAGACTTTGATTACAGGTGTGGATCAGCTTGCTGTTCGTGTGCAGAGCATACAAGATTTTGTTACCAGTAGTCCAATGTCTGAACCTAAAATACCTATTCCTGAACTGTTCTCTGGAGACCGATTTAAGTTTAGGAACTTCAGGAATAATTGCAAATTGTTTCTATCTCTGAGACCCCGTTCGTCTGGAGACTCAGCTCAGCAAGTTAAAATTGTGATCTCTTTCTTGCAGGGCGACCCTCAGGATTGGGCTTTCTCGCTAGCGCCAGGAGATCCGGCATTGGCGAATATTGATGCGTTTTTTCTGGCACTCGGATTGCTTTACGAGGAACCCAATCTTGAAATTCAGGCAGAAAAAGCCTTGCTGGCTATTTCTCAGGGCCAGTATGAAGCTGAAGTGTATTGCCAAAAATTTCGGAAATGGTCCGTGCTTACTCAGTGGAATGAGTGTGCTCTGGCCGCAAATTTCAGAAATGGCCTTTCTGAAGCCATTAAGAATGTGATGGTGGGTTTCTCCATTCCTACAAGTCTGAATGATTCCATGGCGCTGGCTATTCAAATTGATCGGCGTTTGCGGGAGCGCAAAACTGCTAATCCTCTGGTGGTGTTGTCTGAACAGACACCTGATTTAATGCAATGTGATAGAATTCAGACTAGAAATGAACGGAAAAATCATAGACGTCAGAATGGGTTGTGTTTTTACTGTGGTGATTCTACACATGTTATATCAGCATGCTCTAAACGCCTAACAAGGGTTGTTAGCCCTGTCGCCATTGGTAATTTGCAACCTAAATTTATTTTGTCTGTGACTTTAATATGCTCATTGTCTTCCTACCCTGTTATGGCGTTTGTGGATTCAGGTGCTGCCCTGAGTCATGGATCTGTCATTTGCCAGGCGCTGTGGTTTTGTTCTTGAGCCATTGGTAAATCCTATCCCTCTTAGAGGTATTGATGCTACGCCATTGGCGGAAAATAAACCGCAGTTTTGGACACAGGTAACCATGTGCATGACTCCTGAACATCGGGAGGTGATTCGTTTTCTTGTTCTGCATAAAATGCATGATTTGGTCGTTTTGGGTCTACCATGGTCACAGACCCATAATCCAGTCTTGGATTGGAAGGCAATGTCTGTGTCAAGTTGGGGCTGTCAGGGAATTCATGGTGATTCCCCGCCGGTGTCTATTGCTTCCTCTACTCCTTCGGAAGTTCCTGAGTATTTGTCTGATTTTCAGGATGTATTCAGCGAGTCCAGGTCCAGTGCTCTGCCTCCTCATAGGGACTGTGACTGCGCTATAGATTTGATTCCAGGTAGTAAATTTCCTAAGGGAAGACTATTTAATCTGTCTGTACCTGAGCATACCGCAATGCGTTCGTATATCAAGGAATCTCTGGAGAAGGGGCATATCCGTCCATCCTCTTCCCCTCTTGGTGCGGGATTCTTTTTTGTGGCCAAGAAGGACGGATCTTTGAGACCTTGTATTGACTATCGGCTTCTGAATAAAATCACTGTTAAATTTCAGTATCCTTTGCCTCTGTTGTCGGACTTGTTTGCCCGGATTAAAGGTGCCAAGTGGTTCACCAAGATAGATCTTCGTGGTGCGTACAACCTTGTGCGCATTAAGCAGGGAGATAAATGGAAAACTGCATTTAATACGCCCGAAGGTCATTTTGAGTACTTGGTGATGCCTTTTGGGCTCTCTAATGCTCCTTCAGTGTTTCAGTCCTTTATGCATGATATTTTCCGGAAGTATCTGGATAAATTTATGATTGTTTATCTGGATGATATTCTGTTTTTTTTCTGATGATTGGGACTCGCATGTAGAGCAGGTCAGGATGGTGTTTCAGGTTTTGCGTGAGAATGCTTTGTTTGTTAAGGGCTCAAAGTGTCTCTTTGGAGTACAGAAGGTTCCCTTTTTGGGTTTTATTTTTTCCCCTTCTGCGGTGGAGATGGACCCAGTCAAGGTCCGAGCTATTCATGATTGGACTCAACCCACGTCAGTTAAGAGTCTTCAGAAGTTCTTGAGTTTTGCTAACTTCTACCGTCGTTTTATCGCTAATTTTTCTAGCGTTGTTAAACCTTTGACGGATATGACCAAGAAAGGTTCTGATGTTGCTAACTGGGCTCCTGCAGCCGTGGAAGCTTTCCAAGAGTTGAAGCGCCGGTTTACTTCAGCGCCTGTTTTGTGCCAGCCTGATGTCTCACTTCCCTTTCAGGTTGAAGTGGATGCTTCTGAGATTGGGGCAGGGGCCGTTTTGTCGCAGAGAGGCCCTGGTTGCTCTGTAATGAGACCATGTGCTTTTTTCTCTAGGAAGTTTTCGCCTGCTGAGCGGAATTATGATGTTGGCAATCGGGAGTTGCTGGCCATGAAATGGGCATTTGAGGAGTGGCGTCATTGGCTCGAGGGTGCTAAGCATCGTGTGGTGGTCTTGACTGATCACAAGAATCTGATGTATCTCGAGTCTGCTAAACGCCTGAATCCTAGACAGGCCCATTGGTCATTGTTTTTCTCCCGTTTTGACTTTGTGGTCTCGTATTTACCAGGTTCAAAGAATGTGAAGGCTGATGCTCTTTCAAGGAGCTTTGTGCCTGACTCTCCTGGAGTCGCAGAACCAGTTGGTATTCTTAAAGAGGGAGTAATCTTGTCAGCCATTTCTCCGGATTTGCGACGTGTGTTGCAGAGATTTCAGGCTGGTAGACCTGACTCTTGTCCACCTGACAGACTGTTTGTTCCTGATAAGTGGGCCAGCAGAGTAATTTCCGAGGTTCATTCCTCGGTGTTGGCAGGGCATCCGGGAATTTTTGGCACCAGAGATTTGGTGGCTAGGTCCTTTTGGTGGCCTTCCTTGTCACGGGATGTGCAGTCATTTGTGCAGTCCTGTGGGACTTGTGCTCGAGCTAAGCCTTGCTGTTCTCGTGCCAGCGGGTTGCTCTTGCCCTTGCCTGTCCCGAAGAGGCCTTGGACACACATTTCCATGGATTTCATTTCAGATCTTCCGGTGTCTCAGGGCATGTCTGTCATCTGGGTGGTATGTGATCGCTTTTCCAAGATGGTCCATTTGGTATCTTTGCCTAAGCTGCCTTCCTCTTCCGATCTGGTTCCTTTGTTCTTTCAGAATGTGGTTCGTTTACACGGCATTCCTGAGAATATCGTGTCTGACAGAGGATCCCAGTTTGTTTCCAGGTTCTGGCGATCCTTTTGTGCTAATGGGCATTGATTTGTCATTTTCGTCTGCCTTTCATCCTCAGACTAATGGACCAACGGAGTGAACTAATCAGACTCTGGAGGCTTATTTGAGGTGTTTTGTTTCTGCAGATCAGGATGATTGGGTGACCTTCTTGCCGTTGGCTGAGTTTGCCTTAATAATCGGGCTAGTTCCGCTACTTTGGTTTCGCCATTTTTCTGCAACTCTGGTTTCCATCCTCGTTTTTCCTCGGGACATGTGGAGCCTTCTGACTGTCCTGGGGTAGATTCTGTGGTGGATAGCTTGCAGCAGATTTGGAATCATGTGGTGGACAACTTAAAGTTGTCACAGGAGAAGGCTCAGCGCTTTGCCAACCGCCGCCGCGGTGTGGGTCCCCGACTTCGTGTTGGGGATTTGGTATGGCTGTCTTCTCGATTTGTTCCTATGAAGGTCTCCTCTCCTAAATTTAAGCCTCGCTTCATCAGTCCTTACAAGATATTGGAAATCCTTAATCCTGTGTCCTTTCGCTTGGATCTTCCGGTGTCGTTTGCCATTCACAACGTGTTCCATAGGTCTTTGTTGCGGCGGTACGTTGTACCTGTGGTTCCTTCTGTTGAGCCTCCTGCTCCGGTGTTGGTTGAGGGCGAGTTGGAGTACATGGTGGAGAAGATCTTGGATTCTCGTCTCTCCAGGCGGAGGCTTCAGTATCTGGTCAAGTGGAAGGGCTATGGTCAGGAGGATAATTCCTGGGTGGTTGCCTCTGATGTGCATGCGGCCGATTTAGTTCGTGCCTTTCACGCTGCTCATCCTGATCACCCTGGTGGTCTTGGTGAGGGTTCGGTGACCCCTCCTTCAAGGGGGGGTACTGTTGTGTATTAGACTTTTTTGGCTCCCTCTTGTGGTCACTAGTGATATGACTCTGGGATTGTCTTTGCTCAGTTTGGCACCCACCTGGGTCGTTAGTCCAGGGGTGTTGCTATATGAACTTCCTGAATTCTCAGTCTGGTGCTTGGCATCGTTGTACTCAGTCCTTTCTGTTTGCTCCTGTCTGCTGGTCCGGGTTCTTGCAAAATTAAGCTAAGTCTTGCTTCCTTGTTTTTTTGGTTATTTGCATTGCTATTATTTTTGTCCAGCTTGTACTAAATGTGATTCCTGATTTTACTGGAAGCTCTAGGGGGCTGGTATTCTCCCCCCGGGCCGTTAGACGGTTCGGGGGTTCTTGAATATCCAGCGTGGAAATTTTGATAGGGTTTTTGCTGACCGTATAAGTCATCTTACTATATTCTGCTATTAGTCAGTGGGCCTCTCTTTGCTAAATACCTAGTTCATTGTTACGTTTGTCTTTTCTTCTTACCTCACCGTTATTATTTGTTGGGGGCTTGTATCCAACTTTTGGGGTCTTTTCTCTGGAGGCAAGAAAGGTCTATCTTTTCCCTTCTAGGGTTAGTTAGTTCTCCGGCTGGCGCGAGACGTCTAGAACCAACGTAGGCACGTTCCCCGGCTGCTGCTATTTGTGGTGCTAGGATTAGATATACGGTCAGCCCAGTTACCACTGCCCTATGAGCTGGTTTTTTGTGTTTGCAGACTTGGTATTTATTTCTGAGACCCTCTGCCATTGGGGTCATAACAGCTCCCTCAAGCCAATGTCGCCACTCCTCGAATGCCCACTTCATTGCCAACAACTCCCGATTACCAACATCATAATTCCGCTCGGCAGGTGAAAACTTTCTAGAAAAGAAAGCACATGGTCTCATTACCGAGCCATCAGAGCTTCTCTGTGACAAGACAGCCCTTGCTCCAATCTCAGAAGCATCAACCTCGACCTGAAAGGGAAGAGAGACATCAGGCTGACGCAAGACAGGAGCCGAAGAAAACCGATGTTTCAGCTCTTGAAAGGCCTCAACGGCCGCAGAAGACCAATTCGTCACATCAGCACCCTTTCTAGTCAAATCCGTCAAAGGCTTAACCACACTAGAAAAATTAGTGATGAAGTGACGGTAAAAATTAGCAAAGCCCAAGAACTTCTGAAGACTCTTCACCGATGTAGGTTGAGTCCAGTCATAAATGGCCTGGACTTTACCTGGATCCATCTCGATAGTAGAAGGGGAAAAAATAAAGCCCAAAAAGGAAACCTTCTGGACTCCAAAGAGACATTTAGAGCCCTTCACAAACAAGGCATTGGCACGCAAGACCTGAAACACCATCCTGACCTGCTTCACATGAGACTCCCAATCATCAGAAAAGACCAAAATATCATCCAGGTACACAATCATAAATCTATCCAGATACTCTCGGAAGATGTCGTGCATGAAGGACTGAAACACGGAAGGGGCATTAGAAAGCCCAAAAGGCATCACCAAGTACTCAAAATGACCTTCAGGCATATTAAATGCTGTTTTCCATTCATCGCCCTGCTTTATACGCACAAGATTATAAGCTCCTCGAAGATCTATCTTGGTGAACCAACTACCCCCCTAATCCGAGCAAACAGAACGGACAGCAGAGGCAAAGGGTACTGAAATTTGACCGTGATTTTATTTAGAAGGCGATAATCTATACAGGGTCTCAGAGAACCATCCTTCTTGGCCACAAAATAGAACCCTGCACCCAAAGGTGACGAGGACGGACGAATATGCCCTTTCTCCAAAGACTCCTTTATATAAGTCCGCATAGCGGTATGTTCTGGTACAAATAAATTAAAAAGTCGACCCTTAGGGAACTTACTACCAGGAATCAAATTTATGGCACAATCACAATCCCTATGAGGAGGTAGGGCACTGGATTTGGGCTCATCAAATACATCCTGGTAATCTGACAAAAATTCAGGGACTTCAGAAGGAGTAGAAGAAGCAATTGACACCAAGGGAACATCGCCATGTACCCCTTGACAACCCCATCTTGACACAGACATTGCTTTCCAATCCAGGACTGGATTATGAACCTGCAGCCATGGCAGACCCAACACGACAACATCATGCAAATTATGTAACACCAGAAAGCGAATAACCTCCTGATGTGCAGGAGTCATGCACATAGTCACTTGAGTCCAGTACTGGGGCTTATTCTTGGCCAATGGCGTAGCATCAATTCCCTTTAGTGGAATAGGGAATTGTAATGGCTCCAAGATAAAACCACAGCGCCTGGCAAATGACAAATCCATCAAATTCAGGGCAGCGCCGGAATCCACAAAAGCCATAACAGTAGGATGACAGAGAGCAAATCAAAGTAACAGACAAAATTAATTTAGGCTGTACAGTACCAATGGTGACAGACTTAGCGAACCTTTTTGTGCGCTTAGAACAATCAGAGATAACATGAGTGGAGTCACCACAGTAAAAGCACAACCCATTCTGACGTCTGTGATTTTGCCGTTCAATTCTGGTCAGAATCCTGTCACATTGCATAGACTCAGGCTTCTGTTCAGAAAACCCCGCCAGATGGTGCACAGGTTTGTGCTCCCGCAAACGCTGATCAATCTGAATGGCCAAAGACATTGACTCATTCAGACCCGCAGGTGTGGGGAACCCCACCATAACATCCTTAAGGGCTTCAGAAAGACCCTTTCTGAAAATCGCTGCCAGGGCACACTCATTCCATTGAGTGAGCAAAGACCACTTCCTAAACTTCTGACAGTAAACCTCTGCTTCATCCTGACCCTGAGAGAGAGCCAGCAAAATCTTTTCTGCCTGGTCTACTAGATTAGGTTCCTCATAAAGCAATCCGAGCGCCAGAAAAAACGCATCCACATTTAGCAATGCAGGATCTCCTGGCGCCAGGGAGAATGCCCAATCTTGAGGGTCACCACGTAACAAAGAAATAATAATTTTAACTTGCTGAGCAGGGTCACCAGAGGAACGAGGTCTCAGAGAAAGAAACAATTTGCAATTATTTTTGAAATTCAAAAACCTAGATCTATCTCCAGAGAACAGCTCAGGAATTGGTATTTTAGGTTCTGACATAGGACTGTGAACTACATAATCCCGAATGCTTTGTATCCTTGTAGCGAGCTGATCCACACAAGAGGACAGACCTTGAATGTCCATATCTGCAGCTGAGTCCTGAACCACCCAGAGATTAAGGGGAGGAGAGAGGCTAAGCACACTGCAGAGGAAAAAAAAAAAAAACCTCAGAGCTTCTCTTATCCCTCTTTTGCGATGCATTAACACTTTACGGGCCTGCTGTACTGTTATGATCCTGGTGGTAAGGAACACATGAACTGACCTGATGGGTAAACCAAAAATAAGAACAAGCTCTGGGAATGTGGGAACTTTACTGACCGCAATCCTGATCCTATCAACACACACTATAGGCAGCCATGGAGCGTTCCTGACTCGGCCTAGACGCCTCTACACAGCCTGAGAAACTAGCTACCCCTAGAGAGAAACAAAGCCTCACTTGCCTCAGAGAAATTTTCCCCAAAGTGTAGGAGCCCCCCCACAGATAATAACGGTGAGTTAAGGGGAAAACACAAACATAGAAATGAAAACAGGTTTTAGCAAATGAGGCCCGCTAATAACTAAATAGTCAGAAGATAGCAAGGAATCTGTGCGGTCAGTATAAAATACTACAAAAATTATCCACGCAGAGAATACAAAAAGACCCCCACACCGACTCACGATGTGAGGGGCGCAACTCTGCACCCCAGAGCTTTCCAGCTAGCAATCAAATGGCATATAAGCACGCTGGACTGAACTCATCATATACTGAGAAACATTTTCAAAAAACAATGAGTAAAAATGGACTAGTATGAACTTAGCTTCTCCACAAGGAGACAGGTCACAAGGGAAGTCCCAGAGAGATCTGAACCAGTACTGAATACAACGACAGCAGGCAACAAGTAAAGGTCCAGATGGAGTTAAATAGGCAGCAAGCCTAGCAGGAAATGAGGCAGCTGGAGTCCAGCTACAGACCAGCCGTAACACTCAAAGCCACCAGAGGGAGCCCAAGAACAGAACTCACAAAGTACCACTCATGACCACAGGATGGAGCCCGAGAACGGAATTCACAACACTTATCGCATGCCATGGCCATGAAGCCGTACAGTCTGAAGAAGGCGGAAGGAGTTGAGTGACAGGCGAACATATGCACTGCTCATGTCCATCAATCACACCCTCGCAGTCAAAATAAATAAGACACCGAGGGGCGTTGTGTCGGGCAGGGCGGCTGCAGAGGCGCAGCCAGCCAACCAATGATGTCAGAAGACGGGCAGCGCTACCAAGGGGGTTGCTGCGTCTCATTACAAAGGAAAGTCACACCTCAGGGACGGTTTCATGGTCTCATGAGACACATTATATACGTGTTGAGTTTGACGTGTGCAAGGACAATAACTTCATGAGCCACCTTGTACAAATGCAGCATTACTGCTGTACAAGGTGGCTGTTATACATACAAACGCCTGGGGGGGACATGTTCCCTTCAATTTCAGTTCTTGTGTCTGCGTGGCTTTTGCAGGACACGTTGCCGGCTACACAGCAGGGGAACAGCTGGCGGTGCTGAACCCCACTGACACATTGGCGGGTGTTTTGCTCTGTGCAGCCAGCACTTCTGGGCACCAACTGGCAGTGTTAGAGCCCAGGGTCAGCAGGAGGAGAGGGAGCAGAGTGGAGGCCGAACCCTGCACTGGCGGCAGCTTTGTGTCTGCGTGGCTTTTGCAGGACACGTTGCCAGCTACACAGCAGGGGAACAGCTGGCGTTGCTGAACCCCACTGACACATTGGCGGGTGTTTTTCTCTGTGCAGCCAGCACTTCCGGGTGCCAACTGGCGGTGTTAGAGCCCAGGGTCAGCAGGAGGAGCAGAGGGAGCAGAGTGTAGGCCGAAGCCTGCACTGGCGGCAGCTTTGTGTCTGCGTGGCTTTTGCAGGACACGTTGCCAGCTACACAGCAGGGGAACAGCTTGCGGTGCTGAACCCCACTGACAGAGCGGCGGGTGTTTTGCTCTGTACAGCCAGCACTTCCGGGCACCAACTGGCAGTGTTAGAGCCCAGGGACAGCAGGAGGAGAGGGAGCAGAGTGTAGGCCGAAGCCTAATTGAACCAATTTTAAAGGTAACCTTTAACCCCTTAACGACTGCCGATACGCCTTTTAACGGCGGCCGCTAAGGGTACTTAAACCACAGCGTCGTTAATTAACGGCGCTGTTGAAAAAGTGAATAGCGCCCCCCAGAGTCGGATTTTCTCTGGGGTCTCGGTTGCCGAGGGTAGCTGAGACCCCAGAGAACATGATTCGGGGGGTTTTTACCGACCCCCGAGTTGCGATCGCCAGTAATTAACCGTTTACCGGCGGTCGCAACAAAAAAAAAACAAAACGCGATTTGCCTTTTAATTTCTCTGTCCTCCGATGTGATCGCACATCGGAGGACAGAGAAATAGGGTCCCCGATGGCCCCCGATAGCCCCCCAATACTCACCTATCTCCCCCGGTGCTCCTCGTGGCTCCCAATGGGCGCCGCCATCTTTTTTCCGGGAAAAAATGGCGGGCACACGCGCAGTACACCCGCCGCCCGGCACCCGGAAGATCTTTGGGGTCTCGGCTGCCCCTGCTTTGCGATCGCCGGTAATTAACAGTTTACCGGCGACCGCAAAAAAAAAAAAAAAAAAAAAAGCGATCAGATATTTCTCTGTCCTCTGATGTGATCGCACATCAGAGGACAGAGAAATAGGGGGATTCGGGGACCCTAACATACTCACCCGGTGTCCCTGGGTCCTCTTCTGTCTTCTCCTGCCAGCCGGCTTTTTCATCATGGCGGGCGCATGCGCAGTGCGCCCACCATCTGCTGCCATCTGCCGGCCGGCAGGAGAAGACGAGTAGGGGCTAAAATTAGGGTTAGGGTTAGGGTTAGAGTTAGGGTTAGGGTTAGGGTTAGGGTTAGAGTTAGAGTTAGGGTTAGGGTTAGGGTTAGAGTTAGGGTTAGGGTTAGGGTTAGAGTTAGGGTTAGGGTTGGGGCTAAATTTAGGGTTAGAGTTAGGGTTAGGGTTAGGCTACTTTCACACTAGCATTTTTTGGCTTCCGTCGCAATGCGTCGTTGGAGAAAAAACGCATCCTGCAAAAGTGCTTGCAGGATGCGTTTTTTCTCCATTGGCTTGCATTAGCGACGCATTGCGACGGATTGCCACATGTCACATCCGTCGTGCGACGGATGCGTCGTGCTTTGGCGGACCGTCGGCACAAAAAAAACTACATGTAACTTTTTTGTGCGACGTGTCCGCCATTTCCGACCGCGCATGCGTGGCCGGAACTCCGCCCCTGCCTCCCCGCACCTCACAATGGGGCAGCGGATGCGTTGAAAAAACAGCATCCGCTGCATCCATTGTGCGGCGCTTACAACGCTAGCGTCGGTACGTCGGCCCGACACACTGCGATGGGCCGAGTACGACGCTAGTGTGAAAGTAGCCTTAGGCTTCTTTCACACTTGCGTCGGTACGGGGCGGTCGCAATGCGTCGGCCCGATGTACCGACGCACGTTGTGAAAATTGTGCACAACGTGGGCAGCGGATGCAGTTTTTCAACGCATCCGCTGCCCAGTCTATGTCCTGGGGAGGAGGGGGCAGAGTTACGGCCACGCATGCGTGGAAATGGCGGACGCGATGTACAAAAAAAAGGTTACATTGAACTTTTTTGTGACGACGGGGGCTAAAGTTATGGTTAGGGTTGGGGCTAAAGTTAGGGTTGGGGCTAAAGTTAGGGTTAGAGTTGGGATTAGGGTTAGGGTTTGGATTAGGGTTGGGATTAGTGTTACGTTTGGGATTAGGGTTGGGATTAGGGTTAGGGTTGGGATTAGGGTTAGGGGTGTGTTGGATTTAGGGTTTTGATTAGGGTTATGGTTAGGGTTGAGATTAGGGCTGTTTTGGGGTTAGGGTTGTGATTATCGTTAGGGTTGTGATTAGGATTATGGATCGGGTTGAGATTAGGGTTAGGGGTGTGTTGGAGTTAGGGTTGGAGTTATAATTTGGGGGTTTCCACTGTTTAGGTACATCAGGGGGTCTCCAAACACGACAGCCAATTTTGCGCTAAAAAAGTCAAATGGTACTCCCTCCCTTCTGAGCTCTGCCATGCGCCCAAACAGTGGTTTACCCCCACATATCGGGCATCAGCGTACTCGGAATAAATTGGACAACAACTTTTGGGGTCCAATTTCTCCTGTTACCCTTATGAAAATAAAAACTTGGGGGCTAAAAATCTTTTTTGTTGGAAAAAAAAATATTTTTTTATTTTCACTACTCTGCATTATAAACTTCTGTGAAGCACTTGAGCTTTCAAAGTTCTCACCACATATCTAGATAAGTTCCTTAGGGGGTCTAGTTTCCAATATTTGGTCACTTGTGGGGGTTTCTACTGTTTAGGTACATCAGGGGCTCTGCAAACGCAACATAACACCCACAGACAATTCTATCAAAGTCTGAATTCCAAAATGGCGCTCCTTCTCTTCCGAGCTCTGCCGTGTGCCAAAACAGTGGTTTACCCCCACATATGGGGTACCAGAATAATCAGGACAAATTGAAGAACAAATATTGGCATCCAATTTCTCTTGTTGCCTTTGTGAAAATAAAAATTTGGAGGCTAAAAAAATCTTTTTTGTGGGAAAAAAAATATTTTTTATTTTCACTACTCTGCATTATAAACTTCTGTGAAGCACTTGGGCATTTAAAGTTCTCACCACATATCTAGATAAGTTCCTTTGGGGGTCTATTTTCCAAAATGGGGTCACTTGTTGGGGGTTTCTACTGTTTAGGTACATTAGGGGTCTGCAAACGCAACATAACGCCCGCAGACAATTCTATCAAAGTCTGCATTCCAAAATGGCGCTCCTTCCCTTCCGAGCTCTGCCATGCGCCCAAATAGTGGTTTACCCCCACATATGGGGTACCAGCATACTCAGGACAAATTGGACAACAATTTTTGGGGTCCAATTTCTCTTGTTACCCTTGTGAAAATAAAAACTTGGGGGCTAAAAAATCTTTATTGTTAAAAAATATATATTTTTTATTTTCACGACTCTGCATTATAAACTTCTGTGATGCACTTGGGCATTCAAAGTTCTCACTACACATCTAGATAAGTTCCATGGGGGGTCTAGTTTCCAAAATGGGGTCACTTTTGGGGGGTTTCTACTGTTTAGGCACATCAGGGGCTCTCCAAACGCGACATGGCGTCCGATCTCAATTCCAGTCAATTTTGCATTGAAAAGTCAAATGGCGCTCCTTTGCTTCCGAGCTCAGCCATGCGCCCAAACAGTGGTTTACCCCCACATATGGGGTGTCGGCGTACTCAAGATAAATTGTACAACAACTTCTGGGGTCCATTTTCTCCTGTTACCCTTGGTAAAATAAAAATTTGGAGGCAAAAATATCATTTTTGTAGAAAAAATGCGATTTTTTTATTTTCACGGCTCTACGTTATAAACTTCTGTGAAGCACCTGGGGGTTTAAAGTGCTCACCACACATCTAGATAAGTTCCTTAAGGGGTCTAATTTCCAAAATGGTGTCATATGTGGGGGGTCTCCACTGTTTAGGCACATCAGCGGCTCTCCAAACGTGACATGGCGTACGATTTCAATTCCAGCCAATTTGACATTGAAAAAGTAAAACGACACTCCTTCTCTTCCAAGCTCTGCGGTGCGCCCAAACAGTAGTTTACCCCCATATATGGGGTATCAACGTACTCAGGAGAAATTGCACAACAACTTTTGTTGTCTAATTTCTCCTGTTACCCTTGTGAAAATAAAAATTTGGGGGCAAAAAATCATTTTTGTAGAAAAAATGAGATTTTTTATTTTCACGGCTCTACGTTATAAACTTCTGTGAAGCACTTGGGGGATCAAAGTGCTCAACACACATCTAGATAAGTTCCTTAAGGGGTCTAGTTTCCAAAACGGTATCACTTGTGGGGGGTTTCCACTGTTTAGGCACATCAGGGACTCTCCAAACGCGACATGGCATCCGATCTCAATTCCAGCCAATTCTGCATTGAAAAAGTCAAACGGTGCTCCTTCACTTCCAAGCTCTGCGGTGCGCCCAAACAGTGGTTTACCTCCACATATGGGGTATCGACGTACTCAGGAGAAATTGCACAACAACTTTTGTTGTCTAATTTCTCCTGTTACCCTTGTGAAAATAAGAATTTGTGGGCGAAAAAATCATTTTTGTGAAAACAAATGCGATTTTTTATTTTCACGGCTCTACGTAATAAACTTCTGTGAAGCACTTGGGGGTTCAAATTGCTCACCACACATCTAGATAAGTTCCTTGGGGGGTCTAGTTTCCAAAATGGTGTCACTTGTGGGGGGTTTCCACTGTTTAGGCACATTAGGGGCTCTCCAAACGCGACATGGCGTCCGATCTCAATTCCAGCCAATTCTGCATTGAAACAGTCAAACGGTGCTCCTTCACTTCCAAGCTCTGTGGTGCGCCCAAACAGTGGTTTACCTCCACATATGGGATATCGGCGTACTCAGGAACAATTGCACAACAAAATTTGTGGTTAAATTTCTGTTTTTACACTTGTGAAAATTAAAAAAAATGGTTCTGAAGTAAAATGTTTGCAAAAAAAAGTTAAATGTTCATTTTTTTCTTCCACATTGTTTTAGTTCCTGTGAAGTACGTAAAGGGTAATAAACTTCTTGAATGTGGTTTTGAGCGGCTTGAGGGGTGCAGTTTTTAGAATGGTGTCACACTTGGTTATTTTCTATCATATAGACCCCTCAAAATCACTTCAAAGGTGATGTGGTCCCTAAAAAAAACATGGTGTTGTAAAAATGAGAAATTGCTGGTCAACTTTTAACCCTTATAACTCCCTAACAAAAAAAAAATTGTTTCCAAAATTGTGCTGATGTAAAGTAGACATGTGAGAAATGTTATTTATTAACTATTTTTTGTGACATATATCTCTGATTTAAGGGCATAAAAATACAAAGTTTGAAAATTGCAAAATTTTAAACATTTTCGCCATATTTCCATTTTTTTCATAAATAATTGCAAGTAGTATCGAAGAAATGTTACCACTAACTTGAAGTACATCATGTCACGAAAAAACAATCTCAGAATCAGCGGGATCCGATAAAGCATTCCAGAGTTATAACCTCTTAAAGTGACACTGGTCAGAATTGTAAAAATTGGCTCGGTCATTAAGTACCAAATTGGCTCTGTCACTAAGGGGTTAACCCCCCCTATGGTGTTACAAACTAGAAGAGCCACACCTTGGGCAGCAGTACTGCTGCCCAAGTCAAAGGTTGCTCTTTTAATTTTGTTCCTTGCACACGCTGAATGAAACACGTACCACATTTAGGCCCTTATACAGTCAAAACTGTCTTGGAGGAGGGAGTTCCCTTCTTAATGAGACGCAGCACAGCTGGCAAAAATACCACCTTGGTGCTTGGCGCGGCCTCCTGAGCATCGCATTTTGCTGTACAGGAGTCTGCGCTGTTGCGTTATCCCTTGGCCATGCGCTGTCCGTCTTCTGACATCATTTGATGTCGGCTGGTGCGGTTCGCGATGCCCATGAATCCCAGCCCAGCAGTGTCTTTACATTGTTTCACACTGCGGGGCTGGGATTCATGGCCTTGCGCAGTACATATGTTCGCCTCTCACTCGGGTCCTTACACCTGCTTCAGACTGTGCGGCGCCAGCTGATCCCTTATGGCATGCCACGGCCATGAGGCCGCAAAGTGTGAAGAAGGCGGAAGGAGATAAGTGCCAGGCGAAGATAGGCACTGGTCATGCCCATCAATCACACCCTCGCAGTCTAAAGAAATTAGACACCGAGAGGCGTTGTGTCGGGCAGGGCTGCCGCAGAGGCGCAGCCAGCCAAACAATGATGTCAGAAGACGGGCAGCGCTACCAAGGGGGGTGCAGCGTGTCATTACAAAGGAAAGTCACACCTCAGGGACTGTTTAATGGTCTCAGGAGACACATTTTAGACGTGTTGCGTTCGGCGTGTGCAAGGAGAGTAACTTAATGAGCCACCTTGTACAAATGCAGCATTACTGCTGTACAAGGTGGATGTTATACATGCCAACGCCTGGGGGGGACAGTTTGCCTTCAATTTCAGTTCTTGTGTCTGCATGGCGTTTGCAGGACACGATGCCGGCTACACAGCAGGGGAACAGCTGGCGTTACTGAACCCCACTGACACATTGGCTGCTGTTTTTCTCTGTGCAGCTAGCACTTCTGGGCACCAACTAGCGGTGTTAGAGCCCATGGTCAGCAGGAGGAGCAGATAGGAGGTATTGCAGCACACACAGCAGGGGAGCAGCTTACGTTACTGAACCCCAATAACAGAGGAGCGACTGTTGACTGTGCGGACAGCACTTCCAGGCACCAACTAGCGGTGTTGGAGCCCAGGGACAGCAGGAGGAGAGGGAGCAGGGTGTAGGCCGAAGCCTGCACTGGAGGCAGTTTAGGTCTGTTGTGTCTGCGTGGAGTTTGCAGGACACGATGCCGGCTACACAGCAGGGGAACAGCTGGCGTTGCTGAACCCCACTGACACATTGGCTGGTGTTTTCCTCTGTGCAGCTAGCACTTCCGGGCGCCAACTGGCGGTGTTAGAGCCCGTGGTCAGCAGGAGGAGCAGAGTGTAGGCTGAAGCCTGCACTGGAGCAAGTTGAAAGGGAACCTTTAACCCCCACCCCAGGCGTTTGTTGCTGAAAGAGCCATCTTGTACAGCACTAATGATGCAAAAGGAAAAGGTGGCTCTTTTAATTATGCTCCTTTCAAAGGCTGAACTACACACTTATGAAATGTGTCCCCTCACACCGTTAACCCGTCCCGGAGGTGGGACTTTCCTTTGTAATGTGACGCAGCCCAGCCGTCATTCCTACCCCCTTGGTGCCGTGCACCGCCTCCTCAGCGTTGTTTGATTCTGTCCCAGAGCCTGCGCTGTTATGTTATCCCTTGGCCAGGCACACTTAGCGCTGCCCATCTTCTGACATCATTTTGTGCCAGGCTGGCTGCGCCTGTGCGGCCGTGCTGGCCAAGATCCTGCCTCGCAGTGTCGTCTAATGTAATCCCACCGCGGGCCTGGGATCCGTGGCCATGCACAGTGCATATCCTCGCCTCTCACTCCCCTCCCTCCGGCTTCTTCAGACTGTGCGGTGTCACGGCCGTGGCATGCTATTAGGGATCAGCTGACGGCGCACTGTCTGAAGAAGGTGGAGGGAGATGAGTGAGAGGCGGAGGTGAAGATATGCACTGCGCATGCCCATGGATCCCAGGCCCGCAGTGTGATTAAATCAGAAGACACTGCGAGGCGGGATCTCGTCCAGCGCGGCTGCACAGGCGCAGCCAGCCTGACACCAAATTGTGTCAGAAGACGGGCAGCGCTAAGTGTGCCTGGCCAAGGGATAACATAACAGCGCAGGCTCCGGGACAGAATCAAACAACGCTGAGGAGGCGGCGCACGGCGCCAAGGGGGTAGGAATGATGGCTGGGCTGCGTCACATTACAAAGGAAAGTCCCACCTCCGGGATGGTTAAACGGTGTGAGGAGACACATTTCATAAGTGTGTAGTTCAGCCTTTGAAAGGAGCATAATTAAAAGAGCCACCTTTTCCTTCTGCAGCATTACTGCTGCACAAGGTGGCTCTTTCAGTAACAAACGCCTAGGGGGGTGGGGGTGGACAGGTTCCCTTAAATTTGAGTTGTACTAGCGTGGCGGTTGCATGACACTTTGCCGGATACACAGCAGGGGATCAGCTGACGTTACTGAACCCCACTAACACATTGGCGAGGTGTTTGGCTCTGTGCAAACAGCACTTCCGGGCAGCAACCAGCAGTGTTGGAGCCCAGAGACAGCCGGAGGAGCAGAGTGTAGGCCGAAGCCTGCACTGGAGGCATGTAAATGTCTGTTAGTTGTGCCAGCATGGCGGTCACATGACACGTTGCCGGATACACAGCAGGGGAGCAGCTGACGTTACTGAACCCCAATAACACGGCAGCAAGTGTTAACTGTGCATCCAGCACTTCCAGGCACCAACTAGCGGTGTTAGAGCCCAGGGACAGCAGGAGGAGCAGATTAGAGGTATTTCCGCACACACAGCTGGGGAACAGCTGACATTACTGAACTCCAATAACAGAGGAGCGACTGTTGACTGTGCGGACAGCACTTCCAGGCACCAACTAGCGGTGTTAGAGCCCAGGGACAGCAGGAGGAGCAGATAGGAGGTATTGCAGCACACACAGCAGGGGAGCAGCTGACATTACTGAACCCCAATAACACGGCAGCAAGTGTTAATAACTGTGCATCCAGCACTTCCAGGCACCAACTAGCGGTGTTGGAGCCCAGGGACAGCAGGAGGAGCAGATAGGAGGTATTGCAGCACACACAGCAGGGGAGCAGCTGACGTTACTGAACCCCAATAACAGAGGAGCGACTGTTGACTGTGCGGACAGCACTTCCAGGCACCAACTAGCGGTGTTAGAGCCCAGGGACAGCAGGAGGAGCAGATAGGAGGTATTGCAGCACACACAGCAGGGGAGCAGCTGACGTTACTGAACCCCAATAACAGAGGAGCGACTGTTGACTGTGCGGACAGCACTTCCAGGCACCAACTAGCGGTGTTAGAGCCCAGGGACAGCAGGAGGAGCAGATAGGAGCTATTGCAGCACACACAGCAGGGGAGCAGCTGACGTTACTGAACCCCAATAACAGAGGAGCGACTGTTGACTGTGCGGACAGCACTTCCAGGCACCAACTAGCGGTGTTGGAGCCCAGGGACAGCAGGAGGTGCAGAGGAACACCGTTTAGGCCGAAGCCTGATTGGAGCAAGTCGAAAGGGAACCTTTAACCCCCACCCCAAAAGGCGTTTGTAGCTCAAAGAGCTAGCTTTTGCATCACAAAGGTTGCCAAAGGAAAAGGTGGCTCTTTTCATTATGCTCCTTGCAAACGCAGAACTAAACACTTATAAAATGTGTCCCCTGATACCGTGAGACCGTTCCGGAGGTGGGACTTTCCTTTGTAATGTGACGCAGCCCTGGTGTCATTCCAACCCCCTTGGTGCCATGCGCCGCCTCCTCAGCGTTGCTTGATTCCGTCCCGGAGCCTGTGCTGTTATGTTATCCCTTGGCCAGGCGCACTTTGCGGTGCCCGTCTTCTGACATCATTTTGTGTCAGGCTGGCTGCGCCTGTGTGGCCGCGCTGGCCGAGATCCCGCCTCGCAGTGTCGTCTAATGTAATCAAACCGCGGGCCTGGGATCCGTGGCCATGCGCATGCATATCCTTGCCTCTCACTCCCTTCCCTCCGGCTTCTTCAGACTGTGCGGTGTCACGGCTGTGGCATGCTATTAGGGATCAGCTGACGGCGCACAGTCTGAAGAAGGTGGAGGTGAAGATATGCACTGCGCATGCCCATGGATCCCAGGCCCGCAGTGTGATTAAATCAGAAGACACTGCGAGGCGGGATCTCGTCCAGCGCGGCTGCACTGGCGCAGCCAGCCTGACACCAAATGATGTCAGAAAACGGGCACCGACAAGTGTGCCTGGCCAAGGGATAACATAAAAGCGCTGGCTCCGGGACAGAATTAAACAACGCGGAGGAGGCGGCGCACGTCGCCAAGGGGGTAGGAATGACGGGTGTGCTGCGTCACATTACAAAGGGAAGTCCCACCTCTGGGATGGTTTTACGGTATCGGTGGACACACTTTAAAAGTGTTAAGTTCTGCGTGTGCAAGGAGCTAAACAAAAAGAGTTACCTTTTCCTTGTGCAGCATAACTGCTGCACAAGGTGGCTATTTCACCAACAAACGCCTGGGGGGGGGACAGGTTCCCTTACATTTCAGTTGTTGTGTCAGCGTGGTGGTCGCAGGACACATTGCCGGCTACACAGCTGGGGATCAGCTGACGTTACTGACACCCAATAACACTGGGTCGTATGTTTAGACTGTGCAGACGGCACTTCTGAGCCTCAACTAGCGGTGTTGTAGCCCAGGAATTACAGTTCAGGTGGTAGAAAGATGAACACAACAGGAGACCTGGATACTGTAGACAGTCACCCAATTATTTAATCAGGAAGAGGAGTGGCAAATTCCTGCGAGATCCAGGCCTGGTTCATTTTCAGGAAAGTAAGCCAGTCAACGTTATCAGAGGATAGTCGCATGCGACGGTCAGTTAGTACACCACCTGCAGCACTAAAGACGCGTTCCGATAATACACTAGCCGCAGGGCAATCCAGCACCTCCAATGCATACTGGCTTAGCTCTGGCCATGTATCCAGCTTAGAGACCCAAAACTTGAAAGGGGAAGAGCCATCTGGGAGTACAGCAAGAGGGCAAGACAAGTAGTCTGTCACGATCTGACGGAACCGTTGCCTCCTGCTGACTGGAGCAGTCTGTGATGGTGTAGACATTTGTGGCGGGCACAGAAAACTGTGCCACAGTTGGGCCATACTGGTCTTGCCTTGGGCAGAGGCACTGCTTCTGCTCCCTCTGTGTGCAGAGCCTCCTCCACTGCCTGGACGCACTGAGCTGCTTTGTAAAGCACTAGCAGCACTTCTCTCAGTTGGACTGGAGAAGATGATGGAATTCACCAGTGTGTCTTGGTACTCCCGTATTTTACGCTCCCGGTTCAACGGTGTGATGAGGCTTTGTACGTTGTCCCGTTAGCGAGGATCGAGGTGGGTGAACACCCAATAATCAGACATGTTGAGAACGTGGGTGATGCGGCGGGCGTTTCTCAGGCACTGCAGCATGTAATCAACCATGTGCTGCAGACTGCCAACTGGCCAAGAAACGCTGTCCGCTGCTTGAGGCGTGACCTCTGCCCGCTCGTCATCACCCCACCCTCGCTGTACACACTGACTACTGGACAATTGTGTTACTCCCTCCTCTGGACGGATGTCTTCCTCCTCCATTGACTCCTCCTCATCCTCCTCACAAAGTGTCCCCTGCCTACGCGTTTGTGAGGAACCACGTGGCGCTGACTGTCCAGAAGATGATGGAAATGGTGAATCCTCATCCTCCACCTCTTCCACAACATCATCCCTTAGAGCTTGCAGTGATTTTTCAAGCAGGCAGATAAGGGGGACAGTCATGCTGACTAGTGCATCATCTGCACTCGCCATCCGCGTGGAATAATCGAAGGGACGCAAAACCTGGCAGACATCCTTCATAGTGGCCCACTCTGTGGTTGTGAAGTCTGAACGGCGCGGAGTGCGACTTCTTTGCGCCTGATGCAGCTGGTACTCCATTACTGCTTGCTGCTGCTCACACAACCGCTCCAACATATGTAACGTGGAATTCCACCTGGTAGGTAGGTCACATATGATGCGATGTTCCGGAAGGCGGAATCGGCGCTGCAGAGCCGCAATGCGCGATTTTGCCGTGCTGGAACGCCGCAAGTGAGCTCACTCTAGGCGGACCTTGTGCAGCAGTGCATCAAGATCCGGATAGTCCCTCAAAAAACTCTGCATGACCAAGTTGGGCACATCTGCCAGACATGGGATGTGAGTGAGGTTGGCGAGGCACAGAGCTGCCACCAGATTTCGGCCATTATCACACACTACCATGCCTGGCTGGAGATTCGCTGCCACAAACCACACATCGCTCTCCTGCTTGATGGCATTCCAGAGCTCCTGCGCTGTGTGGCTTCGATTCCCCAAAGAAATTAATTTCAAGACGGCCTGTTGACATTTGGCCACGGCTGTGCTCATGTCGGTCGTAACAGGTAAACGTTCACGGGTCCATGTGGAGGTGGACTGTGACGGCTCCTGCAGTGATGATTCTGAGGAACTTGTGTAAGAGGAGGAGTCAATGCATACAGACTGGATTCCTGCAATCCTTGGAGTGGGCAGGACACGTCCTGCGCCACTCGCACGATCTGTACCCGTCTCAACAACATTAACCCAATGGGCAGTGAGGGAAAGGTATCGCCCCTGTCCATGTTGACTGGTCCACGCATCGGTGGTGAGGTGGACCTTGCTACTGACGGCGTTCAGTAGCGCGTGTTTTATGTGTCCCTCCACATGCTTGTGCAGGGCAGGGACGGCTTGCCTGCTGAAATAAAAGTGGCTGGGCACATTGTACTGTGGGACTGCCAATGACATCAAGTCACGGAAGCTGTCAGTCTCCACCAGCCTGAATGACAGCATTTCCAGTAACAGAAGTTTGGCAATGCCTGCAGTCAGAGCCTGTGCTCGTGGGTGGTTTGCCAAGAAAGGACGCCTTTTCTCCCATGCCTGTACTACCGATGGCTGTAGACTGGGCTGGGAGTGTGAGGATGACTGGGAACGTGGTGCTGCGGGTGGAATTACAGTGGGTCTCTGGACAACAGTGCCAGAGGTTCTTCCATGGCGATCCTGGGAGGAAGCCGAACCAGCTGTGTGTGAGCTGGAGGAAGAGGCAACACGAGCTGAAGAAGTGGTAGCTGCCGCTGTTGGTTGGCCTAGCTCTTCAGTGTGTTTCTGTAACTCCGCCGCGTGCCTGGTCCTCACATGTTTCCACATGTTGGAGGTATTGAGGTTGCTGACATTTCTCCCTCTTTTGACTTTCTGATGACACACCTTGCATTTGACAAAGCAAATGTCATCTGCAACTGTGTCAAAAAAGGACCAGGCACTGCAAGTCTTGGGAGCGCCCTTTTTGGCTTTTGGAAGAGTCATGCTCCTAATGGGTGCCAAAGTGGAGGCTACAGGATCCGCAGTCTTACCCCTCCCTCTCCCTCTTTGGCCCGTTCGGGGAATCTCTTCCTCAGAGCTGCTCCCACCACCTTCCTGTCCCTCACGCCACGATGGGTCAAGGACCTCATCATCTACACTACCCTCTGCCACCAACTGCTCCTCCTGGGTAGTCTCATCAGCAGAGCACGCACCAGAAAGTGGGACCGGAGTGTCATCAGCGGATGCGTTCTGCGGTGTGGTGACCGGAGGCACTGGCCCACCCGCCTCTTCAGACTCAGAGAAAAAGCTGTTGGGCATCACTGCACACTGCCTCTTTTTCCATTTCTCCAATGCTGCTTGGCTGGCCCCCTGTTTCCAAGCCAAGAGATTCAGAGAACAGAAGTAGAGACGGCTCCTGTCCTGGGCTCTCTGTCTGCCTGGGCAATTTGGCAGGTGGTGAAGAGACAGATGGGTGCTCTCCAGTGCTCTGTGTCTGAGAGGATGTGGCACTAATTAAAGTCGATGCGTTAGCTGCCATCCATCCGAAAACGGCTTCAATTTGGTCTTCACGCAGCAGCGGTGTACGGCGCTCTCCGACAAACCTGCGCATGAAGGACTGTTCCCTGCTGAAACTGGGTGATGATGAGTCACCGGTGCCCGCAGCAGGCACAGAATCCCCACGTCCTCTCCCTGCTCCGCGCCCACGCCCACGTGCCTTACTCCCTGCCTTCTTCATCTTGGTTGACTGATAAAGATAATCAGAAAAGTACTAACGGCTTAGTGTGCTTATTCCTGAACAGCTCCTAACAGGTATAAGAAACACTAATTTTCTAAAGTGTGGACTAGACTTTAATATGAGCTAATGTGGCCTACCCAACTGTAAAGTGGTGTGTTTGGTGAAATTTATTATTTATTTATTTTTTGGGGGCTGAACTGACAACAGGGAGAGCTGCACTCACACGGAAACCGTGCAGACAGCCGTAAACGTCGCTGCAAGGCCCCAAAAACCGCCTCTACGTTATCCTATGTAGTGTTTTTCCACAATTTAGCTGGATACGGGTGGAAAGCCACTAATAGGATTTATTTGAAAAAATGTGCAGCGGGCTGCATTATTTGCATAAAAGGACAATGGAATGGATAGAACTGTATGAGTCAGTGAACCACCCTGAGCTGGATACAACTGGCTGTGGCTGCACACAGACTACAGAGTGAGCTGCACTCACACGGAGACCGTGCAGACAGCCGTAAATGGCGCTGCAAGGCCCCAAAAACCTCCTCTACTTTATCTTATGTAGTGTTTTTCCACAATTTAGCTGGATACGGGGGGAAAGCCACTAATAGGATTTATTTGAAAAAATGTGTAGCGGGCTGCACTATTTGCAAAAAAGGACAATGGAATGGAAAGAACTGTATGAGTCAGTGAACCACCCTGAGCTGGATACAACCGGCTGTGGCTGCACACAGACTACAGCGCGAGCGGCACTCACACGGAGACAGTGCAGACAGCTGTAAATGGCGCTGCAAGGCCCAAAAAAACTACTCTAGGTTATCCTATGTAGTGTTTTTCCACAATTTAGCTGGATACGGGTGGAAAGTCACTAATAGGAATTATTTGAAAAAAATGTGCAGCAGCCTGCACTACTTGCAAAAAAGGACAATGGAAAGGATAGAACAGTATGAGGCAGTGAACCACCCTGACCTGAATACAACCAGCTATGGCTGCACACAGACTAGAGAGTGGGCTGCACTCACACACACAGAGAGACCTTGCAGATCGCTGTGAAAACAGCGCTGCAAGGCAAAAGCAAGGTGAACACACAGCAGTTGCTAAATTAGCCTGCGAAAAGCACAAAGAAGCAAATCGCTATCTCAACTGGCCCTTAGTCAGAACAGAGCATCCTGTCACTAACTGAATTCACAGCAGAGTGAGCCAGAAAGGGCGGCAGCGTTTTTTATAGTGCATCATGACATCATTTCAGCAGCCAATCACAGCCTTGCCAGTAGTTACATGCCCACCATGCTGAACAGGATGTGACCACACTTGGAATCATTCCTCATTGGCTGAATTCCTGCAGTTTGAATCCTGGGAACTTCCGATTCCGGTATCCGATATGCGGCAAGTATCGGATCTCGGTATCGGAATTCCGATACCGCAAGTATCGGCCGATACCCGATACTTGCGGTATCGGAATGCTCAACACTAGGGTTGAGCGACCTTTAGTTTTTTAGGGTCGAGTCGGGTTTTGTGAAACCCGACTGTCTTAAAAGTCGAGTCGAGTGAAATCGGCCGACCACCGTGAAAAGTCGGGTTTCGGCCGAAACACGAAACCCAATGAAGGAATTTATTTTTTTTTTTTTTTTTTTTTATTTCTCTCTCTCTCTCTCTCTCTTTCTCTCTCTCTCCCCTCTGTCCCAGCACAGAAAATTTCGTATTGCACATTCCAAATCCCTACTGCGCACAAGCGATAACATGACGATAGCGTTCACTCCCCTAAGACCTATGTCATCACTCTGCCCACGCTCATTCATTGGCTGAAAAAATGGCACTAAAAGCGTCATACGAAACATGACTTTAGCGCCAAGATCGCGTACCGCATGGCCGACCACGCACAGGGATCGGGTCGGGTTTCATGAGACGCTGACTTTGCCAAAAGTCGGCGACTTATGAAAATGCACGACCCGTTTCGCTCAACCCTACTCAACACTAATTATTACCCTTTTGGTTAATTAAGAGATATTATTACTGCAGTCAAGTATTTTATTTTTTTAGGATACTGTTTTTAATGTGGGAGTCCTGTTACTGTGCAGAGCGACACTCTGTTGCTTTTTTTTTCCTTCATCTGGTGTAGTGTACAAGTTGGAAAAAAATTAAGTAATGTGCTGTGCAAGCGGTGCTCTAGATAACTGTGTTATTGCCTGCATAAACGAGCCCTGGCTGGAAGAAGTGCTGGATGAACATGAAAAGCAAAGATGAAGAACTTCACCTAGAGACGTCACTGGTGAGTCAGTGTGTTACCTGCACACTGACACTCTACACTGTATACTTTATACAGATGTCCTGTGTACAAAGTCACCAGTGATCATTGTATTACCTTTTCACTGACACTGTAGCACTTACGGTTGCTTTCACTCTGGCTTCAGAGTTCCCAATTCCAAAGATCAATGTGGAGTCACAGTCTTTTGCAAATATTTCAACTTTACTGGAAACACAGGCACATAACACTTTAGCAGCACATTCAATACACGGTTTCATATCCTGTTCTTTCCCTTGCTTCTAGGTGAACTTCAACTCTTCTGTGACCTCTTCCTTCAATCTAATCTGTAGCACCATCTGTCTCTATGGACTCTCCTTGTCCCGTTTGTCCTTTCTGCGTCACCAGCTCTTCACAATGCCCTTGTCCAGCTTCCATAGGAAACCGTGCCAGGAGCACTATTATAGCTGCGGGTCGGTACATCAGGTTACTGTTATTACCGATCATAAGAATCTGCTGTATTTGGAGTCAGCCAAGCGTCTGTCCCCCAGGCAGGCTCGCTGGGCATTGTTTTTCACGCGGTTCAATTTTGTTGTCACTTACAGACCGGGGTCTAAAAACACTAAGGTGGATGCTCTGTCCAGGTGTTTTCCGGGGGGGGGGGGGTGAACATCGGGAGGATCCAGTACCCATCCTCCAAAAGGGTGTTGTGGTTTCGGCTCTCACTACCGAGGTTGAGGCTGAGATTACCGAGGCTCAGGAGGAGGTACCATCTGAGCTTCCCATCAACAAATCTTTTGTACCGCTTCATCTCCGCCTAAAGGTTTTGGTGGAGCATCATGATGCTGTCCTGGCTGGCCACCCAGGGGTTAGAGGTACCTTGGAGCTGGTGTCACGTCGGTTTTGGTGGCCCAAGATCCGACAGGATGTGGTCTCATACGTGTCAGCTTGTACCACGTGCGCTAGGGCTAAGACGCCCCGCTCCCGTCCTGTTGGCACACTACTTCCTCTTGAAGTACCTAGTAAGCCATGGACGGAAATCTCCATGGATTTCATCACTGATTTGCCCTCATCAGCTGGGAACACGGTCATCTTGGTGATTGTTGATCGGTTTTCAAAAATGTCGCACTTTGTGCCTTTGCCTTCGTTTCCTAACGCTAAGACTCTGCCTCAGGTATTTGTGCTGGAGGTGGTCAGACTTCATGGGGTTCCCTCTGACATCGTGTCTGATAGGGGGTCTCAGTTTGTGGCAAAATTTTGGAGAGCATTTTGCTCACGGCTGGGGATCAAGTTGTCCCTTTCTTTGGCGTTCCATCCTCAGTCAAATGGTCAGACTGAGCGTATGAACCAAAATTTGGAACAGTACTTACGCTGCTTTGTCTCTGATAACCAGAAGGAGTGGTCTACCTTTCTTCCTTTTGCTGAGTTTGCCATCAATAATCACCACCAGGAGTCATCTGGGGAGTCTCCGTTTTTTTGTGTTTATGGGCTACATCCTCAATTTTGTACCTTGAGTCAGAGGGGCTCTTCCGGCGTTCCGGAGGAGGATCAGTTAGGAGCACAATTATCATCAGTCTTGAGGAGAGTTAAACAGCGCCTGTTGAGTGTGGGTGCTAGGTACAAACGTGTGGCTGACAGTAGGCGTGTGCCAGGTCCGGACCTGAGTGTGGATGACTGGGTGTGGTTATCCACAAAAAACAAAAGACTCAAAATACCATCCCTTAAATTGGGTCCACGGTTTATTGGTCCATTTAGGGTCACCGCCATCATTAACCCAGTAGCGTACCGATTGGAGCTCCCTACATTGTATAAGATACACAACGTGTTCCACAGGTCTCTTCTAAAGAAGGTGGTGGGTTCTGTGGATGCGGCGCCTATGCCACCTCCAGTCTTGGTGGATGGTAATTTGGAGTTTGAAGTCTCCAAGGTGGTTGACTCTCGTGTAGTGCATCGTACTTTACAGTACTTGGTACACTGGCGTGGTTATGGGCCTGAGGAGAGGTCCTGGGTACCAGCCTCGGATATTCATGCGGATCGGCTGGTCAGGTTTTTTCATCGTTGCCATCCAGACAAGCCGGGTCCTATAAGCCGTGAGGGCCCTGGGGTCCCTCGTAGAAGGCGGGGTACTGTCATGTCGGACGCTGTTCAGACCAGGTCATCCGACAGACAGCGGTAATTCCGCTTTTGACCACTATTTGCTCATTGGCGTCGGCTAGGTTTTGTCCAGCTGTTCCAGGGTTAATTTACCTGATCCTCGGATTGGAAGCTGGGCCATGCCCATGGCCTTTAAATAGTTCTCTGGATCATTGGGCATCGCCGATTATAGCTTCTGTCTTGCGTTGTTATCTTGGTCTGGAGTGGAGAGCTGGTTGTTGGAGAATCGTTGCTGGTGGTGTATTTTCCTTTGTCTTATTTACTCCTTCCTATATTTGTGTTTATTTTGCCCTGCACATTTATAGTGTATTCCTGAGTGACTGCGGCGTGGTGTATATTTTCCTTTATCCTTGTCTGTGCTAACTGTGGGTATTGGTGTATTACATTCACTGGGTGGAGGGTCGAGGTTTTCAGCTTAGGGTTGTAACAGGAGGCAGGGTGAGGTTCGAGGCCTGGACATGCACACCATCAGTGTAAACTTCAGGTAGAGGGTCAGTCAGCATTTCCCTAGTCTGAGGGAAATTACAGGGGCCCGGTTTATTAGCTCTCACCCACCTAGTCTCCCCGTGACAGTTATTGTCACAATGGTGTGCAGTCTCATTCTTGAGAGCTCAAAAATAGAATTATTCTTACCGTTAATTCGGTTTCTAGGAACCTTCCACGACGGCATATGGAGGTTGTCTCTTTGCCCTAATGGGGAACAGGAAACACAGAGAGGTTAAAAGGACCTCCCACCTCCCACTTGCCAGTGACTTACAACTGAGACCATAGCACTGGTTTACCTTTAGAATCCCAGAACTAATCCAGGAATATATATCGGGTGGGAAATTAGTGCCGTCATGGAAGGTTCCTAGAAACCGAATTAACGGTAAGAATAATTCTATTTTCTCTAGTCACCTTCCACGACGGCATATGGAGGAATACCAACTAATTTTGGCACTAGGGAGGGACAACGGCATGGAATACTTTACGGCCGAAGGCTAAGTCCTTATTGGACAATACGTCTAATCTGTAATGTTTAGAGAAGGTGTGGAGTGAAGACCACGTTGCTGCCCTGCAAATCTGCTCCGGAGATGCGCCTGCTCTTTCTGCCCAGGAAACTGATGTAGATCTGGTAGAATGGGCTTTGATTCCTACTGGAGGCAATTTGTTTTGAGCTAGGTAGGCTTCTGTTATAGCTTTCTTGATCCATGTAGCGATGGTACCTTTGGCTACTTTTTTCCCTTTGTTTTGTCCTGAGAGATGGACAAATAGGTTATGGTCAATTCTGAACGTACGGGTCTGGTCCAAGTACTGTAAAAGGATGCGCCGGACATCCAAGGTGTTGAATCTTCTTTCTTCCAAGTTTGCTGGATTCTGGCAAAAGGTTGGTAGGAAAATCTCTTGAGAACGATGAAAATCAGAGATAACTTTCGGAAGAAAGGACGGATCAAGACGAAGTACAATTGAATCATCTCTTACCATAAGATAAGGTTCTCGAATAGATAAGGCCTGTAATTCACCAATCCTTCTGGCCGAAGTAATGGCTACCAAAAACACAGCTTTGTAGGCTAGGTTTTGTGGAGAACAAGAAGATAGTGGTTCAAAGGGTGGACCTGTGAGGCCTTGGAGTACAATATTGAGATCCCATGGGGGAACTATGACTTGTTTTCTAGGATTCATTCTAGTGGCTGATGTCATAAACCTTTTAATCCAGCGATGACTCGCTAAATCTTGGTCAAAAACCGAGCTAAGTGCAGAGACCTGGACCTTGAGGGTACTGGGCCTGAGACCTATTTCCAAGCCTTTTTGTAAAAAATCTAAAATGATGGGTATATATTAGGCTTGAGAGGGTCTGGAAGGTTAGGCAGACAGAATGAAGAAAACTTTTTCCAGATCTTATTGTAGATGGCGTTGGTTACTGGTTTTCTCGATTTTTGGAGAGTAGCTATGACAGGGATTGATAGTCCTTTAGCTCTTAAAACCTGGGTTTCAGCAACCACGCCGCCAAGCTCCACTTCTGAGGGTCTGAGTGGAGAATGGGACCCTGAGAAAGAAGATTGTGCTTTATCGGCAACATTACCGGTCCATCCACTTGTAGTTGGATAATTAAATTGAACCAACTCCTTTTGGGCCATAATGGAGCTATCAGGATAGTTGGAGTCCTTTCTAGGCGTATCTTCCGAAGAACCTTGGCAAGGATTGGGATCGGCGGAAAAGCGTAAGCTAGATGAAACTGCCAATCTTGGGTTAAGGCATCCAACCCCCTGGGATTGCCTCTTGGGTTCAAGGAAAAAAAGGTTTCGACTTTTGCGTTCTGGTGAGAGGCAAAGAGGTCGATGTCTGGATGACCCCATCTGTGTACCAACATGTTGAATGTTTGAGGATCCAGGCTCCACTCGCCAGGATGGATTTCCTGGCGGCTTAGGTAGTCCGCCTGAATATTTGTAGTACCCTTCAGGTGGATTGCCGTCATGGATAGTAGGTGTTTTTCGGCCCAAGAAAAGATTCGAGCGGAGATCTTTTTTAGACTGAGGGTTCTTGTACTGCCCTGGTGCCTGAAATGGGCCACCGTGGTCATGTTGTCCGAGTATATCTGTACATGTTGACCTGAAATCTGATGACTTGCCACTAACAGGGTCTCTTCCACAGCTTTGAGCTCCCTGAAGTTTGATGATTTCTCGGTGATCGACTGGCTCCACTGACCTTGATAGGGGACATGGTCTACTATGGCTCCCCAGCCCCTCTTGCTGGCATCTGTTTTGATCGTGGTTAGAGGGGACTGAATCCAGCATACCCCTTTCAGAAGGTTCCTGGGATTCATCCACCATGTTAAAGAGGCTTTCACTCTGCCCGGAGTGTGGATCCTCTTGGTAAGAGTGCCAGGTCGACCATCCCAATTGTCTAGAATGTGGGCTTGGAGAGTCCTTGAGTGAGCTTGAGCCCAAGCCACCGACTGTATGCAGGCTGTCATGGAGCCCAACAGCGACATTCCCTCTCGCAGAGTAGGAGACCTCATTTCTTTGAACTTCCTGATTTTTGTTACCAAGGGAAGTCTGTGATCGTCTGGGAGGAAGGACATTTGTCTTGCTGAGTCCAGCATTACTCCCAGAAATCTCCTGGTTTTTGCAGGTTAAAGCTGAGATTTTTGTAGGTTCGGAATCCAACCTAGGGATCTCAGAATCTCTAGGGTGGTAGAGACATGGGATATCAGGGTTACCTCGGTGGAAGCTACTATCAGAAGATCGTCCAGATAGGGCACTATACAAACACCCTGTTTTCGGATGAATGACACTACTTCTGCCATCACCTTGGAGAACACCCCCGGTGCTGATGAAATGCCGAAGGGAAGGACTCCAAACTGATAGTGCTCCACCCGATGACTCCCCTGTATCGCAAACCTGAGATATTTTCTGTGTCTCGGGTGAATAGGGATATGGAAATATGCATCCTTGAGGTCGATGGTAGCCATAAAGGAGTGATGTTCTATCAGAGGAATCGCAGATCTTACAGACTCCATCTTGAACTTGCGATTAGGGTTGAGCGAAACGGGTCGGCAATTTTCAGAAGTCGCCGACTTTTGGCAAAGTCGGGTTTCATGAAACCAGACCCGACCCCTGTGTGGGGTCGGCCATGAGGTCGGCGATCTTCTGAATCTGGAATCGGAATTCCGATACCGATTCCCGATATGTTTAAGATATCGGGAATTGGTATTGGAATTCAGATTTAAGTGTAAAATAAAGAATTAAAATAAAAAATATCGCCATACTTACCCTCTGACGGGCCCTGGTACTAACCGGGAACCTTCCTTCCTTAGAATCAGCCTTCCAGGACCTTGCGGTGACGTCGCGGTGACGTCACGGCTTGTGATTGGTCGCGCGGCCCCCATGTGACCGCTCGCGCGACCAATCACAAGCCGCGACGTCACCGTGACGTCACCGAAGGCCCTGGAAGGGCTGATTCTTAGGAAGGAAGGCTGTCGGAAAGAAGCAGGGCGTGTCCGAGGGTGAGTATATACCTAATAGGAATATACTCACCCTCGGCTTCGTTCCGGCAGCCTTCCTTCCTAAGAATCAGCCCTTCCAGGACCTTCGGTGACGTCACCGAAGGTCCTGGAAGGGCTGATTCTTAGGAAGGAAGGCTGCCGGAAAAAAGCAGGGCATGTCCGAGGGTGAGTATATACCTAATAGGAATATACTCACCCTCGGCTTTGTTCCGGCAGCCTTCCTTCCTAAGAATCAGCCCTTCCAGGGCTTTCGGTGACATCACGGTGACGTCGCGGCTTGTGATTGGTCGCGCGAGCGGTCACATGGGGGCCGCGTGACCAATCACAAGCCGCGACGTCACCACGACGTCACCGCAAGGTCTTGGAAGGCTGATTCTAAGGAAGGAAGGTTCCCGGTTAATACCAGGGCCCGTCACAGTGTAAGTATAGAGATATTTTTTATTTTAATTCTTTATTTTACACTTAAATATGGATCCCAGGGCCTGAAGGAGAGTTTCCGCTCCTTCAGACCCTGGGAACCATTGGAAACCCAATGCACTGCATTGGGTTTCGAGTTTCGGCCGACCCCGACCCCGACTTTTTTATAGGATCGGCCGATTTCACTCGACCCGACTTTTGAAAAAGTCGGGTTTCGTGAAACCCGACCCGATCCTATAAAAGTAAAGGTCGCTCAACCCTACTTGCGATATTTCACATTTAAGTTTATAATAATCCGGACGTCTCCCGAAGGTTTGGGAACCAGGAAGAGTCGGGAGTAGTGTCCCTTTCCCCATTCTGATTGTGGGACTGGGGAAATTACATTTGATCTGATAAGATCCTTGAGACCTAAAGACAATAGGCTGCGGTCCCTTGATGATGGAAGGGAAGTGACTTTTAGACCCTGAGGGGGGGAGAAATTAACTCTATTAAGAGGCCCTCCTTGATGACATTGAGAACCCAGTGGGAGCTGCCTCCTGTTTTACTAGCGAGCGAATCTCATCCAACAGAGATGGCTGCTCAGCTCTTATTATTCTGTCAGTACATGACTGACAGAGTTTCTTGTCCCAGTTAGGAGGACATTTAGTGGAACAGATAGGGCACTTTTTCCTATTGGCACCTTTAGGGGCAGGTTTTTCTCCCTGAAATATATAAAGGGAGAGAGGGGTGAGGACTTCTAACCCGTGTTAAACTCCTCCCAGATCCCATCCCTGCAAACACTCACAGAGGCAGGGGTGGCGCTGGGCTCCGCAGATACGTGGCATGAAGAACCATCCATACTGGGGAAATAGCCTTACCTCAGTGGTGGTTCAGCAGGCTTTTATGGACGCTGTCCTAGCACCTGCTTCCAGTGATTAATCCCCCTCCCCCTCCAGGATCCAGGTGAGGAAGTACCGGCTTCTCAGTGTATGGAGAAACCGGAAGTGACGCGCGCGAGCCGCCGACGTCACTTCCGGAACGCCGAGCCGCAGCATGGAGGAGGAGGACGCCGGGCAGCTCCAGGAGGAGCCCGGTCAGGGAACCCAGGCCTGCTTTGCCCTCGTGGGGGCGCGGGAAGGCTGGGAGGGGTTCCCGAGGACCTGCGAGCAGGACGATGGGAGCAGCATAAGGAGGAGGCACGAAGCGACCGTCTGCTGCCCAGCTATACAGGCAAAGCCTGCTTTTAAGGTACCGTAGCCGCCGGCCACTACAGCACATGGAAAACCTCTCCCTGTCCCATGGGGAACAGGAAAGACACTGGCAAGTGGGAGGTCCTTTTAACCTCTCTGTGTTTCCTGTTCCCCATTAGGGCAAAGAGACAACCTCCATATGCCGTCGTGGAAGGTGACTAGAGAAATACTCCGTCTAATTGGAAACGGCCGCAGCACACACAGGGATAGATTTATCCAAACCAAATTTCCATAACATCAGGCGCCCAACATGGGGCAATGGACGAAACTCATCGGGACCCTGCTGACCGGAGAGATGGAGGTGTTGGCCATGGCCTTGTTTCACGGGATGGAGACTGCGCAGCTCCATAAGTAAGGTATGAAAATGTTATCATCTTACCTGAAAGTCCCCTGTGCCCAGTCCAGGGTTATGCCTCTTGCTGGTCAGGTGTGGTCACCACCGCATTTCCAGGTAGTGTAAAAAGTCCAAACCCGTATCCAAACCCTGGGATATAAGTCAAGGTGTCTGCTGTGTGCCGTGTATGTGTTCCATGTTTGTGTAAGACGCGGGAGAAAGTTGGAGCCGTGACTGTTTTTTTGTGGTTGCTGGGTAACAGACAGCAGGAGGTCAAATCACTTGATAAGTTATTGCAGGATTCCCGTGCATAGGAGGGACAGGTAGTCCCAGGACGGTGGTCCCAGGCTCGGGTAGTGATAACTTAGAGGGCTACCACAGATTCCCGTAGCGCCGGCGAGCCAGTTAGGATGACCGGACCGGGGTGGTAAGATCCCCCCTTTTGTGCTTGTCACTCAGGCGGCCCGGGCACAGGTGTGCCCAGTGCGATTGGCAGTAGTCTGTTCCCAGAGCAACCTGCATGTGTCACAGAATAATAAAGAGGGCATCGGTTCTCCCGGAAGTCTGTATCTGTTTTTGTTCATGTCATGTACTGTTGCTTTAAGTGCATACAGTTGTAAGTTGTAAAGGGAAGTTTTTTTCTTTCTCCACGCTTCTCCTTCTGCTGCTAGCAAAGATATATCCATTGTAAATCACACTGTCACATCTGTTTTTTGCCAAGTTTCCTGTTTCTGCATTCTGAGATGAGTGCTAGCTACAGTGTAGCAATTTTTGAAGAAGTGAAACTAAGTGGTATCTGTAACTTGCTGTGAGCTACTTGTTTTTAGGTACGTGATTTTAGTGACTTTGGATACAGCAGCATAAGAAAGGGGAAGTAAGTGTGTTTGACTGTGTTTGAGCACAGACAAAGTGTTAAAAAATCCATTTTAACTTTTTACTCTTTTGAAGTTTTTCCTTCTGTATCAAAATTTTAAGTTTTTTGGTTGTGTTTACCAAATTTTGGATGGTTTTCTTTTCCTTTTTATATCAACTTCTTGTACCAACTTTTTGAAGGTTTTCTTTTCTTTTTGTTTTTTGTGTTTTTATATACCAATCTTTTTGAAGCTTTTATTGTTGTTTTTTCCATTTGTTTGTTTTTGCCATGGGAAATAAAGTGGCCAAGGAAAAGGATGGTATTTTACTTCCTGATGAGAAAACGGCCCCCCAGATAGTGGCAGAACACAAAGGTGTTAAGTATGTGAAACATTTTAGAAGGTATAAAGTATGTAGGATTCATGAGAATGGCAGATTTCACACTGCAGAATGGCATGACATAGAAAGGAAAATAAGGGAAGTTAGCTGATGTTAAATTGCTGAATACTAATACATGGTATAAAGTAGCAGCAGAGCTTACATCATTTAGGTGGTACAGAAAGATATGTGAGCAAACCAGGAAGTGATTTTTATGTGTATAAGATGGGGAAAGGTATTAAGCCATCAGCGCCTCCCCATACATTAGGCATGTGCAGTCTGCTCTCAACAGAATCCATGGTATAGGGAGTTTTTTCACAGTATGTGGCACGCCCCGTCCCTCCCTACAGGGATAATGCATCATTGTTCCACCCATGCCCTCTCAGACTGCACAGAGGGGTGAAGAATTCTCTTCTCTATCCTCCTCTTTCTCTGTCACTCTTTCTCTCCTCCTTCTTCACTCTCTCTCTCCTTTCCTCTCCTTCTCCACACCTCTTTCCTCCTTCACTCACCCTTTTTCTTTCCTCCTTCTCTCCTCCTTCTTCACACCTCCCATCTTCTCCTCCTTCTGTTCCTTTTTCTCACTCCTCACCTTCACCTCCTGTGCACCTTACACCTCTACCTGCTCCTTCTTCTCTGCCTCACCTATCTCCTCCTTTTACACATGCTTCTTCATCTTCTTTCTTCTTTGTTGCCGGCTGGGCCAATGCCCAATTCAAACAATGTGGTGTCTCTGTATCCAGTGCTTACAGCACAAGGCACCCCTTCTATGTCCCTGGCACAGTCCAGCCATTGCCAGTTATGATATCGGGGGAAGAAGGTAAAAATCCCCCTACATACAATGCAGTAGGCAACCCTTAGACATACCAGGCAGCAGACAGCTCAGCCCTGGGTGCAGTGGGGGAAGGACTGACATCACCATCTGCTGATAATGTACAACTTCAGCACTGGTCACTGGTCAGAGCTGCCTACATTATTATTATTATTATTTATTGTTATAGCGCCATTTATTCCATGGCGCTTTACAAGTGAGGAGGGGTATACATAATAAAAACAAATACAATAATCTTGAACAATACAAGTCATAACTGGTACAGGAGGAGTGAGGACCCTGCCCGCGAGGGCTCACAATCTACAAGGGATGGGTGAGAATACAGTAGGTGAGGATAGAGCTGATCGTGCAGCGGTTGGTTGATCGGTGGTTACTGCAGGTTGTTCAAACCATTCAAACCAACATAGAACTATAAGCCTCATCCACCACAGCTTCAGCAAGGGGGAGACATCCTCATACAAAAAGGCAACTTCTATGTCCAAAAATCACCCAGTGTATGACCCCAGTACACGCTATCACAAATATTCCTTCGATAAAGATGAAGAGGGAACATCATACATGCTGCCCAGTACTAGGAAAAGAAACCCACAGGCACCAAGAATGCAGGGGCAGATAGAGGCACCACCATTACACTATGTGCACTTCACCCCAAGTCAGGTGACCAGCATTCTCAACAATCTTCCAGACCCAGGGATGCACTCCATGCCATTTTACTGAAGAATGTAGCAGAACTAGCAAACATATGCAGCCACCTGACAATGATCTCTGGGCCATAAATCGAAATAAAAGCAGGTGATGCACTCTGGCCAATCATGAAGGAACAATTCAAGCTTCCAGCAGAATTAGATGTACACACTTGGGAGTCAGGGCCACAGCTAATTGAACAGCTCAGAGAGTGTTCCAAAGGCAGATTGGCAGGACAAGCCCTCAGCTTGCATGACATGAGCCAAGACAAGACAGAGTCTGTAAAGAAGTTTCAAGGCAGAGTAATGCAACTATTCCAAGACTTGGGCTTCATCATTCATGACCAGATACACAGGCAAATGTCGGCACAGGCCTTTGTGCATAGACTAAGAGAGCCAGTCAGGAAACCACTGATAGTGGTTAGGCCCGGGAACAGGACAATAGCAGTGGACTGACCCAGCAAAACAGGTCATGTGCGCCTAAGAGACTGTTTATTGTCAAATTGCCGCCAAAACTGCTGCAATTATAGCACCACGAAGAGCGTGAGGAAAGAAGAGGCGTACCTTTGTGGGCGGAGCCAGCTGGGAAGAGCGCAAAGAAGGAAACGGGTGCCACCCTGCTGAGAAGGGAAAGGGGAACCAGAAGTGAAGATGCAGCAAAGTGCCAAGCGACACATTGGAAGAACCACTGCAGACTCCAGAGAGGAGACACCGACCCCAATAAAGTTAGCAAAGGGGAGAAGCTATGTCAGACCAGAGGAAAGAAGTGGTGGCAGATGCAGCCACAGCCCCTGTAATGCCACAAGACATCGGGTTGGATGCATCCGCTGGTCTCATGGCACCCCGGGCCTCGCCACGGACGCACCTGCAGGCCCCATCTTACCACCAGGCCCCGCAGGGCCCGCAGCTTCAATCAGCAGGCCGGACCCTGCTGTCGCTACAGTGCCCATCATGCCATTGTCCACAGTAGCCAAAGGGATTGAGTCCGAACCAGGAGTGCATAAGATGGCCCCTCTCATGGTGACCACTGACCTGGAAGCACAACCACCCTACAAAGACAGAAGAAGTGTCAAGTGTTACAACTGTGGCAAGTTTGGCCATTTCCGCAACCAGTGCAGAGCACCCATGCAACCTAAGAGTTGGTCCAGAGAAACAGGTCCAGGAAGAAGTCCCCCGTCCATAGGACAGGGGCAAGCCAGGTCCGCAAGTCACTACGCTCCTGACATGTAAAACCCCATCTGCAGGACCAATACCTCAAATTACCCTGAAAGTGGATGGCGTTGGCAGATCTTTTCTTCTGCACACTGGTGCAGCCAGAGGTGTGATGAGACATGTGGAACTCCCTGATCCCACTTGCCTATCAGAACCCTCTGTCTTGCATGGGCATTGATGGTCAAGTCAGACATTCTCAGCTTACAAAGCCTCTGAGCGTGTGCACTCAGCCAGGACACTCTATTCTGTCCCAGTTTGCAGTGTCAGGGACCTGCCACTCAATCTGCTGGGAGTGGACCTACTGCAGAAGCTGAAGGCGACCACAGTGTTCCAGGAAGATGGGACCGTGACACTTTCTTCATCCCTGACCCAAGAAGAATCATGCTGGCGGCCCTACAAAAACCTCAAACAACCGACGGAGGCCTACCCAAGGAGGTACTGGACATAGTATCAGAAAGTCTATGGTCTAAGGGACCCAGGACGTGGGAAAACCTCAAGTTGCATCAGTATGGGTGTCACTCAAGCCAGGTACCCCATACCCTCGTAAGGCCCAGTGTCCACTGTCCATCGCCTAGAGTCAAGCTGTCTCTGACCAACTGAAGATCTACCTGGAAATCGGAATAATTGTTCCTCGCACATTGCCTTGCAATACCCCACTTTCCCGGTCAAGAAAAAGACTGTAAAAGGAGAGCCAGCCAAGTTCAGAATGGTACATGACCTGAGAGATGTGAATGACGCCATGGTGTTTGAAACTCCAATTGTACTGAATCCGCACACTCTGCTCTCAAATGTGCCTTAAATAACAAAAGTGTTCACAGTGACTGACCTGTCTAATGCTTTCTCCAGTGTTCCCCTTCATCCGGAAGACCAGTTTCTGTTTGTCTTAACGCACCAGGGGGCACAGCACACATGGACAGTGATGCCACAGCGGGCCCAGAACAGCCCTTCACAGTTCACCAAAGCAATGTTCACAGTCCCCACCAACTGGGTCAAAGAACATGCAGAAGTAACCCTGTTACAATACGTGGACAATCTACTCCTTTGTGCACGTGTATGGAGAAGTGGGAGAGGTCGTAGAGCCGGACGGCTACTATATGATGACTGAAGACAAGAAACCTGACCAGATGATGTCCTGGGATCTGGTCAAAAAGCTACAAGAGCAAGCCCCAAAGGACAAGAAGAAATGCTGGATGCGGAAGGGAGCAACACATGAAGAGTATACGCAATGGCCACAAACCCTGTTTACCCCAAAGCATGTACCCTATGGTGGTCCAGTAGGCACATGGGCCCACACACAGATCCAAGACACAGATGAATGATGTGATTGGTGCTTACTGGTTTTGCTCCAGGGATCTCCACCCTAACAGCCAAGTTCACTAGCAGCTGTATGACCTGCGGCAAATGCAACCCTAGAAGAATGGAGAAAGTTCCCACACATCATCATGCCAGACCACTGTACCCCTTCCAGAGGATCCAGATAGACCACATCCATATGCCGCCAAGTGGAGGATTCAAATATGCCCTTGTGGTCATGGACGTGTTCTCAGGATGGCAAGAAGCTTTCCCAGTGAGGAACCAGTCAGCAAAGACTACTGCAAAGAAGCTACTCTCAGAGATGAGATATGCAGATATGGGGTCCCAGAAGTGATAGAGAGTGACCAGGGACCCGCATTCACAGCAAATCTCACACGGAAGATCTGGTCAGCAGTAGGGTCAGATTTAGGCCTACGCACTCCCTACAATCCCCAGAGTAGCTAGAAAGTAGAAATACTGAATGGGACACTTAAGAACAGGATGTTGAAAGTTGCCCAAGAGACAAACAAACCATGGCAGGAGACACTCCCAATCACACTACTTAGTGTTAGGCACACTCCCAGAGGCCCAGAAAAGCTGTCACCATATGAAATTTTGTTTGGGTCTAGTCCCAGGTTAGGGGTATTCTTCCCTCAGCAGCCGACTATGAAATATGATACTTTGTCTGCTTATGTAATTAAACTCACCAAGAAACTTGCTAATATCCATTCTCGCGTTTTTTTCTTCATTGCCAGATCCAGATTCAGTGTCCGGTACGCACTCCTTGAAGCCAGGAGACTGGGGGTTGGTGAAAAATTTTGTAAGGAGAACACCACTCGATCCCAGATTTGATGGTCCTTTCCAAGTGCAGCTGATGACACCAACCTCTGTGAAGCTGGAGGGAAGACCCACTTGGATCTACACATCACATGACAAGAAATCTCCCCTACCAGAGGATGACACTCAAGCCAGAATGATGTTGTGGATGTCCTGCCTGACCGGATAGATGACCTACCTGATAAAGAATACACACCGCTGACTACACATGCTGTTGACTAAGAGACTGATTGCAATGAATCCCCATTAGGGACAGATCTCTTGAACGCCCATTTGCGAAAAGTCTGTACGGAGGGGGGTGTATGCGCTAGTCATGCATCAGCTCACCGGCAGCATAAAAAAGTTGCAGCGCTTTGGGACAGGAGGCTAGGATTAGGGCAAGTGATATCTAAGGGGGGATTGTGATGGAAATATATATATTATATAGATCTCACATAAAAGCAAATATATATCTATATACTCAGCTAGTTTATAATCAATTGCTCAACTTGACCACATGAGCTAGGCCAGATGGTTCCTTGGTACTTTCCAGACACCAAAAACAGGAACTTAGGCCAGATGTCTTGAACTAATGTCTAGAATCCTGCTGAATAGCAGGATAAGGGTGACAGCTATTTCTTAGAGTGCTAAATCAGCTTGTTGCTAGGTAGACCTTAGTCAGAATATGCCATGTACTCAGTCAAAATATATTATGCACACAGTCAACCAATGAAATAATAGCTAAATTATATGGTAATTAACTAACCACCCCTAACCACCCCTTTCTATATGCAATTATAAATCCATGTATGTACAATAAATCATCAGTATTGGTGGAATGTTATTGTCAGAATGGTGTGCAGTCTCATTCTTGAGAGCTCAAAATACTCAGTCTAATTGGGAACGGCCTCAGCACACACAGGGATAGATTTATCCAAACCAAATTTCCATAACACTTTGCATGTGCAATGTATCTGCTCTCAGTAGGTAACTTGCTTGGTAATGGTGTCCCTCTTCCGGGCACATTGTATTGCTCTTCTGGGCTCCACCCATTCATGGGTGGAGTTATTTCTGACTGCCCCACCCTTTCTTTCAAATTCTGCTGCAGGAGTCGGGGTCTTTTCTTTAGCCTCACCCACTTTGGGCAGGCATCAGCCCTCCATCTTCATGCTCTTTTCCATGGGAAACACCCACGATGGGCAACACTGTGTGGTTTTTGGGCGCCATTAGCCATCTTGGTGCTATTTGGCGCCATTACAAAGTCACTCTCAGCCGCCATCTTGGTTTTACTCATGGCGGTCACTTTTAAGGCTCCTCAGCTCGCAATATGCAAGGCATCTGGATCCTGCCGACAACGCCAATCCTGTAAGTGGACCAGGGTGGTAGCCTTGCCAACAGGGGTTAGCGTTCCCTCACTCTGGTGCCTCACAGGTGAAATATAAAGTTCCTTCAGGCGCTTAGTACTTATGGTTTAGTTCCACTAAACTGGTGCCCATCCCCAGTGTCCTAAGGCCTGAGGCCCCTCTTCTTCATAACAGCTTTCTCTTCCCAGCCTGAGGCTGTTCCATAAGCAATATGATCCTTGCCCTCAGGGCAGGATGCCCCAGGCTGCAACTGAACTAAATCAGGAAGTGTCTCTTCAATATTTCCCTGCTGCATGCTGCTCTGCTCTACAGCCCCTCCCAACTGCTTAACTCATTTGTTGCCTGTATCTAAGTAACCTTCCTTGCCTGTTCCTGCTCTAATATGCCCCCTCTAAACTAATCCCTCTATAGTACTGCACCTATTACTATCTCTCCCTAATCTTAGGCATATTAAATACATCACATCCTAATATATAAAACACACATTAAATAACAGAAGGGAACCACACATTACTTTGGTATTACTAACACTTTAGTGTGCCACACATGACACATATGTACTGGTTCAGACTAGGGAAGGCATGTGACATGACAGGTCACCCCCTTACAACAGTTAGAGAGGTGGATGCGGGGCTGGGTTAGAGCCTGGCAGAGTCTCAAGGGGGCCCCAAAAATTTTGCCAGTATAGGGACCCAAAATTCCTACTGGCAGCCCTGCATCCTTGCAAGATCCTGTATTATGGATCCACGTATAGGCTATGTGCCCACTTTGCGGATTAGTGTGCGGATTTTTCCGCGCTGTTTTTGCAATATCCGCAGGTGAAAAGCACTGCTTTTTTATCTGCAGATTTACTGTGGATTTACTGTGGATTTCCTGCAATTTTTGTGCGGATTTCACCTGCGGTTTTACACCTGCGGATTCCTATTGAGGAGCAGGTGTAAAACGCTGTGGAATCCGCACAAAAATTTGACATGCTGTGGAAAATACAACACAGCGTTTCCGTGCGGTATTTTCTGCAGCATATGCACTGCGGATTTGGGTTTCCATAAGTTTACATGGTACTGTAAACTCATGGAAAACTGCTGCGAATCCACAGCGGCCAATCCGCTGCGGATCCGCAGCTAAATCCGCAACGTGTGCACATACCCATAATGAGCAGTATGGTGCTGGCCGATCACTACTATACTGACCACTGTTCAAAAAAGGTGCCACCTTGCAGGTGTGCGACATCACTAAAGCAATACGGGCTCTCGCTCATACAAGCAAGCACGCTTATTATGAAATAGAGACCATATTGCTCTAACAACATCACAAACCTGCAAGGCGGCAGCTTTTTTGAGCAGATGTTGGATAGCAGTGGTCGGCCGTCACATGATGACAGTAATTATACTCCAGAATTATGTGCACAGAGTCTGTAGTGTAGCACACAAAGAATCCATATTATGGTAACGTAGCACCTCTGTTTACAGCAATATAGTACCTCTATATGGTGCCATATTATGGAGAGAGACTTCTTCACATAGAAGCATTTCTTTAATAACGTCTCTGATTGAGTTAGGCACAATTATATTTTACTACATTCATATTGAAGCCAACAGAGAGCCAAAGGTATAAAAATGTATAGTATGTCCCTTCTGATTTTTATGGGTTGTGTTTTATACTGTACAGTGCCTTGTGAAAGTATTCGGCTCCCTGGAACTTTTCAACCTTTTCCCACATATCATGCTTCAAACATAAAGATACCAAATGTAAATTTTAGTTGAAGAATCAACAACAAGTGGAACACAATTGTGAAGTTGAACGAAATTTATTGGTTATTTAAAATTTTTGTGGAAAATCAAAAACTTAAAAGTGGGGCGTGCAATATTATTCGTCCCCTTTACTTTCAGTGCAGCAACCTCACCCCAGAAGTTCATTGTGGATCTCTGAATGATCCAATGTTGTCCTAAATGCCTAATGATGATAAATATAATCCACCTGAGTGTAATCAAGTCTCCGTATAAATGCACCTACTCTGTGATAATCTCAGGGTTCTGATTGAAGCACAGAGAGCATCATGAAGACCAAGGTACACAACAGGCAGGTCTGTGATACTGTTGTGGAGAAGTTTAAAGCTGGATTTGGATACAAAATGATTTCCAAAACTTTAAACATACCAAGGAGCACTGTGCAAGTGATCATATTGAAATGGAAGGAGTATCATACCCCTACAAATCTACCAAGACCCGGCCATCCCTCTCAACTTTCATCTCAAACAAGGAGAAGACTGATCACAGACGCAGCCAAGAGGCCCATGATCACTCTGGATGAACTGCAGAGATACACTGCACATATCTGGCCTTTATGGAAGAGTGGCAAGAAGAAAGCCATTTCTCAGAGATATCCATAAAAGTGTCATTTAAAGTTTGCAACAAGCCACCTGGGAGACACACCAAACATGTTTTGAACAAGGTGCTCTGGTCAGATGAAACCAAAATCGAACTTTTTGGCAACAATGCCAAACGATATGTTTAGCGTAAAGTGTCATGTTCTCAATGGCAAGAGAACATAGCATAAGCATATATAGGAACTAGCTCTTGGAAGATGGGAACTGAGCTGACCATGAACTAAACCTAACACACAACTAGCAGTGGCCGGGTAGCATGCCTACGTTGATTCTAGATGCCCAGCACCAGCCGGAGGACTAAATAATGCTAGCAGAGGGAAATATTAGTCCTAGCTCACCTCTAGAGAAATACCCCGAAAGGAGACAGAGGCCCCCCACATATATTGGCGGTGAATCAAGATGAAATAACAAACGTAGTATGAAAATAGGTTTAGCAAATTTGAGGTCCACTTACTACATAGCAGAAGACAGAAAGGGCACTTTCATGGTCAGCTGAAAACCCTATCAAAACACCATCCAGAAATTACTTTAAAACTCTGGCATTAACTCATAACACCAGAGTGGCAATTCCTGTTCACAAGAGCTTTCCAGACACAGTAACGAAACTACAGCTGTGAACTGGAACAAAAATGCAAAAACAAACATGGACAAGAGTCCAACTTATCTAGTAGTTGTCTAGGAGCAGGAACAAGCACAGAGAGGCTTCTGATAACATTGTTGACCGGCAAGCAACTAACAGAGCAGCAAGGTTATATAGCGACTCCCACATCTTGATGGGAACAGGTGAACAGAGAAGATGACAACACCAGTTCAATTCCACCAGTAGCCACCGGGGGAGCCCAGAATCCAAATTCACAACAGTACCCCCCCCTCAAGGAGGGGGCACCGAACCCTCACCAGAACCACCAGGGCGATCAGGATGGGCCCTATGAAAGGCACGAACCAGATCAGAGGCATGAACATCAGATGCATTCACCCAAGAATTATCCTCCTGGCCGTATCCCTTCCACTTGACCAGATACTGGAGTCTCCGTCTGGAAACACGAGAGTCTAAGATTTTCTCCACAACGTACTCCAACTCACCCTCAACCAACACCGGAGCAGGAGGCTCAACGGAAGGCACAACCGGTACCTCATACCTGCGCAATAACGACCGATGAAAAACGTTATGAATAGAAAAGGATGCAGGGAGGTCCAAACGGAAGGAAACAGGGTTAAGAATCTCCAATATCTTATACGGGCCGATGAACCGAGGCTTAAACTTAGGAGAAGGGACCCTCATAGGGACAAAACAAGAAGACAACCACACCAAATCCCCAACACAAAGCCGAGGACCAACACGACGGTGGCGGTTGGCAAAAAGCTGAGTCTTCTCCTGGGACAACCTCAAATTGTCCACCACCTGCCCCCAGATCTGATGCAATCTCTCCACCACAGCATCCACTCCAGGACAATCCGAAGTTTCCACCTGACCAGAGGAAAATCGAGGATGAAACCCCGAATTACAGAAAAACGGGGACACCAAAGTGGCAGAGCTGGCCCGATTATTGAGAGCGAACTCCGCCAATGGCAAAAAAGCAACCCAATCATCCTGGTCAGCAGACACAAAACACCTCAGATATGTCTCCAGGGTCTGATTAGTCCGCTCGGTCTGGCCATTCGTCTGAGGATGGAAAGCGGACGAAAAAGATAAATCTATGCCCATCCTAGCACAGAATGCCCGCCAAAATCTAGACACGAATTGGGTCCCTCTGTCAGAAATGATATTCTCAGGAATACCATGCAAACGAACAACATTTTGAAAAAACAGAGGAACCAACTCGGAAGAAGAAGGCAACTTGGGCAGAGGAACCAAATGGACCATCTTAGAGAAACGGTCACACACCACCCAGATGACAGACATCTTCTGAGAAACAGGCAGATCTGAAATAAAATCCATCGAGATGTGCGTCCAAGGCCTCTTAGGAATAGGCAAGGGCAACAATAATCCACTAGCCCGAGAGCAACAAGGCTTGGCCCGAGCACAAACGTCACAAGACTGCACAAAGCCTCGCACATCTCGTGACAGGGAAGGCCACCAGAAGGACCTTGCCACCAAATCCCTGGTACCAAAAATGCCAGGATGACCTGCCAACGCAGAAGAATGAACCTCAGAGATGACTCTACTGGTCCAATCATCAGGAACAAACAGTTTATCAGGTGGGCAACGATCCGGTCTATCCGCCTGAAACTCCTGCAAGGCCCGCCGCAGGTCTGGAGAAACGGCTGACAATACCACTCCATCCTTAAGGATACCTGTGGGCTCAGAGTTACCAGGCGAGTCAGGCTCAAAACTCCTAGAAAGGGCATCCGCCTTAACATTCTTAGAACCCGGTAGGTATGACACCACAAAATTAAACCGAGAGAAAAATAATGACCAGCGCGCCTGTCTAGGATTCAGGCGCCTGGCGGTCTCAAGATAAATCAAGTTTTTGTGGTCAGTCAATACCACCACCTGATGTCTGGCCCCCTCAAGCCAATGGCGCCACTCCTCAAAAGCCCACTTCATGGCCAAAAGCTCCCGATTCCCAACATCATAATTCCGCTCAGCGGGCGAAAATTTACGGGAAAAGAAGGCACAAGGCCTCATCACGGAGCAGTCAGAACTTTTCTGCGACAACACTGCCCCAGCTCCGATCTCAGAAGCGTCGACCTCAACCTGAAAAGGTAGAGCAACATCAGGCTGACGCAACACAGGGGCAGAGGAAAAACGGCGCTTAAGCTCCCGAAAGGCCACCACAGCGTCAGGGGACCAATCAGCAACATCAGCACCCTTCTTAGTCAAATCGGTCAATGGCTTAGCAATATCCGAAAAACCAGCAATAAATCGACGATAAAAGTTAGCAAAGCCCAAAAATTTCTGAAGACTCTTAAGAGAAGAGGGCTGCGTCCAATCACAAATAGCTTGAACCTTGACAGGATCCATTTCAATGGAAGAGGGAGAAAAAATATATCCCAAAAAGGAAATCCTCTGTACCCCAAAAACACACTTAGAACCCTTCACACACAAAGAATTAGACCGCAAAACCTGGAAAACCCTCCTGACTTGCTGGACATGAGAGTCCCAGTCCTCCGAAAAAATCAGAATATCATCCAGATACACAATCATAAATTTATCCAAATAATCGCAAAAAATATCATGCATAAAGGACTGGAAAACTGACGGAGCATTTGAAAGACCAAAAGGCATCACTAAATACTCAAAGTGGCCCTCGGGCGTATTAAATGCGGTTTTCCACTCATCCCCCTGCCTGATTCGCACCAAATTATACGCCCCACGAAGGTCAATCTTAGAGAACCACTTGGCCCCCTTTATGCGAGCAAACAAATCAGTCAGCAACGGCAATGGGTATTGATATTTTACAGTGATTTTATTCAAAAGCCGATAATCGATACATGGTCTCAAAGAGCCGTCTTTTTTTGACACAAAGAAAAAACCGGCTCCTAAGGGAGATGACGATGGACGAATATGTCCCTTTTCCAAGGACTCCTTTATATATTCTCGCATAGCAGCATGTTCAGGCACAGACAGATTAAATAAACGACCCTTTGGGTATTTACTACCCGGGATTAAATCTATGGCACAATCGCACTCTCGGTGCGGAGGTAATGAACCAAGCTTGGATTCTTCAAAGACGTCACGATAGTCAGACAGGAACTCAGGAATTTCAGAGGGAATAGATGATGAAATGGAAACCACAGATACATCCCCATGAGCCCCCTTACATCCCCAGCTCAACACAGACATAGCTTTCCAGTCGAGGACTGGGTTGTGAGATTGCAGCCAAGGCAATCCTAGCACCAAATCATCATGTAGATTATGCAGCACCAGAAAGCGAATAATCTCCTGGTGATCCGGATTAATACGCATAGTTACTTGTGTCCAGTATTGTGGTTTATTATTAGCCAATGGGGTGGAGTCAATCCCCTTCAGAGGAATAAGAGTCTCCAAAGGCTCTAAATCATACCCACAGCGTTTGGAAAAGGACCAATCCATAAGACTCAAAGCGGCGCCAGAGTCGACATAGGCGTCCGTGGTAATAGATGACAAAGAGCAAATCAGGGTCACAGATAGAATAAACTTAGACGGTAAGGTGCAAATGGAAACAGATTTATCAAGCTTTTTAGTGCGCTTAGAGCATGCTGATATAACATGAGTAGAATCACCACAATAGAAACACAACCCATTTTTCCGTCTAAAATTCTGCCGCTCGCTTCGGGACAGAATTCTATCACACTGCATACTCTCTGGCGACTTCTCAGTGGACACCGCCAGATGGTGCACTGGTTTGCGCTCCCGCAAACGCCTATCGATCTGAATAGCCATTGTCATGGACTCATTCAGACCCGCAGGCACAGGGAACCCCACCATAACATCCTTAATGGCATCAGAGAGACCCTCTCTGAAAGTCGCCGCCAGGGCGCACTCATTCCACTGAGTAAGCACAGACCATTTACGGAATCTTTGACAGTAAATTTCCGCTTCATCTTGCCCCTGAGATAGGGACATCAAAGTTTTTTCTGCCTGAAGCTCCAAATGAGGTTCGTCATAAAGCAACCCCAAGGCCAGAAAAAACGCATCCACATTGAGCAACGCAGGATCCCCTGGTGTCAATGAAAAAGCCCAGTCTTGAGGGTCGCCCCGGAGCAAGGAAATCACAATCCTGACCTGCTGTGCAGGGTCTCCGGCAGAGCGAAATTTCAGGGACAAAAATAATTTGCAATTATTTCGAAAATTCTGAAACCCAGATCTATTCCCCGAAAAAAATTCCCGAAAAGATTAGAAGGAGAAAAAAAAAAAAAAAAAATTCTCAGCAGACTTCTTATTTCTCTCCTTTCTCAGCCAAGGATTTTAACCCTTTAGTGGGCCGGTCAAACTGTCATGTTCTCAATGGCAAGAGAACATAGCATAAGCATATATAGGAACTAGCTCTTGGAAGATGGGAACTGAGCTGACCATGAACTAAACCTAACACACAACTAGCAGTGGCCGGGTAGCATGCCTACGTTGATTCTAGATGCCCAGCACCAGCCGGAGGACTAAATAATGCTAGCAGAGGGAAATATTAGTCCTAGCTCACCTCTAGAGAAATACCCCGAAAGGAGACAGAGGCCCCCCACATATATTGGCGGTGAATCAAGATGAAATAACAAACGTAGTATGAAAATAGGTTTAGCAAATTTGAGGTCCACTTACTACATAGCAGAAGACAGAAAGGGCACTTTCATGGTCAGCTGAAAACCCTATCAAAACACCATCCAGAAATTACTTTAAAACTCTGGCATTAACTCATAACACCAGAGTGGCAATTCCTGTTCACAAGAGCTTTCCAGACACAGTAACGAAACTACAGCTGTGAACTGGAACAAAAATGCAAAAACAAACATGGACAAGAGTCCAACTTATCTAGTAGTTGTCTAGGAGCAGGAACAAGCACAGAGAGGCTTCTGATAACATTGTTGACCGGCAAGCAACTAACAGAGCAGCAAGGTTATATAGCGACTCCCACATCTTGATGGGAACAGGTGAACAGAGAAGATGACAACACCAGTTCAATTCCACCAGTAGCCACCGGGGGAGCCCAGAATCCAAATTCACAACAGTAAAGGCAACACAGCTCATCACCCTGAACACACCATTCCCACTGTCAAACATGGTGGTGGCAGCATCATGGTTTGGGCCTGCTTTCCTTCAGCAGGGACAGGGAAGATGGTAAAAATTGATGGGAAGATGGATGGAGCCAAATACAGGACCATTCTTGAAGAAAACCTGTTGGAGTCTGCAAAAGACCTGAGACTGGGACAGAGATTTGTCTTCCAACAAGACAATGACCCCAAACATAAAGCAAAATCTACAATAAAATGGTTCACAAATATACGTATCCAGTTGTTAGAATGGCCAAGTCAAAGTCCAGACCTCAATCCAATCGAGAATCTGTGGAAAGAGCTGAAAACTGCTGTTAACAAACGATCACCATCAAACCTCACTGAGCTTTGCCGAGGAAGAATGGGCAAGAATTTCTGTCTCTCGATGTACAAAATTGATAGAGACATACCCTAAGTGACATGCAACTGCAATCACAGCAAAAGGTGGCGCAACAAAGTATTAAGTTAAAGGGGCCAAATAATATTGCACACCCCACTTTTCAGTTTTTGAATTTCCACAAAAATTTAAAATAACCAATAAATTTCGTTCAACTTCACAATTGTGTTCCACTTGTTAATTCTTCACCAAAAATTAACATTTGGCATCTTTATGTTTGAAGCATGATATGTGATAAAAGGTTGTAAAGTTCCAGGGAGCTGAATACTTTTGCAAGGCACTGTATATCTGTGTGCACAAAAATGTACCTGACAGAAAAAAAATGTGTACTTCATCAGAAAACTGGCACATAAATGTTAGTATACAAGTGCAACAACTCTACAAGAGTTGAACCATAACTCGTTCACTATATGTTGTCAGTAAGGATGAAAAAAAATCAAACATAAAACATTAAAGGAGTAGCAAAACAAACTTAATTAAATTAAAGGGAACCTGTCACCCCCAAAATCGAAGGTGAGCTAAGCCCACCAGCATCAGGGGCTTATCTACAGCATTCTGTAATGCTGTAGATAAGCCCCCGATATAACCTGAAAGATGAGAAAAAGAGGTTAGATTATACTCACCTGGGCGGGTGGTCTGATCTGATGGGCGTCGTGGTCCGGTCCGGGCCTCCCATCTTCTTACGATGACGTCCTCTTCTTGTCTTTACGCTGCAGCTCCGGCGCAGATGTACAAAGTACTGCAGTGCACAGGCGATGGGAAAGGTCAGAGAGGCCCGGTGCCGGCGCAATGCAGTACTTTCCTCTGCCCTCAACAGTGTAGACAAAGTACGCCTGCGCCGAAGCCGCAGCGTGAAGACAGGAAGAGGACGTCATCGTAAGAAGATGGGAGGCCCCGGACCGAACCGCAACACCTATCGGACCGGACCGTAGCCGGACCGCCCCTGGGTGAGTATAATCTAACCTATTTTTCTCATTTTTCATGATATATCGGAGGCTTATCTACAGCATTACAGAATGCTGTAGACAAGCCCCTGATGCCTGTGGGCTTAGCTCACCTTCGATTTTGGGGGTGACAGATTCCCTTTAAGAACTATAAATTAAAAATAGACATTTAACCAGCTGATCATCAAGAGCAGTGCTGGACTGGAACAATAAAGTAGCCCTGGCAAACTAATCTTGCCAGCCCATATACTATACCACCCATCAAGGCGAAATGCAAGGTTCAGCAAATTATATTAGCTTGCAAAAGTGTTATCCCCTTTGGCTTTTTACCTATTTTGTTACATAATAACATGTGTTTAAATATTTTTGTAATCCAATTTTTGTGTGATGCATAAGCACTAAATAGGCTAAGTTGATGAAGTGAAGTCAGCGAAATTTAGGCATAAATTACATTTATGGGATCAAATAACTAAAAATTGGCATGTGCATATGTATTCACCCCTTTTGTGATGAAGCCTCTAAATTTTTTTGGTGCAAGTAGTTACATTAATCAGTCACATGCTTAGTGAAAGGAAGTCCACTTGTGTGCAATCTAAGTGTCAAATGGTCTGTCAGTATATATACGCCTTTTCTGAAAGACCACAGAAACTGCAACTCCATTAAGCAAGAGGCACCACTAATTACATAATACCATGAAGACCAAGGAAATTTCCAAACAAGTCAGGTACAAAGTTGTTGAGAACTACAAGTCAGGGTTGGTTATAACAAAACCATATCATGATCTCTGATGATCCCCAGGAAGCGCCATCAAATTCATTATCCTCAAATGCAAAGAACATGGTACCACAACAAATTTGCCAAGAGAGAGTTGCCCACCAAAACTGTCAGCTCAGGCAAGGAGGGCATTGATCAGAGAGGCAAAACGCAGATCAAAGGTACCCCTGAAGGAGCTGCAGAGTTCCCAAGCAGTGACTGGAGTATCTGTCCATACAGCCACAATAAGCCGTACACTGCGTAGAGGTAGCCTTTATGGAACAGTGGGCACAAAAAAGCCTTTACTTGCACAAAAAATTGTAAAGCTTGTTCTGAGTTTGCCAGAAGACATAAGGGAGAATCCACAAATATATAGGAGTAAGGTGCTGTGGTCAGATGAGATCAATATTTAACTTTATGGCCACCATTATAAATGCTATGTCTGGTGCCAAACAAACACAGCTCATCACCCCAAGAACACCATCCCCACAATGAAACAAGGTGGTGGAAACATCATGCTGTAGGGATGTTTTTCAGCAGCAGGGAAAGCAAAAATGGTCCAAGTCGAGGGGAAGATGGATGGTGTGAAATACAGGGATATGCATCACCAAAACCTGTTTAAGTCTGGCAGTGGTTGGAGAGTGAGATGGAGGTTCACCTTCCAACAAGACAATGAGCGAAAGCATACTGCTAAAGCAACACTCAAGTGGTTTAAGTGGAAATGTGTAAATGTTTTGAAGTGACCTAGCCAAAGCTCAGACCTTAATCCAATTGAGAATCTGTGATCATACTTGAATATTGCTGTTAATCAGATGAAACCATCTAACTTGAAGGAGCTGGATTAGCTTTCCCTTGGGAATGGGCAAAAATACCAGTGGCAAGATGTGGAAGGCTCACTTATCCAAACCTACTTGCAGTTGTAATTGCCATAAAAAGGAGGCTCTACAAAATACTGACATTAATAGGGTGGATAGTTATGCACACTGAAATGTTAAGTTATTTTGTCCTTTTTACTGTTTGCTTTACAATAGACAAGAAAACCAATTGTTCACATTTGTAGACATGTTCTTCACATGAACTGATGGATACAATAAGACTGCTGTATACATCACATATTATAATCTGAGACTGCTGTGCATGCATCATGTAGGATACTCTGAGACTGCAGTATTCATCACATAGCTGTATATATATCACATAGGATGAACTGAGGCTGCTGTAAATACATCATATATGATACAATGACACTGCTGTATGTACATCACATAAGATACATTGAGGCTGCTTTCTCTATGCATCACATATGAGGCACTGATTCTTCTATATATATATCACATCGGATACATTTGCATTGCTGTATATATCACACAGAACATACTGAGACTTCTGCATATATCTCATAGGATACAATGAGACTTCTGTATATGTCACATTCAAGTGCTTCTCACTAAATTAGAATATCATCAAAAAGTTAATTTCTCTCAGTTCTTAAATACAAAAAGAGAAACTCATATATTATTTAGAGTTATTACAGAGTGGTCTATTTCAACTGTATATTTCTGTTAAAGTTGATGATTATGGCTTGCAGCCAATGAAAACCCAAAATCATTATCTCAGTAAATTAGAGTAATTAACAAAAAACACCTGCAAAGGCTTCTTAAGCATTTAAAAAGGTCCCTTAGTCTGTTTCAGTAGTCTCCATAACCCCAGCCTTGAAAGGATTGTTAAGAAAAGGCCATTCAAAAATGTGGAGGAAATTCACAATGAGTGGTCTGCAAGCCGGGGTGTGGCCTCCCTCTCCTGAGCTGGAAATTACATTTAAATGCTTCCCCGGACTGGTGTCAACAGGTCGGGACCCGGTCCTTTTGTCTGCCCATATTTACACATTGAGGTCAACTCTGACACATGTAAGGTTTTTAATATTAGACAGCAAAGGACAGTCCCGATAAGGGTCACATTGTCGCCGGTGCTTTTATGCTATTTTTGATCAAACAGAATTACTAAGAACCCAGTGTTAGTCAAATGCTCTTTTGCTTTTTACATATTTAGTTACAGTAGGGTTTTTGCTCATTTTGGTTCTTGTAGGTTGTGTATGCTTTATGGGCAAGATGAACATGCGTTTATGTGCTGCATGTATACCAACTTAAGCCAAGATCAATTTTTGTGTATTTGTATATGCATTACACAGTAGACATTGAGACTGCTGTATAACCGACATAGAGGACACTGAGACTGCTGTGCATATATCACATAAGATACACTGAAGCTGCTGTTTACATGATATGAGAAACACTGACACCGCTGTACGTAGATCACAAAGCAGACATTGAGACTGCTGAATGTCTATCACATAGGCCTCATTTCATTAACTTAGCCAGAGGAGAAAAATTGCAGGCTATAGCATGGCCAGCACCGAGTGCCAACAATGGCTGATTTACAGTAACTCATATGGGATAGCAGGGCAGAGTGTGGTAACTTCATGTGTAAATATTATCCTGATGATGGCAGTGGTCAGTATTGGACTTAGTCCAGTCTTTTGTTTATCCAGTACTGAACTCTGCATGTGTGTGGGCTTGCACACAATGCCTCTGTGAAGAATATGGGGTTATAATTTCTTGACCATCAACTATCATATCTGGTTCAAGATTATAGTCCTCTCACAAAGGGTGAAGCTAAGACAGGAAACCATTCTCAGTAGATGGCAGAGCTAAATTAATGCCTCCAGCAGATACCTGGAACCAAGCTATTCCTGGCAGGATGAATCCCTATTGAGAGTATAAAGCTAATTATATGATGAAAAATTTCCCCAGCCAGATGGGAGCCATAATTTAACCCCTTCCCGACCTTTGACGCCACGTAGCCGTCATGAAAGTCGGTGCCAATCCGACCCATGACGCCTATGTGGCGTCATGGCGGGAATGCTTCCCTGCGGGTCCGGTGACCGGGGTCATTCAAATGTCACCGTACCCGCAGGTGCAGGGGGACCTGTACTTCACCCCAGGGGTGGTGGCTTTGCCCCCACAGGTCTACGATCGCTCCCGGTGACCTTTTTTTAACCCCCTCCAGCTCTGATTGGAGCTAGCGTCCTTGTGACGCTAGCTCTCCAATCAGACCTGGAGGGGCGGAGTAAAATAGCTCTGTCCTCGTTCTCCAGACTCATCCCGTTGCTGGAAGCTGGAGAACGAGGACCCTCCCCTCATACCTCCCGCCGATCGCCGCCGATTGCCGCTGCTGCCGCTGCTCTTGCCGTGTGTGCCGCCGCCGCTTGTGCTCCTGCCGCCGCCGCTGCCGCCTGTGCTCCTGCTGCCACCGCCAGGTACTCCCCTCTCTGCCATCCACCTCTGCGCTCTGCCCCCCTGATTACCCTCCCCCCCGATCTTACCCCCTGCCCCCCTTTTCAACCCCCCCCCTGCTGCTGCTGCCAGCTCCATCATCCCAGCTCCCCTAGTTCCTGACAGCCCCCGCCTGCCCCCTGGTGATCACCCCTTGCCCCCCTGATCACCCCCTGCCCCCCTGATCACCCCCTGCCCCACTGATCACCCCCTGCCCCCCTGATCACCACCTGCCCCCCTGATCACCCCCCCGCCCCCCTGATCACCCCCTGCTGCTGCCGCAGATTTCATCTGCTCCTGCTGCATTGCCTCAGCCCCCCCGTCCCTGACAGCCCCCTCCTGCCCCTTGGTGTTCACCCCCTGCCCCCCTGATCACCCCCTGCCCCCCTGATCACCCCCTGCCCCCATGATCACCCCCTGCCCCCCTAATCACCCCCGATCACCCCCTGCTGCTGCTGCTGCCGCTGATTCCATCTGCTGTTGCATCGCTTCTGCCCCCCCGCACCTGACAGCCCCCTCCTATCCCCCAGTGATCACCCCCTGCCCCCCTCATCACCCCCTGCCCCCCTAATCACCCCCTGCCCCCCTGATCACCCCTTGCCCCCCTGATCACCCCCCCATCCCCCTGATCACCCCTGCTGCCGCCGCTGATTCATTTTGCTGCTGCTACTGCATCGCCTCTGCCCCTCGCGCCTGATAGCCCCCTCCTGCCCCCCCTGATCACCCCCTACCCCCTGATCACCCCTGATCACCCCCCGTCCCCCTGATCACCCCCCGTCCCCCTGATCACCCCCCGTCCCCCTGATCACCCCCGTCCCCCTGATCACCCCCCGCTGCCGCCGCAGATTCCATCTGCTGCTGCTACTGCATCGCCTCTGCCCCCCCACGCTTGACAGCCCCCTCCTGTCCCCCGGTGTTCACCCACTGCCCCCCTGATCACCCACTGCCCCCCTGATCACCCCCTGCCCCCCTGATCACCCCCTGCTGCTGCTGCCGCCGATTCCATCTGCTGCTGCATCGCCTCTGCCCCCCGCGCGCCTGACAGCCCCCGCGCGCCTGACAGCCCCCTCCTGCAGTGGAAAGTTTCACCAAACACTCGCACATACACACACGCACACTATAATAAAGTTTTTTTTACACACACCACACACACAATGTCCCGCTCATCCCAGTCATCCCAGTCCCAGTCACAAAGGCTGTACTCAGCTGAGGAGGCATATTCCTTTCTTGCCTCCGAAGCTGATAGTGAGGGTGAGGACCCCACTTTTCTGTATTCCACCCACTCTTCCTCCTCCAGTGACACGGACTCGCCACCCCCAAGATGTCGCAGGACGAGAAATCGCTCGGAGCCCAGCGGAGGAGAGCCGGAGCCCAGGGGAGAAGACACACAGCCAAGGGTGAGTATCCCCCAACCTAGTGCTAGTCACGCCCAACCTAGCACTAGTGCCCCCACCTGGACCCCCGTCCCTGAAAATTTTGCTCCACGGATTCCTGATTTCATTCCCCAATCAGGAATCCAATTTGAGACTGCCAACCTCAGGGAAATAGACTTTTTCAAAGTCTTTTTCTCCGAGTCAATTGTCAGTCTCATGGTGGAGCAAACAAATTTGTACGCCCTGCAATTTTTTGCCGAAAACCCAAGTTCATCATTTACTACTTGGAATCCCGTTGACTCCGTAGAAATGATGAAATATTGGGTACTGGTCCTTCACATGGGGATTGTGAAGAAACCAGAAATTCGCCAATACTGGAGTACTGATATTTTATATCAAACTCCAATATATGGCATGGTTATGAATCGCAAACGTTTTGAGGCGATTCATAAATTTCTTCATTTTAGGGACAACACTGACATCCTTCCCCGCGATGACCCGAATTTTGACAGACTGTTCAAAATTCGGCCTGTCATCGAACACTTCAGCAACAAGTTTGCTGAAGTGTACATTCCCCAAAGGGAAATTTGTGTGGATGAATCCCTCATCCACTTCAAAGGGCGGCTTCAGTTCCGTCAGTACCTGCCCAGCAAACGGGCAAGGTACGGGATTAAGCTCTATAAGCTCTGCGAGAGTACCTCAGGGTACACGCTCAGCTTTAGAGTTTATCAAGGAAAGGACAGCAGTATCCAGCCCCCAGAATGTCCACCCGCTCTGGGGGTGAGTGGGAAAATAGTGTGGGATTTGGTTCACCCACTGCTTGATAAAGGTTACCATCTGTACGTTGATAACTTTTATACAAGCATCCCACTCTTTCAATCCCTCTCTGCCAGAGCTACCGTCGCTTGCGGTACTGTGCGCAGAAACAAGAGGGGTCTCCCTTTGTCGCTAATTGAGCAGGCTCTCCCAAAGGGTGAGAGCCGGGCCCAATGTAGCGGCAACATGCTTGTGGTCAAGTTCAAAGACAAAAGGGACGTCTTTTTCTTGACCACAATCCATGGTCCCGGCACCACGGCCACCACTGTTCGAGGTACCCCAGCACAGGTCCACAAACCGGACTGTGCCCTGGGGTACAACAAACACATGGGGGGAGTTGATCTTTCTGATCAAGTCCTCCAGCCCTATAGTGCCATGCGGAAAACGAAGGTGTGGTATAAAAAACTGGCTGTGCACATCGTACAAATGGCACTGTATAACGCATACGTGCTATCACGATGTGCAGGCCAGACCAACAACACCTTCCTTCAGTTCCAGGAGGTGGTGATAAAGGCCCTGATGTTTGGAGGCGAGGAAGGAGCGGGCCCCAGCACCCCTGGAACTCAAGGTTCCCGTGTGGTACCAGGGCAACATTTTCCCTGTGAGGGGAGAGCAAAAAAAAGGTGCCGGGTGTGCTATAAAAGGGGGATAAGAAGGGAAACTCGTTTCCAATGTGAAACGTGTCCCGACAAACCTGGACTGTGTTTGAATGAATGCTTCAGAATTCATCACACGTCCGTGGACTAGCCACATCCTGATATTCCACTACAGAACTCACCCACACCAGGCTGATATACACAACACCACACACACACACCAACCTGACGTACACTACACCACACACCAACCTGACTTACACTACACCACACACCCCAACCTGACGTAGTGTACGTCAGGTTGGTGTGTATGGCGTAGTGTACGTCAGGTTGGTGTGTGGTGTGGTATAGTGTACGTCAGGTTGGTGTGTGTGTATGGTGTACACTACACCACACACACCAACCTGACGTACACTACACCACACACCAACCTGACGTACACTACACCACACACCCCAACCTGACGTAGTGTACGTCAGGTTGGTGAATATGGCGTAGTGTACGTCAGGTTGGTGTGTGGTGTGGTATAGTGTACGTCAGGTTGGTGTGTGTGTATGGTGTACACTACACCACACACACCAACCTGACGTACACTGCACCACACACCAACCTGACGTACACTACACCACACACCCCAACCTGACGTAGTGTACGTCAGGTTGGTGTGTATGGCGTAGTGTACGTCAGGTTGGTGTGTGGTGTGGTATAGTGTACGTCAGGTTGGTGTGTGTGTATGGTCTACACTACACCACACACACCAACCTGACGTACACTACACCACACACCAACCTGACGTCCACTACACCACACACCTCAACCTGACGTAGTGTACGTCAGGTTGGTGTGTATGGCGTAGTGTACGTCAGGTTGGTGTGTGGTGTGGTATAGTGTATGTCAGGTTGGTGTGTGTGTATGGTGTACACTACACCATACACACCAACCTGACGTACACTACACCACACACCAACCTGACGTACACTACACACACCAACCTGACGTACACTACACCACACACCCCAACCTGACGAAGTGTGTCAGGTGGGTGTGTATGGCGTGTACGTCAGGTTGGTGTGTAGTTTGGTATAGTGTATGTCAGGTTGGTGTGTGTGGTGAATACTACACCACACACACCAACCTGACATACACTACATACCTTCCACACGCAACATGGTGTCCGCTAATGATTGGAGCTAATTTTCCATTCAAAAAGTGAAATGGCGCTCCTTCCCTTCCGAGCCTTGCCGTGCGCCCAAACAGTGGTTTACCCCCACATGTGAGGTATCGGTGTACTCAGGAGAAATTGCCCAACAAATTTTAGCATCCATTTTATCCTGATGCCCATGTAAAAATGAAAAAAATTGAGGCTAAAATAAAATTTTTGTGAAAAAAAAGTACTTTTTCATACTTATGGATCAATTTGTGAAGCACTTTGGGGTTCATAGTGCTCAATATGCATCTAGATAACTTCCTTGGGTGGTCTAGTTTCCAAAATGGGGTCACATGTGGGGGAGCTCCAATGTTTAGGCACACAGGGGCTCTCCAAATGCGACATGGTGTCCGCTAAAGATTGGAGCTAATTTTCCATTCAAAAAGTCAAATGGCGCTCCTTCCCTTCCGAGCTTTGCCGGGCGCCCAAACAGTGGTTTACCCCCACATGTGAGGTATCGGTGTACTCAGGAGAAATTGCCCAACAAATTTTAGCATCCATTTTATCCTGATGCCCATGTAAAAATGAAAAAAATTGAGGCTAAAATAAAATTTTTGTGAAAAAAAAGTACTTTTTCATTCTTATGGATCAATTTGTGAAGCACCTTGGGGTTCAAAGTGCTCAATATGCATCTAGATAACTTCCTTGGGTGGTCTAGTTTCCAAAATGGGGTCACTTGTGGGGGAGCTCCAATGTTTAGGCACACAGGGGCTCTCCAAACGCGACATGGTGTCCACTAAAGATTGGAGCTAATTTTCCATTCAAAAAGTCAAATGGCGCTCCTTCCCTTCCGAGCCCTGCCGTGCCCCCAAACAGTGGTTCTCCCCCACATATGAGGATTCAGCGTACTCAGGACAAATTGTCCAACAACTTTTGGGTTCCAGTTTCTCCTTTTACCCTTGGGAAAATAAAAAAAAATGTTGCTAAAAGATCATTTTTGTGACTAAAAAGTTAAATGTTCATTTTTTCCTTCCATGTTGCTTCTGTTGCTGTGAAACAACTGAAGGGTTAATAAACTACTTGAATGTGGTTTTGAGCACCTTGAGGGGTGCAATTTTTAGAATGGTGTCACTTTTGGGTATTTTCAGCCATATAGATCCCTCAAAGTGACTTCAAATGTGAGGTGGTCCCTAAAAAAAATGGTTTTGTAAATTTTGTTGTAAAAATGAGAAATCGTTGGTCAAATTTTAACCCTTATAACTTCCTAGCAAAAAAAAAATTTGTTTCCAAAATTGTGCTGATGTAAAGTAGACATGTGGGAAATGTTATTTATTAACTATTTTGTGTCACATAACTCTCTGGTTTAACAGAGTAAAAATTCAAAATGTGAAAATTGCGAAATTTTCAAAATTTTCGCCAAATTTGCATTTTTTTCACAAATAAACGCAAAAATTATCGACCTAAATTTACCACTATCATAAAGCCCAATATGTCACGAAAAAACAATCTCAGAAACGCTAGGATCCGTTGAAGCGTTCCTGAGTTATTACCTCATAAAGGGACACTGGTCAGAATTGCAAAAAACGGCAAGGTCATTAAGGCCAAAATAGGCTGGGTCATGAAGGGGTTAATAAGGAGTTATAGACTTATCATACAGCCCAGCTGTATATCGGTTACATTTTCTAGCACCCAGGGGTAGGGAGGTAAGTAGAACAGGTAGTAGAAGCTAGGTAGCAAAACCGTGTTTGATTGCCAAGTGTAACTGGGTCTGGTCGGATCTGATGGCGCCAAAACCACCACCCTATGACCTTCCATAGAGAAGTTATGATCCATCATACGTTTTAGAGTTTCAGCTGCCAGAGCAAGTGGGAGGGAAACTAGGACCATCCTTGGTGGTGGGGAAGGGAGTGATCAACCAAGTGGTTAAGTGCAAATGTGATGCTGTGCGTCTCCATTCTCTGCCAAGGGAGGTCACACCATTCAGTGAGTGGGAAGAAAACAGAAATAGCTGGCCCCACAACTACCATGTGGTTGCCAGCCTCCAACGACTTAACAGCATGCCAGTAACTGACCTTTTTATCATCTGCTTATACTTTAGTACTGCCACCTGTATTTACTTTTCTGACCATTGTATATGTACAGTCATAGTGTATATAGTGTATTGCCTAGTGTGCCCTTAAAGTGATCTATATGTAATTTAACTGTGAGCTACTCTTTTGTCTTGTTCTCGGTTTTAACTTCACATGCTACTGGGCTGTTTTTTTTAATCCCATTAATGGACCGGACTTATATCTAACTAGGAATTGTTGGCAATCCTACCGGGCTGACAGTGGTCTGTTTCACTGGTGCTAGTGAGAGGGGTCTCACAGCCTGTCAGGGTTGTGAGCGAATGTTGTTCACCATCAGCGCCTGAGTGGGCCACCTTCTCTTACTCTTCATATGTCCCTGGGTCTGTGTGGACAGGTGGTGTCAGTGTCAAACTGTAGCAGTCTCTATGCAGAAAAATCAAAGGGCTGGCAGCCAAAAAAAATGGTTACTTCATCCCATTATGTAATGGAGTGATTTGGCCCACCGGTAGTGTGCCCGGTTCGGCAGATGACCAGTCCGGGCCTGATCAAGAGTATTAACAGTAGGCACCTTTTGGATCAGCGACAGAGAGAAATAGCTGCTGAGCAGATCAAAGTAAAAAAGATTTATAATATATATTCTAATAATTACAAAAAGGACACTTATCACACTGTTGTTGCTAATTCTGGATGTCATAGAAAATTGACTTATGATTAAAAAAAATACAGTTGTAGAATATGCCAAATCCCTTCAGGGTTATAGCTGAAGTGTTTTATATCACTCCATATTTTTGGAATAAAATCGTAATTTAGGCAGTTATCCTGCCTTATGTCCTCCTATACATTGTTATTCAGATAGCACACTGTATGCATTTAAATTGTCAAACTAAATCGAGAAATTATGTACATAACTTACATTTGAAAACTGATTTAGCAAAAATACACCGCAACACTTTATGCACCAAACAAGAACATACTCTAATAAAACCTATATCCTCATCATATTGCCTATTTATGCGTAATGTACATTGTAACTCACAGAGATTGAACTTATGGCTCATCAAATCTGACCTCTCACTGCTGCTTCAACTAAAGTGTATACACTGCGGTGGTGGAACATATGAAAGGTAAATAAATCTTCTACATTAATTCCAAAAAGTGCCAAAGATACAATTTCCCTAGAGTACATATTATAGTCATTGTTACTTGGTTTCACCTTATAAATGCAGAAATAAAGTAAGGCCTGCATGAACACTGCCATTTTTATCACCTAGTTCCCCGAGTAAATTACTATCCCTGTAATGCATTGTCTTTTTTCTATTTTTATCACCGAGGAACAGCAATATCAGCATGTAAAATGGAAATCCTAACATAGCTATATTGCAAGATACACAATGTATTTTCTGATTGCAAGCCAATGTATAATTGTATAGAAAAACTCAAATAAGCAAGGTGGAATCATAACAAGATTGCACCTGTTGTATTGGGCTAGCTGGGCTGCCAGAATCAGCTGTCAAATTATTGCTTTCTTTTGTAGATAAACGCTAGAAACTCATTAGTCCTTCATATTTAGTGCAGCTAACACAATTATGTGGTAGTATTTGATGTTATGGTTTACTCTATGTAACTGTGTGTACAAATCTGCCTAACCAATGTTATAATAAGGAGTGGATTTCTTTATTTTCTCTTTCTGTACAGCTATTTTGTTTTTTTACTTGTAGAGTCTTATAGAATTTCATATTGCACAGGAAATAGAGTGCAAATTTTTGAATTCCTAAAATTAGAGTTTGAAACAAATATCTGAAAATGCCATTTAGAGATGTCACCTTCCTATCCTTTGCTCCTGGCATACACCTTAAGAAAAAAATACCATATTTTTCAGACTATAAGACCACTTTTTTCCTCCCAAATTTTGGGGAAAAGTGGGGTGTGACTTATAGTCTGGATACCTTAGTCCAGCTGTGTTATTTTTAAAAAATATCAGAAATTTGACAAAAATATAAAAAAAATGCAATTTTCAAATTTTGAATGATTATTAGTGATGAGCGAATGTGCTTGCACAGAGTATTTCCGGGATTATTCGGCAGGAGGTCGGGTCTCCGCCATGCAATTCTGACGCTCTTTAGAGAGCCAATGACAATGCAGGGATTGTCAGCCATGCACTGTAATGCCACAGCCATCTTTGTTGTGGTATTACAATGATTGGCTGGCCGCATAGCTTCATCAGGTCTATAAGAGACCTGACGCCGCCCTGCTCGCCGCATTCTGCTCCAGACTTGGTTAGTGTAGGGAGAGCTGCTGCCAAGATAGGATCATAATCGTCCTTTTAAGGGCTCCTACTCACTTGCGAGCAACTCGGATGAGTCTCGCATGTTTAAAACCCGGCTCTGCACCCGGCACTCAGATCGGAGCGTGCGGCCGCATATGAATACATGCAGCCGCACACTCCGCTCCTCTGTGCCAGGTGCAGTGCTGGGGTATTGCCGTGCGAGACTCATCCGAGTCTCACGCAAGAGAGTAGGAGCCCTAATATTGTCTTTAAAAAACCATCAAACAAAAAAAATTATACAGTCTGTTATGTCAGGCTGAGGCCTGGTGTATCTGTGGTGGAAAAATCTTTTAATGGCAGGGATTTGTTGCATAATTCTGTCTGCTAGCCTTGTTCTACTCATTTTTTGTTGTTTTCCAAAAAAATCAAACAAAAAAAATAATACAGTCTGTTATCTCAGGCTGAGGCCTGTTGTTTGTGTGGTGGAAAAATCTTTTATTGGCAGGCATACGTTGCATATTTCTGTCTGCTAGCCTTGTTCTCATTTTTTATTGTTTTAAAAAACATCAAACAAAAAAATCATACAGTCTGTTATCTCAGGCTGAGGCCTGGTGTATCTGTAGTGGAAAAATCTTTTATTGGCAGGCATGCATTACATACTTCAGTCTGCTAGCCTTGATGTACTCATTTTTACTGTTTTTTTTTAAAAAAAAAAAAACACAAAAAAAGTTATACAGTGTGTTAACTCAGGCTGAGGCCTGTTGTATCGGTGATTGAAAAATATTTTATTGGCAGGCACACGTGGCATAGTTCTATCTGCTACCCTTGTTCTAGTCATTTGTTATTTTTTTAAAAAATTACCAACAAACAAAAAAATACAGTCTGTTACCTCCGGATGAGGCCTGGTGTATCTGTGGTGGAAAAATCTTTTATTGGCAGGCATACGTTGCACAGTTCTGTCTGCTAGCATTGGTCTACTCATTTTTTATTGTTTTTTTTTTAAAACATAGAAAACAATTATATAGTCTGCTATCTCAGGCTGAGGTTGATGTATCTTTGGTGGAAAAATATTTTTTTTGGCAGGCATACGTTGCATAGTTCTGTCTGCTAGCCTAGTTCTACTCATTTTTTATTGTTTTTTTTAGAAAAACATCAAACAAAAAAAATTATACAGTCTGTTATCACAGGCTGAGGCCTGGTGTATTAGTAGTGGAAAAATCTTTTATTGGCAGGCATACGTTGCATAGTTCTGTCTGTTAGCCTTGTTCTACTCATTTTTTATTGTTTAAAAAAATATATATACATTCTGTTATCTCAGGCTGAGACCTGGTGCATCTGTGGTTGAAAAAATCGTTTATTGGCAGGCATACATTGCATAGTTCTGTCTCCTAGCCTTGCTCAACTCATTTGGTATTTTTTCAAAAATTACCAACAAACATAAGAAAAATACAGTCTGTTATCTCAGGCTGAGGCCTGGTGTATCTGTGGTGGAAAAATCTTTTATTGGCAGGCATACATTGCATAGTCCTGTCTGCTAGCCTTGTTCTACTCATTTTTTATTGTTTTAAAAAACCATCAAACAAAAAAATTATGCAGTCTGTTATCTCAGGCTGAGGCCTCGTGTATCTGTAGTGGAAAAATATTTTATTGGCAGGCATAGATTACATAGTTCTGTCTGCTAGCCTTGTTGTACTCATTTTTATTGTTTTCCAAAAAAAAAACACAAAAAGTTATACAGTCTGTTATCTCAGGCTGAGGCCTGGTGTATCTGTGGTTGAAAAATCTTTTTTTGGCAGGCATACGTGGCATAGTTCTATCTGCTAGCCTAGTTCTACTCATTTGTCATTTTTTTCAAAAATTACCAACAAATATTACAAAAATACAGTCTGTTACCTCAGGCTGAGGCCTGGTGTATCTGTGGTAGAAAAATATTTTATTGGCAGGCATACATTGCATAGTTCTGTCTGCTAGCCTTGGTCTACTCATTTTTTATTAAAAAAAAAAAAATAGACAGTCTGCTATCTCAGGCTGAGGCTTGATGTATCTGTGGTGGAAAAATCTTTTATTGGCAGGCATACGTTGCATAGTTCTGTCTGCTAGCCTTGTTCAACTCATTTGTTATTTTTTTTTAAAATTACCAACAAACATAAAAAAATATACAGTCTGTTATCTCAGGCTTAGTCCTGGTGTATCTGTGGTGGAAAATCTTTTATTGGCATGCACATGTTGCAAAGTTCTGTCTGCTAGCCTTGTTCTACTCATTTTTTATTGCTTTTTAAAAAAAAAATCAAACAAAAAAAATCATACAGTCTGTTATTTCAGGCTGAGGCCTGGTGTATCTGTGGTGGAGAAATATTTTATTGGCAGGCATACCTTGCATATTTCTGTCTGCTAGCCGTGGTCTACTCATGTTTTATTGTTTTAAAAAAAAAAAAAAAAAAAATTACACAGTCTTATCTCAAACTGAGGCCTGGTGTATCTGTGATGGAAAAATTGTAACTTAGCAGTAGGGTTGAGCGAAATGGATCGGACAAATTCAAAAATTGCCGACTTTCGGCAAAGTCGGGTTTCGTGAAATCCGACCCGATCCCATTGTGGGATCGGCCATGCTGTCGGCGATCTTCGATCCAAAGTCACGTTTCGTATGACGCTTTCAGCGCCATTTCTCAGCCAATGCAGGAGGACGCAGAGTGTGGGAAGCGTGATGACATAGGTCTCGGTCCCCACCATCTTAGAGAAGGGCATGACAGTGATTGTCTTGCTTTCTGCGGCGTCACAGGGGCTATAAAGGGGCGTGCACGCCGACCGCTATCTTACTTCTGCCGGTCTTAGCATAGGGAGAGGTTGCTGCAGCTTCGTCAGAAGCAGGGATATTGTTAGGGAGGAAAGATTAACCCCCAAACTGCTTGTGCTGTAGCGATTTCCACTGTCCAACACCACCTTTTCTTTGCAGGGACAGTGGAGGCTAGATTTCTGTGCATCAGCTCTGTAGCTTATAAGGCTCCCTGATAGCTGCATTGCTGTTTATACACCGCTGTGCAAACCAACTGCTTTTTTAAAAGCAAAAATCCTGTTGCTCCTTTCTGTACAGTTCTATTGTTTATTTGTCCACACTTTTGTGTGCAGCAGTCCTTTTTGTTGCTGCCATACTTGTCCTGAGATCATTGTAGGGAGATTGTTATTGTAGTGCAGTCCCTTTTTTAAAAAAATATTTGCCAGCCCCTTTCTGCTAAGTACACTGTGTAGTGTAATACAATGGGCCTGTGTTTTGCAGTAGTCTCCCACACATAAAAAGGGAGATTTAAATTGCCGCTAAGTGCATCTGCGTCATTTCTGTTTGTCATATATCTTCCAACCCCTTTCTGCCAAGTACACTGTGTAGTGTAATACAGTGGGCCTGAATTTTTCAGTAGTCTCCCACACATAAAATGGGAGATTTAAATTCTCAACAAGTTTACATTCACCTTCTACCTTGTATTACAGTACCATATAACGGTTGTTAGTTTGGTTACATTTTCCCAAGAAGGAGGAAGCTTGGTGGAAGAGGCCGTGGGCGGTCATTGCCAGCTGTTAATGATGGTGGTGGTGGTGGTGGTGGAGCATCTGGTGGTAGTGGGAAAAGCAAAATAGCACTTAAGGCTCGAGCTGTTGAGTCAGCGTCATCATCTGGCTACACAAGGCTTCGAACGCTCCATTTTCTGGGAGTAGGAAAACCACTTTTAAAGCTGGAGCAGCAGGAAAAAATTTTGGCTTTCCTTGCTGACTCAGCCTCTAGCTCTTTCGGCTCCTCTTCCAAAAGTTCCAAATTTAAAAGCAGCGAGTCGTCAGTGGATGCTCACAGTCAGGAACAAGTCACTTCCTTGTGTCCTTCACCCAAAGCAAAAGTGAAGGATGCGGCAGGCGACACTACAGTTTACTCCATGGAGCTCTTTACACATACCGTGCCAGGGTTAGAAAGGGAAATAGTTCACAGCCCTTTACAAGATGAATCGGACATGGAGTGCACAGATGCACAGCCACAGCTAGATTATTATGCTGTTCCATTGACTCAGATCACAACATTGCCCTCGCAGTGTACTGAGCCAGAACCTGACCCTGATGAGACTATGGTGCCCTGTCCCGAACACTATAGCACCTTACACGGTGACCCAGAGGAAGGTGCACAGGACTTTGAAGAGGAGGTGATAGATGACCCAGTTGTTGACCCAGATTGGCAGTCATTGGGGGAACAGGGTGCCACTGGCAGTAGCTCAGAAGTGGAGGAGGATGAGCCGCAGTGTTAGGGGTCGAGTTCCCACCTCTGCACAGGGGGAATCTTGGGCCATCTCCGCTGCGGTCTCCCATTCTTCTCCTGCTACAGTGGAGGCTGCTCAGCAGAGACATCGGTCTCAGCGTCTCGCTCAATCTGACTCTGTGAGGAGGATTACTGCTGCTTTTCCAGCTTCTGCTATTGTAGTCAGTACTGGGCAGCGGCGAGCAGATGCTTTTGGGACTAAGTCTTGCTTTTCACCTTCTGAGCATGCTCAGGGTAAGATCTCTCATTGGAGATCGAGAATCACATGCTTGGATACTGCAGCAAAGCCCATTGGTCCTTCAGGAAGGTCCTGAAGGTGCTCAGGCTTTGCGGCAGCTTCTCATTGGTCCTTCTAGGAAGGTCCTGTTCTGGCTGCAGCTATAAAAGGCTCGCATGGCCGCACGGCCATGCGCTAGTGTCTTTCTAAGTTGCGCCAGTGTGGTCATGTATGATTGTGTTCAGGGACCCGGCTGAAATAAGCCCCTAGAATGCTGGCACCTCCGGCGAGGAGTTTGTGTGTTTGAGTACATTCAGGGACCTGGCTGAAATAAGCCCCTAGAATGCTGGCACCTCCGGCGAGGAGTTTTGTGTGCATGCATGACCACTGACTGCTCTCTCTTGGGTAGTTAGCCTGTGCTCCTGTGAAGTTAACAGGGCACAGAGCTTTGCTTTCACGGCTGCTCTGTGAGTTACTCGAGCTAGCCAATACCGCCATATAGTGCTGCCATTTGTCTAGCAGCAGGTTCTCCTGCACGGTGGACCCCGGGCTGCGAACGCACCAATAGCAATAAAAAAATATTTTCCTCGGTGCGTTCCACTAGCCCTAACAGTACACTAGCGCCAGGGTCTGGCTAGTAAATGGCGGACGATCAGCGTTTACAGCGGTACGTCCAGCAGCTGGAGGGAAGGTTGGCGACTCTAGAGCGTACAACCTCAGCTGTGGACGTCACTGCTGTCGCTGTTCAGGCTGCAAGTGCAGCTGCAGCCAGTTTGTCCGCAGCCACCCCTGCTCCGACTATATCCCATCTCCCGCTTCCAGACAAGTTTTCTGGTGACAGTAAACTATGTCGCAGATTCGTGAGCCAGTGCTCCATACATCTCGAGCTCCTGGCTGCACGTTTTCCTTTGGAACGGGCGAGAGTGGGATTAATTTTGTCTTTTTCGTCGGGCAGGGCGTTGGAGTGGGCAACGCCGCTTTGGGAGCGCAATGATCATGTAGTGCAGAGTGCTCCTCTCTTCCTGGACGCTCTAAGGCAGGTCTTTTTAGGACCTCGTGTCACTCACGATACCGCGCTCCAATTGTTGGCAATTACTCAGGGTTCGTCCATGGTCAGCCAGTTTGCCGTTCAATTCCGGACTCTAGCCTCTGAGCTAGAATGGCCGGATAAAGTCCTTATTCCGGTGTACTGGAAAGGACTGGCTGATCATGTAAAGGACGCCTTGGCCACATTACAGTTTCTACCCGCATCGACCTCCGTTTTAATGAGCGGAGGTTGGAGCGGACCCAGTGTAGGCAGAGGTTTCGGCTGGCTCCCACCTTTGCCAAACCTCTAGAATCTCCTGTCCTGGTGTCCGACTCCCATGAGGCCATGGAGGTTTCTCGAGCAGGACCTAAGTCTCAGACTGTTCGAGTACCTGTGGTGTGTAAAAAATGTCAGCAACTGGGACATTATGCTAACAAGTGTCCACAGCGGTCGGGTAAACGATCGCGTCTAGTGACCATCGGAGGAGGTTCACTGGACACAGCGGCCTTTTCCTCCAAGTTGTCCTTTAAAGGGACAATTCTGTTGGACTCATTCATTCTTGCAGCTGAGCTGTGTGTGGATTCAGGAGCAGAGGGAAATTTCATGTCCTCTACTTTTGCTCTGCGCCACAATGTACCTCTGGTGATGCTCACCAAACCAGTAACTGTTAGAGTGGTGAATGGGTCGACACTTCCATTACAAATCACACACCAGACTGTCCCTTTCACATTAGCCATGTCCCCATCCCACCAGGAGATTATTTCCCTTCTTGTTCTTCCTGAGGGAATGGATGAGATTCTGCTGGGAATACCCTGGCTCCGTTTTCACTCTCCACATATTGAGTGGACCTCTGGGAGGATATTGGGTTGGACTGAGTCTTGTAAGGGCAGATGTGTGAAAGAGTGCATTCAGGTTTCCACCACTGAGATACCCGCAGATCTGTCTTCTCTTCTTGAATGCTATCGGTCCTATGCAGACGTTTTCTCCAAGAGGGCTGTGGAGACCCTTCCGCCTCACCGTCCCTATGACTGTCCTATAGATCTCTTGCCTGGAGCAGAACCTCTTCGGGGATGTGTCTATCCCCTCTCTCTCCCGGAGACTGAGGCTATGTCCCTATACATCCAGGAGAACTTGGCAAGAGGGTTCATTAGGAAGTCAGTGTCACCGGCAGGGGAAGGGTTGTTTTTCGTTCAGAAGAAGAACGGTGAGTTACATCCTTGAATAGACTACAGGGGTCTTAACGCCATCACCGTTAAGAATAAATACCCGCTGCCCTTGATTTCTGAGCTTTTTGATAGGCAACGGGGAGCAAGGGTATTTACCAAATTAGATCTGCGGGGTGCGTATAACCTGATTCGCATCCGTGAGGGGGACGAATGGAAGACGGCATTTAACACCAGAGATGGGCACTATGAATATCTAGTGATGCCCTTCGGGCTCCGTAATGCCCCAGCCGTTTTCCAAGACTTTGTCAACAACATTTTCCGGGATATGCTCTCCACCTCGGTTGTAGTCTATCTGGATGATATTCTCATCTTTTCTCCTGATATTGACTCCCACCGGAGAGATGTTGGCAGAGTATTCGACCTCTTACGGGCAAATTCCCTGTATGCTAAGTTGGAGAAGTGTACGTTTGAGCAGGAGCCTTTACATTTCCTGGGCTATATCATCTCAGCCCAGGGATTGGCTATGGATCCTGCCAAGCTACAAGCTGTGATGGACTGGCAAGAACCTCATTCTCTTAAAGCGGTGCAGCGCTTTATGGGGTTCATTAATTATTACCGCCAGTTCATTCCCCACTTCTCTACTTTGGTAGCTCCCTTGGTAGCCCTCACCAAGAAGGGAGCAAATCCCAAATTGTGGTCAGAAGAGATCTCCAGGGCCTTCTCTTCTATCAAGTCTCATTTTGCTAGCGCTCCCATTCTACATCGTCCCGATGTAGATAAGCCGTTTATCATGGAGGTGGATGCCTCATCCATTGGTGCAGGAGCAGTCCTTTTCCAAAAGGATGCTCAAGGTCGGAAGCATCCTTGCTTCTTTTTCTCCAAGACCTTCACACCAGCGGAGAAGAATTATTCCATCGGGGACAGGGAGTTGCTAGCGATGAAGTTGGCTTTCTCTGAGTGGAGACATCTCTTGGAGGGGGCTCGTTTTCCCTTTCAAGTCTTCACGGACCACAAAAATGTATTATATTTGCAAACAGCTCAGCGGCTAAATTCTCGCCAGGCCAGATGGTCCTTGTTCTTCTCCCAGTTCCATTTCACCCTCCATTATCTCGCTGGGGAGAAGAACATTCATGCTGATGCCCTTTCTCGCTCTGTTGTGTCATCTGAGGAGGAGGAAGGAGAGCCTCGGCTTATTGTCCCTTCCGAGTGTCTGAGAACCGTAGCTCTGGTTTCGCTAGAGTCTGTGCCTCCGGGCAAGACTTTTGTGCCCATTAATTTGCGACCGGAGGTTCTCTCTTGGGCTCATTCATCCAGGGTGGGTGGACACTTTGGGACAAAGAGGACGTCTAAGCTGTTGGCGAGAACGTACTGGTGGCCACATATGGTCCATGATGTCAGAGATTATATTCAGGCGTGTGTCTCCTGCGCCAGAAATAAGTCTCCTCGACAACGGCCAGCTGGGTTACTCTATCCCTTGCCGGTGGCAGACAGGCCCTGGGAAATGGTCGGCATGGACTTTGTGGTGGGTTTGCCAAAGTCTCGTGGCTGTACCATCATTTGTGTTATCACTGATCATTTTTCCAAAATGGTGCATTTAGTGCCGCTTCCACGGTTACCTTCTGCACGGGCCTTGGCAGCGTTGTTCATAAATAGTGTTGAGCATTCCGATACCGCAAGTATCGGGTATCGGCCGATATTTGCGGTATCGGAATTCCGATACCGAGATCCGATACTTTTGTTGTATCGGGAATCGGTATTAGGATCGATATAATGTGTAAAATAAAGAATTAAAATAAAAAATATTGATATACTCACCTTTCCGACGCAGACTGCACCTTACCAAGGGAACCAGCAGCCTTCTTTGCTTAAAATGCGCGCGTTTACTGCCTTCCGTGACGTCACTGCTTCTGATTGGTCGCGTGCCGCCCATGTGACCGCGACGCGACCAATCACAAGCCGTGACATAATTTTCAGGTCCTGAATGCCTAATTCTAGGCATTCAGGACCTGAAAATTACGTCACGGCTTGTGATTGGTCGCGTGCCGCCCATGTGACCGCGACGCGACCAATCACAAGTCATGACGTAATTTTCAGGTCCTGAATGCCTAATTCTAGGCAATCAGGACCTGAAAATTACGTCACGGCTTGTGATTGGTCGCGTCGCGGTCACATGGGCGGCACGCGACCAATCAGAAGCCGTGACGTCACGGAAGGCAGTAAACGCGCGCATTTTAAGCAAAGAAGGCTGCCGGTTCCCTCGGTAAGGTGCAGGCTGCGTCGGAGAGGTGAGTATATCAATATTTTTTATTTTAATTCTTTATTTTACACAGTAATATGGATCCCAGGGCCTGAAGGAGAGTTTCCTCTCCTTCAGACCCTGGGAACTATCAGGGATACCGTCCGATACTTGAGTCCCATTGACTTGTATTGGTATCGGTTATCGGTATCGGATTAGATCCGATACTTTGCCGGTATCGGCCGATACTTTCCGATACCGATACTTTCAAGTATCGGACGGTATCACTCAACACTATTCATAAAACATATCTTCCGCCTACAGGGTATGCCAGACAAAATTGTCAGTGATCGGGGTCCCCAGTTTGCATCTCGGTTCTGGAGAGAGCTTTGTCGTCTTCTCAGCATTGAGGTAAAGCTCTCTTCCGCATATCATCCCGAGACGAATGGGTTGGTAGAGAGGGCCAACCAGACCTTGGTCACATATCTGCGACATTATGTCTCAGCCAGGCAGGATGACTGGGCATCCTTGCTACCATGGGCGGAGTTTACGCTGAACAATGCTGTAGCCGACTCCACTGGACAAACCCCATTCCTCCTCAACTGTGGTCAGCATCCGCGAGTACCTGTGCCTATGCCCGTGTCTTCCGCCGACTCCAGGGTGGCAGACTGGGCTGTGGAAGCACGGGATATTTGGGACCGCACTCAGGATGCCATTCAGGCCTCCAAGGAGAGAATGAGGTCTTCCACCGATGCACATAGGCGCCCCGCTCCGACCTTTGCTCCTGGTGACTTGGTGTGGCTCTCCGCCCATAACATCAGGCTGCGAGTTGAGTCCACTAAGTTTGCACCTTGCTACTTCGGTCCTTTCAAGGTCCTCGAACAGGTTAAATCTGTGATCTATCGTTTAGCCCTTCCGCCATGCCTGGGTATCACCGACACCTTTCATGTGTCTCTCTTGAAACCCGTACACATGTCCCGGTTTTCCGAGTCATCTGCTGGGACATCGGGTTCGTCTACGGATGATTACGAGGTGAACGCTATTTTGGGGTGCAAGGTGGTATGTGGCAAAAAAACTTTATTTGGTGGACTGGAAGGGTTATGGTCCTGAGGACAGGTCTTGGGAGCCTGCTGAGCACATTAGGGCTCCGCAGCTCACTGCTGCCTTCGAGCGTAGCGAGGCCCAAGGAGGGGGGGTAATGTTAGGGGTCGAGTTCCCGCCTCTGCACAGGGGGAATCTCGGGCCATCTCCGCTGCGGTCTCCCATTCTTCTCCTGCCGCAGTGGAGGCTGCTCAGCGGAGACGTCGGTCTCAGCGTCTCACTCAACCTGACTCTGTGAGGAGGATTACTGCTGCTTTTCCAGCTTCTGCTATTGTAGTCAGTACTGGGCAGCGGCGAGCAGACGCTTTTGGGACTAAGTGTTGCTTTTCTCCTTCTGAGCATGCCCAGGGTAAGATCTCTCATTGGAGATCGAGGGTCACATGCTTGGATACTGCAGCAAAGCCCATTGGTCCTCCAGGAAGGCCCTGAAGGTGCTCAGGCTTTGAGGCAGCTTCTCATTGGTCCTTCTAGGAAGGTCCTGTTCTGGCTGCAGCTATAAAAGGCTCTCATGGCCGCACGGCCATGCGCTAATGTCTTTCTAAGTTGCGCCAGTGTGGTCATGTATGATTGTGTTCAGGGACCCGGCTGAAATAAGCCCCTAGAATGCTGGCACCTCCGGCGAGGAGTTTGTGTGTTTGAGTACATTCAGGGACCTGGCTGAAATAAGCCCCTAGAATGCTGGCAACTCCGGCGAGGAGTTTTGTGTGCATGCATGACCACTGACTGCTCTCTCATGGGTAGTTAGCCTGTGCTCCTGTGAAGTTAACAGGGCACAGAGCTTTGCTTTCACGGCTGCTCTGTGAGTTAGCCGAGCTAGCCAATACCGCCATATAGTGCTGCCATTTGTCTAGCAGCAGGTTCTCCTGCACGGTGGACCCCGGGCTGCGAACGCACCAATAACAATAAAAAACTATTTTCCTCAGTGTGTTCCGCTAGCCCTAACATGCAGCAGGCATCAACATCACAACAGCTTTCATCTGGCAGGCCCGTATCAGGTCAAAAACGTGTGTCAAAACCAAAAACAGTTTTAGGACAGCGTGGCCATCCGGTGAAAGTAGCACAGCGTGCAATCCCTGAAAAGGTATTCGATAGTAGGAAGAATGCAGTGTGGCAATTATTTAAACAAGATCCAAATGATCAGTGCAAAGTTATCTGTAAGAAATGCTCAAAGACCTTTAGCAGAGGGCAGAATGTCAAAAATTTAAATACAACGTGCATGCGTAGACATTTAACCAGCATGCACTTGCAAGCCTGGACTAACTACCAAACGTCCCGTACCGTTGGTGCACCCGCTCAGAATGAAGGTAGTCAGCAACGCTACATTGCTTCCCTCACTGTAAGCCCACCGTTTAGGACACCACCTGCAGCAAATGCGGAGGTATCGTCACAAGGCCAAAGCAGTCAGGGAATCACCAGGTTCTTGGTAGGAAACACTGTATGTAGGCCAACATCAAGAATACCATCACCAACCCTCTCTCAATCTGCCATGTCCACCACCACCCCCGCTAGTTCCACCATATGCAGCTCTCCAGTCCAGCTCACCCTACAAGAGACTCTCGTTAGGAAAAGGAAGTACTCATCCTCTCATCAGCGTACACAGGGTTTGAACGCCCACATTGCTAGACTAATCTCGTTAGAGATGATGCCCTACCGGTTGGTTGAAAGCAAAGCTTTCAAAGCCCTGATGGCCTATGCAGTACCACGCTATGACCTACCCAGTCGACACTTCTTTGCCAGAAAAGCCATCCCAGCCCTCCACCAGCATGTCAAAAACCGCATTGTCCATGCACTCAGGCAATCAGTCAGTAGAAAGGTGCACCTCACAACAGATGCATGGACCAGTAGGCATGGCCAGGGACATTACATGTCCATCACGGCACACTGGGTTGATGTGGTGGATGCAGGGTCCACAGGGGACAGCCATAGTGGGCCAGTTCTGCCTAGCCCACAGTCTAGGAAACAGTTGGCTGTAGGCATTCACCACCCCTCCTCCTCCAGCAGAAGCGAAAGCTCGTCCACAGAGCGCAGTCGCACGACCACTCCATCCACAGCTGCCAGTGTTGCACACAAGGTGTCCCATTAAGGAACAGCTAGTGGTAAGCGTCAGCAGGCTGTGTTGGAAATGAAGTGTTTGGGCGACAACAGACACACCACGGAAGTTCTGGCCGAGTTCTTGCAGCAAGAAACTCAGTCCTGGCTGGGCAGTGTACATCTTGAGGCAGGCAAGGTAGTCAGTGATAACGGAAGGAATTTTATGGCTGCCATAGCCCTTTCAGAACTGAAACACATACCTTGCCTGGCTCACACCTTGAACCTGGTGGTGCAGTGCTTCCTGAAAAGTTATCCGGAGTTACCAGCCCTGGTCCTGAAAGTGCGAAGACTTTGCTCGCACATCCGCTGGTCGCCCGTACACTTCAGCCATATGCAGAACCATCAGCGATCGTTGAAGATTCCCCAGCACCACCTAATAATCGATGTTGCAACAAGGTGGAACTCCACACTGCACATGCTTCAGAGGCTGTGCGAACAGTTCTGTAATGTATTTGTGGGAGGATACACATACACGGGCAGGCAGTTGGATGGCAGACATGGAGTTGTCAGGTGTGCAGTGGTCGAAGCTACAAGACCTCTGTCAAGTCCTTCAGTGTTTTGAGGAATGCACATGGCTGGTAAGTGCAGACGACGCCATCATAAGCATGAGCATCCCACTAGTGCGTCTGCTGATGCAAAGTTTGATGCACATTAAGGAGCAGGCATCTGCAGCCGAGGAGGAGGGAAGCCTTGATGACAGTCAGCCATTGTCTGCTCAGGGAACTCCTGGACGAGGTGGCGTACGAAGAGGAGGAGGAGGAGGATGATGGGGATGAATATTTATGGGAGGAGGAAGCTTCTCAGGGGGCAATAGAAACTGGTGGCGTTGCAAGGTCAGGTACAGGGTTTTTGCGGGAGACAAGTGATGTTGATTTGCCAGAAAGTGCTCCTCAACCCAGCACAAGCAGTGAATTGACACCTGGAACATTGGCCCACATGGCTGATTATGCCTTGCGTATCCTAAAAAGGGACCCCCACATTATCAAAATGATGACCGATGACGATTACTGGTTGGCCTGCCTCCTGGATCCACACTATAAAGGGAAATTGCAAAATATCATGCCACATGAGAACCTTGAGCAAATATTGGCTACCAAACAAGCAACTCTTGTAGACCGTTTGGTTCAGGCATTCCCAGCACACAGCAGCGGTGATGGTTCTCACACGAGCTGCAGGGGGCAACATGGCAGAGGTGTTAGAGGTGCACAAATCAGAAGTGGCGTTGTACAGAGGGGTTTTATGACCAGGTTGTGGAGTGATTTTGCAATGACCGCAGACACAACAGGTACTGCTGCAATCATTCAAAGTGAAAGGAGACATCATTTCTCCAGTATGGTTATGAACTATTTTTCCTCCCTTATCGATGTTCTCCCTCACATGTCATTCCCCTTTGATTACTGGGCATCTAAAATAGACATCTCACCTGAATTGGCAGAATATGTATTACAGGAGCTCGCTTGCCCAGCTGCTAGTGTGCTATCAGAAAGAGTCTTCATTGCTGCTAGTTCAATACTGACCGAAAAAAGGACTCGTCTGGCTACCCAAAATGTTGATGATCTAACCTTCATTAAAATGAACCAGTAATGGATTTCTAATTATTTTGCCCCACCTTCCCCTGCTGACACATAGTTTGCCTGAAAAATGTCTTGCTTTTGGACTCCTCTTACTGACTGCTCCAATTCCTCCATTTGCAGCTGCTGAATGTCCACCATAGGCCATTTTTTAACCTCCATAAATGAGCTGACTCCCCCCACAGGGCCGTGGTCACCACCTAGCGCAAGCACCTGTGCGAGTGCTGTTTGCCTGGACAGGTGGGTGTGCCCACTCTTGGGTGACGGCACTGGCACAGGGTCCCTCATAGTACAATGAAGTGTCTCTGACGGTGGTAGTGCACAACCAACGTCAGACACACCGTCGTAATATGAGGTGCCCTGGGCCAGTACCACCGCCCACGAGAGAGTGTCCCCCCCAGCTCAAACAGCGCTCTACCACTTGCAAAACTTACCTCTCCCGGCTCCACCACTGTGTAGTCTGTGATGTTAAATCCTTCAATGGCACTGCCAATAAAAAGGTGTTGAAATAATAGATGATAGTAAAAATATACAGTGTCCCTGGCCTCCACTTAGACCAGTTAATACTTTGCGCAAACTACCACTGTCTGCTACTCAGCAGAGGAGCCCACCCCTGTACCTAGCTATGCCACCTGTTTATTTATGAAAATTTGTTTGGCAGACATTTACCTCACTTTATTGTTTTGGCCTACTAACTGTGTCATCCACTCCTTACAGTTGTCCTCCACTGAACAAACCTATGCCACCAGTTTACTCCTGTTACCAGTTTTCAACTGCATAGAGCCAACATTTTTATTTTAGGCCTTCTAAGTCTGTCTGCGCCACTCCTTACAATCGTCCTCTGCTGAACAAACCAATGCTGCCTGTGTACCCCTGTAACCTATTTTAAACTGCATAGAGCCTACTTTTTTATTTGAGGCCTATTAAGTCTGTCTGCACCACTCCTTACAATCGTCCTCCACTGAACAAACCAATGCTGCCTGTGTACCCCTGTAACCAAATTTAAACTGCATAGAGCCTACTTTTTTATTTGAGGCTTACTAAGTCTGTCTGTGCCACTCCTTGCAATAGTCCTCCGCTGACCAAACCAATGCTGCCTGTGTACCCCTGTAACCTATTTTAAACTGCATTGAGCCTACTTTTTTATTTTAGGCCTAGTAAGTCTGCGCCACTCCTTGCAATCGTCCTCCGCTGACCAAACCAATGCTGCCTGTACACCCCTGTAACCTATTTTAAACTGCATTGAGCCTACTTTTTTATTTGAGGCCTACTAAGTCTGTCTGCGCCACTCCTTACAATCGTCCTCTGCTGAACAAACCAATGCTGCCTGTGTACCCCTGTAACCTATTTCAGACTGCATAGAGCCTACTTTTTTATTTGAGGCCTAGTAAGTCTGCGCCACTCCTTGCAATCGACCTCCGCTGATCAAACCAATGCTGCCTGTGTACCCCTGTAACCTATTTTAAACTGCATTGAGCCTACTTTTTTATTTTAGGCCTAGTAAGTCTGCACCACTCCTTGCAATCGTCCTCTGCTGACCAAACCAATGCTGCCTGTATACCCCTGTAACCTATTTTAAACTGCATTGAGCCTACTTTTTTATTTTAGGCCTAGTAAGTCTGCGCCACTCCTTGCAATCGTCCTCCGCTGACCAAACCAATGCTGCCTGTGTACCCCTGTAACCTATTTTAAACTGCATTCAGCCTACTTTTTTATTTTAGACCTACTACCTGTGTCTGTCTGCGCCACCCAATACAGCTGTCCTCCACTGAACAAAGCTGAGCTTCAATTTTCAGGCTTTCGGCCTGCAGAAAATATGAAACTGCATTTGGCCTACTTGTTTGGTTGGGCCCTACTAACGGTGTCTGCCGCTCCTTGCTTTTCTCCTCCACTGAACAAAGCTGAGCTTCAATTTTCAGGCTTTCGGCCTGCAGGAAATATGAAACTGCATTTGGCCTACTTGTTTGGTTGGGCCCTACTAACGGTGTCTGCCGCTCCTTGCTTTTCTCCTCCACTGAACAAAGCTGAGCTTCAATTTTCAGGCTTTCGGCCTGCAGGAAATATGAAACTGCATTTGACCTACTTGTTTGGTTGGGCCCTACTAACGGTGTCTGCCGCTTCTTGCTTGTCTCCTCCACTGAATATAGCTGAGCTTCAATTTTCAGGCTTTCGGCCTACATCAGATATTAAACTGCATTTGGCCTACTTGTTTGGTTGGGCCCTACTAACGGTGTCTGCCGCTCCTTGGTGTTCTCCTCCACTGAACAAAGCTGAGCTTCAATATTCAGGCTTTCGGCCTAGATCAGATATGAAACTGCATTTGGCCTACTTGTTTGGTTGGGCCCTACTAACGGTGTCTGCCGCTCCTTGCTGTTCTCCTCCACTGAGGTGCCCCCGCCGTCAAACACACCGCCGTACTTTGAGGGGCCCTGTGCCAGTGCCAATGCGAATGAGTGGGCCCCCCCTGCTTGCTCTGGATCACAACACTTGCAAAGTTGAAATATTTACCTCTCCCTGCTCCACCGCTGTGACGTAGTCCGCGTTTCCTGGGCCCACGAAAAACTTGAGCCAGCCCTAACCCCCCCACAACTTTATCCAAATGACTCCCTGTTTTCAATGAATAACTATTATTATAAGGTAAATTAAGATTGACAAGCTTAAGTAACAAGAATTGATGTTTTTGGCATTAAAATGGGCACTGTAGGTGTTTTCCTGTCCTCCACTCACTGCCGACTTTGCTTTCCCATTGACTTGCATTGGGTTTCGTGTTTCAGTCGGCTCCCCGACTTTTCACAATAATCGGCCGATTTCACCCGACCCGACTTTTGAGAAAGTCGGGTTTCGCGAAACCCGACTCGATCCTAAAAAAGTAAAAGTCGCTCATCTCTACTTAGCAGGAATACTGACCACATATATTTATTCTACAAATAAATCCATTTGTATTGAGGTTTTCACATATTTCAGTAGTCCATTTAAAATGGGCAAGGCAGGGGACGGGTGAATGGAAGTGATGCTGTTGGTGCATGCGGAGGACGAGGCCATGGCCAAGCTAAAAGTGGTTCACAGCAAAGACCCACATCCTCACACTTGACCTTCCTGTCCCATTTTCTAGGTGACCACAGCACACCACTAATGAAGCCAGAGCAGTGTGAAACGGATGTTGGTTGGATAGTGGATAATGCTTCCAGTCACTTAGCCACCAACACCTCCACCATGTCTTCCATGTGGTCAAGTCTGAGTAGCCGTGATTGTGGACTGGATATTACTCACCCTGATCCTCCTTCCTCCCACCATGCTGAGTGCCCTGAGACAACTGATCCCACACTTGGACACTCTGAAGATTTGTTCAGTTTTCCCTTTAAAGATTCTGGACTCTTGGCCAGTCAACTTTAAATGGGGCCAGATGAGATCACATGTAGCGATGGCCAAACATTTGAACAGCCACAGTCACACGAAGGCGATGGTGGGAAAGTCTCACAAGAGATGGACGATGATGAGACACAATTGCCAGAAAGTCAGGAGGAGCAGGGTGCGGATGTGGAAGACGAGGTGGTGGATGACTTAGTGACTGATCCAACCTGGCAGGGAGACATGCGAGGACAGCAGCACACATGGGGAAGGAGGCATATTACCCAAACAGGCAGGAATAAGCAGTGTGGTGTCCGCATACAGAAGGCGTGCATCCGTTCCCCGCAACACCAACATGATGGAAGTTGCCATTCCAACAGTTAGATCATCCCGAGTCTGGTTATTTTTTAAAGACTCTGCCGATAGCCCCAAACAGGCCATTTGCAGCACTTGCCATGCCCGCATCAGCAGGGTTAGCAAAACTACCAGCCTGACCACCACCAGCATGATTAGGCACGTGCAGAAAAGCACTCGACTTTGTGGGTTGACCCCCAGCCTCCAGGAAGTGTCTGTAGGTGACAACACTGCTTTTTTCACTGTTCTGCATAGAAGCCAATCCCCAGTTCACCGTGCCTGTTAAGAAGCCCCAGGCCCTGCACCTGTTGTTCCCCACAGTCAACAAGCAACATCATCAAGCCCGTTCATGTCCTTGTCCCAGCCCAGCCTTCAGTTGTCTATACCCCAGTCATTGGAACGCTAGCGGAAATACCCAGCCAATGCCCCACAGTCCACAATACTTAATTCTAACATTTCGCATCTGCTTGCACTTGAAATGTTATTTTTTAGGCTTGTTGAGATGGAAGCTTTCCGCAAACTGATGGCGGCGGCCATCCCAAGTGTGTGCTGTTCCAGCATTACACCAGCATGTGTCCCACAACATTACCTGTGCCCTCAACAATGCTGTTACCGGGAAAGTCCACCTAACCACGGACACATGGACAAGTGCTTGTGGACAGGGATGGTACACACTAGGTTAACATAGTGTAAGCTGGGACCCAGTCAGACCTTGGGATGGAACTCATCCTCCCCACCCCGAGGATTGCAGACCCTTCGTGAATCAGGGTTGCCCACACACTTTACAGCTCCTGCACCTCCTCCTCCTCTTCAGCCTCCATCTCTAAAATGAACACATCAGTCAGAAGCTGGAAGCACTGCAGCACTGCCTCAGCCAAGTGGCAACAGGCTGTGCTAAAGCTTATCTGCTTAGGTGATAAACTGCAAAATGCAGAAAAGTTGTGGACAGTGCTGAAAGAGCAGTCAGATATTTGGATGGCACCGCTGAGCCTACAGCTAGGAATAGTCATGTGTGACAATGGCCAGAACATGGTGGCAGCTCTGAGGCAAGGTGAGCTCACACACATACCTTGCCAGGCCCATGTGCTTAGCCTAGTGGTTCAATGTTTTCTGAAAAGCTACCTGGAGCTGCCAGATCTGCTAGTGAAAGTACGCCATCTGTCGGCACATTTTAGAAAGTCAGCTACAGCTTCAGCTGCCCTTGCCATGCTTCAGCAGCGTTTTCAGCTTCTGGCTAACCGACTGGCGTTTGATGTCCCCACGCGTTGGAACTCTGCACTGCATATGTTGGAAAGGATTTGTGAGCAGAAGAGGGCAGTTTTTGACTACCAGAATCAACAAGGCCGTCGATATTCAGTTCAGACTCCACACAAGACCTCAGGAGTGGACATGGATGTCAGATATATGTACCATACTCCAGAACTTTGAGGACTATACCAAGATGGTAAGCGGCGATGATGCCATAATTAGCATCACCATCCCGCTTTTCAGCATTCTGAAAACCTCTCTGCTCACAATTAAAGAGGATGCATTGCAGGCAGAGCACGAGGACATGCAGCAAGGGTGATTACACTCAGCCCAGCCTCATGTCATCACAATGTGGATTGGTAGACAATGAGGAGGAGGAGGAAGAACAGGAGCTACTTTCATGCTCTATAGACAGTATTACAAGCACAGCTGTCATACCGTCTGTGCAGCGGGGATGGCCTGAGAACAAGGAGGAGGAGGAGGACAGCATGGTCAGTCATCCTGTTGGTGAGGACACGGAAGGCTTGTCTGCTAGCAGTCTGGCACGGCTGACTATGTTGCGCTGCTTTTCCCGTGACCCTTGCATTATTACAATTTTTGGTGACACTCATTACTTGTTGGTGACACTTCTAGAACCATGCTACAAGGAGGACTTTCAATCTCTTCTTCCAGAGGCAGAAAGGTGGACAAAAATGTTGCTGTACCAGTGGGCCCTTGTAGCCGAATTACTGAAAAAATTCCCTTGTGAGAACGCTGACAGCAGATGTTAGAGTTTGTTGTACAACCAAGGAGTAGTCCAAGCTAGAGAGACAGAAGTACAATCCAGCTCAGGCAGGGGAACAATGGCAATGTTCTGGGACAGTTTTCTCAAACCCTCCCGTTGTGCCGGCACAGAGGCAATAGGTGCTGACACAAGAAGTGCAATATTTGGGAAGATTCTGAGGGAGTACCTTGCAGATAGTACAAATGTCCTCTGTTATTCCTCTGTGCCTTTTAATAATTGGGTATCCAAGCTGGACACGTGTCATGAACTGGCTCTCTACACCTTGGAGGTCCTGGCCTGCCCTGCTGCTAGCAATCTGTCAGAGCAGGTTTTTAGTGCTGCTGGTGGAATTATAACAGTTAAGCATATCCACCTGTCAACTGACAATACTGATAGGCTGACTCATAAAAATGAACAAGGGCTGGATTGGGCAAGACTTCTGTACACCACCGAATGAAAACAGCGAAACATAATCTCAAATACATTGTCTTTTTTATGGAGGCATATTGTCGTGCACCTCTTCCCGACCACACATGAGTATCCGCTTCCTGATTTGGTCTGTTTGGCGTTATCCTCCTCCTTATCCTCATCCTCATCATCCACAACCAGTACAACACCAGGGTGAATGTATTCCGTGATGCATAAGTTATTCAATTTTTGTGCAAGGGTGTTTTCATGATGCCCGATACTAATTAGAAACCAAAACAAATGTTACTCCCCCAGGGGGAATTGTCATCAAAATGAGATGTATGTATGTTCTTCCCATTTATTCTTATATTATCCAGTTTCATGATCTCTGGACCGTCCTTTTAGGACCTAGTGTATATCTCTACAATAGGAAAATATTTATATACAATTATATTACATTTTTATTTATATCCCTGTCTCTGAGCTGTTGCTAGGGACAAACATAACTCGTTAGACACATTCTGACTTCATATCTATGAACCTGTGTTCGCCCCTCCATTTTGTTATTTACTTTCATAGGTGGATTCACATCCTTTATTTATTTAATTTCAGTATGATTTATCTTTATGTCTCCTCATTCTCCACAACTAGATCACCAGGGTTAATGTGTTCTGTGCTGCTGCAGGCAGTCCAATTTTTGGCAAGCGTGTCTAAGATGCCCTTAGTATATATATTAAAAATGTATCCCCCTTGGGGAAATGTTTGTCAGCCCATGCACTGCGTGTATGGGCATTACATGTCTAGGAGACACACTCCTTTACATTGGGCCTAATTTTTAATGAGGCCTTCATCAATGTCTCCTCATTCTCTGCCACTAAATCACCAAGGTTAACGTGTTCTGTGATGCTACAGGCAGCCTAATTTTTGGCAAGGGTGTCTATGATGCCCATAGTATATTTTTGAAAAATGTATCCCCCTTGGGGAAATGTTTGTCAGCCCATGCACTGTGTGTATGGGCATTACAAGTCTAGGAGACACACTCCTTTTTACTGTGCCTAGTTTTTAATTGTGCTAGTTGGGCAGGACCAACTGAAGAATGTGAAGTGGGTTTTCCTGTGGCCAGCCAGTATGTGGGTTCAAAGGTTTATTGGGGTGCATATGACTGGGTAGCAGGGCAGGCCTTGCAGTTAATACATAAGAAAACAGTATGGAATTTCAAAATGAATAATGTGAAGTGTATTTTCCTGTGTCCATCCAGTACCTGGATTTAAAGGCTTATTGGGGTGCATATAACTGGATGCAGGGCAGGCCTTGCATTCAATGCAACTTTTTTCAGGAGGCCCTCCTGTACCTCTTGTGAAAGGGGTATTGGGGTGCATTATAATTCTTGGCAGCTCAGCTACTCACTGCGTAGGCAATAACAGCATAGGAGACCCAATGTTTAATAATGTCCCTTTAAGAATATCAATGTCGCCTGATGCCCCTCTAAAAATAGACTTTGTGACTTTAAGAGTCCCTCCTTCAGAAATGAAGCAAGATGTGTCTTCTTATGTGTCACACACCACATGGCCAGCTAGGGTTGTTAAATGTTACAATGACATTTCCCAGTGAATGCATTTGTATTGGTTGAAAGCAATGTTAAGGTTGAAAAACGCATCAAAAATGCTGCGTGTGAGCATATCAAAAGTTGTGGAGGACCATTTCAGTCTGGGGTAAATTATTTTGCCTTATACACAAGTCATTACCCTGGAAAGGATGTTCCTTAACATAGTTCCCAGCAAAATCCATTTTGGTTTAGTTTTTCTATGTTTTTTGGTGCACCTGTAAAAATGGCGTGAAACTCTGTCAACATTGCTTACAGCTGTGACCTTGGAGTCAGAAATGCTTCCAGTGGCGATCCCCATGATGTTACTATGTCATTTCTGCAGTGTTTCCATCATTTTCAGACTTTTTAAGACCTTAAAAAGACCCCGGGGGGGATCACGGTAAAAATACTCGGGTTTCCCACAGACTAACATTGGGCTCGTTGCTCGGGTTGAGTACCCAAGTATTTCAATTTGCTCGACCCGAGCAACGAGCACCCGAGCATTTTAGTGCTCGCTCATCACTAATGATTATCCCTTTAATCCAGATTGCCACACCACAGAAAAACATTAATAAATAACATTTCCCATATGTCTGCTTTACATCAGCACGATTTGTAAAATGCTCTTTTATTTTGTTTGTCTTTTAGAAGGTTTAAAAATGTAGCTGTAGTTTTTCATTTTTTCAAGTTAATTTACGAAACTTTTTTTTGAAGGACCTATTCAGGTATGTAGTGACTTTAGGGGTCCTAGACATAGATACCATTTTAAAAACATCACCCCCCAACATACTGAAAACTGCTGTCAGGTAGTTTATTAACCCTTCAGGTGGTATTTTTACCACTTAAGTGTCGCTGACTTCTGAACAGGCCGCTATAGCCAGCAGACTGTAAGGCCGCTATTTGGCAGTGAATTGCCATGGCAAACATCAGGACCACACAATCATGATCTCAAGGTGCCGATTGGGTTAAAGAAGAAGCCCCCACACTCTGTTAACCAATTATATGATGCAGTCACTATTTTCAGCAGAATCTAAGGGGTTAAACAAATATAGACGATACCAACACTGATTGTCGCTGATGCAGCAAGCTGTGAGCTATAATGGACATGCTATTCTCTTATATCTCAAGTCAGTTAAAATACGTATTGGCAGTCATTAAGGGGTTTAAAAAACTGCATTTTTTGTTTACTTGTGTTATCTTTGTCTAATATTTAAATTGGCTTGGTGATCTGGGACATTTAAGTGTGACAAACATGCAAAAGAATAGGAAATCAGGAAAGGGCAAACACTTTTTCATGCACAATTTAAAGTATTGAGTTACCAATTTTATAAGTAAATATATTTCTTAAGATGCACACAATCAAAGAAATCAAACTATAGATTGCATACATTAAATTATTTATAATAAGAAATGACACATGGAAAAAGTATTGAACACCCATACCGACATTTATTTAATACTTTGAAAAAAAATCCTTTATTGGGGATGACAGCTGCAAGAAGCCTCCTGTATGACAAAACTAGACACATGCAATGCTTAGGTGTTACTTTTGCCCGTTTATCAATAAAATTTTCAAATCCTGAAGGCTACGCGGGCTCCTTCTATGAATTCTGAGCTTTAGTTCCTTCCATACATTTTCAATTGGATTCAAGTCAAGTGATTGGCTAGGCCATTCTAGCAGCTTTATTTTGTTTCCCTGAAACCATCTGAGTGTTTCCTTGGCTGTATGTTTGGGATAATTGTCTCACGGAAATGTCCACCCTTGTTTCATCTTCATCAACCTGGTAGATGACAGCAGATTTTTATCAAGAATGTCTTGGTACATTCATCCTTCCTTCAATATAAAGTTTGCCTGTACCCTATGCTGAAAAACTGACCCACACCATGATGTTCCCACTTCCAAACTTCACTGTTGGTATAGTGTTTTGTGGGAGTGATATGCAGTGCCTTTTGGCCTCCAGTCATGGTGTGTTTTATGGCATCCAAATAGTTACATTTTGGGTTCATCTGACCAGATTAGATTCTCCCAGTATTTCACAGACTTGTATAAATGTTGTTAGCAAACTTTAAACACACTTGAACATGCTTTTTGCTAAGCAATGAAGTCTTGCATGGTGAGCGTGCATACAGGCCATGGAGGTTTAGTGCATTACTTATAGTTTTCTTTGAAATAGTTGAACCTGCTTATTCCAGTCTTTCTGTAGCTCTCCACAGATGGTCTTTTGGTCTTGGACAAGTCTTCTGATAGTTCCTTTAACTCCTCTGTCTGATGAGGAGCACCTAGTAGTGACTGATTTATGGTGAAATGATGCTCTTTCCACTGCCGGATTATGGCCCAACAATGTTCACTGCAACCTTTAGTAGTTTAGAAATTCTTCTGTAACCAATGCCATCAGTGTATTTTCCAGCAATAATTTTGCAAAGATCTTGAGACAGCTCATTGGTTTTACCCATCATGAGATGTTTCTTGTTTGGCACCTTGGTAATGAGACAACTTTTTATAGGCCATATGTTGAAACAGCTGATATTATTTTGCAATAAGTGGCAGTATTGCTTTCTAATTACTGATAGATTTCAGCTGGTGTCTTAACTTTTCATGGCTTTTTGAACCTCTCGTTCTTCAGGTATTCAATACTTTTTCCTTGTGTCACTTCTCATTATTACACTTAAGGTAATTTATGGACATCTACGGTTTGATTTCTTTGCCTGTGTTGACTGGATGGATTGTTGCCGACATCTAGTGAGATTTTCATAGCAATAACACCTCTAGAAATAGATTTACTTAGAAAATTGGTGACATGTCCAATACTTATTTCACCCGTTGTATGACTGAACCTGGATGTTCAGATGATGCAACTCTGTTTGCTGATGTGCAACAGTTTGTTGCATCAGCAGATAAACCATTTGGTCCATCATGTCAAATTGTACTTTGTGCTGCTACTGCCTTGGTTATTTGTAATACTGTTAATGTTGTCAAATAAAATTACACTTATAGAATTTAAAGAATTTAGGTTTGATAATTTGATTTGTAAAATTGCTATTTTGCAAAAAGTAATTACACTTATGGAATAGTTTCATAATTTGAAACAAATAAGCTCTTTCTGATAGCTTTTCCCTTTCTAACTTGTCCTATGCATAGGGCAACACACCTGGTCACAGGTCACAGATGGTTAGAAACCGTCCACTGTGCAAAAGCTTCACTAAATATGGAACAGAGATTTTCCTGGTAATATGCCAATTATACAGCCCCAAAATTTTTTGAAATTTTTTGGAAAAAACTGATCATTTTAAACAAGAAAATTGTAGTAATTGAAGTCAAAGAATTTTGGCTTGTTAATTTTATTTTTTTTCCCCATACTGACCTGCCCTGTGTAAGGGCTGCATACATGGAGAAATGCTTACTCTGCTGGGAGTGAAGAGAGTTCTTCTGGTCAAAAATGCCATTGGCAAAAACTTCACCAAAATCACCCAAAATTGTATTAAAAGTTTTGGAAAAATATTAAAATTTCATGAAAAAATTGCAGTTATGCTCTTTGTTAAAGTTGAGCATATATATTAGAGCGTAATTGAATTGAAATATTACAAAAACACTAATTTGTGAAAATGCAGATTTTTTTGTAATTTAGTGTCTGCACAAATTCTGCAAAATGGTGACCGCTGAACCATAATGTGCCATCACAAGGTTAACCCCTTCCCGACCTGTGACGCCACGTAGGCATCATGAAAGTCGGTGCCAATCCGACCTGTGATGCCTATGTGGCGTCATGGAGGGATCGCATTCCTGCAGATCGGGTGAAAGGGTTAACTCCAATTTCACCCGATCTACAGTGACAGGGGGAGTGGTACTTTAGCCCGGGGGTGGCTTTGCCCCCATGTGGCTACGATCACTCTGATTGCCTGTTGAAAGTGCAACAGCCAATCAGAGCAATTTGTAATATTTCACCTATAAAATTTGGTGAAATATTACAATCCAGCCATGGCCGATGCTGCAATATCATCAACCATGGCTGGAGACCGCGATCTGACACCCCCGCCGACTGACAGTGGCGATCCGCCGCAGCTGTCAGTCTTTCCTCCCCTCCGTTCGGTGCCCTCCGCTGCTTTCCTCTCCCCTCCGGTGCCCCCCCGCTGTCTGATCCCACCCCCCGTACCGCTGGAGTCCCAGGAGCTCCGTCCGGCATCTTTGATGGGTGCCGCCATCTTCCAAAATGGCGGGCGCATGCGCAGTGCACCCGCCGAGTCTGCTAGCCGGCAGATTCGTTACAGGTACATTTTGATCACTCTGATAGGTTATATCACAGTGATCAAAATAAAAAAAATGGTAAATAAAGCCCCCCTTATCACCCCCATAGGTAGGGAAAATAAAGAAATAAATAAAATATATTTATTTTTATTTTTCCACTTTAGGGTTAGAACTAGGGTTAGGGTTAGGGCTAGGGTTAGGGCTAGGGTTAGAGTTAGAACTAGGGTTAGGGTTAGGGTTAGGGCTAGGGTTAGGGTTAGAACTAGGGCTAGGGTTAGGGTTAGGGCTAGGGTTAGGGTTGCAATTAGGGTTAGAATTAGGCTATGTGCACACGGTGGGAATTTGGCTGCGGATCTGCAGCGGATTGGCCGCTGCGGATTCGTGGCAGTTTTCCATCTTGTTTACAGTACCATGTAAACCTATGGAAAACCAAATCCGCTGTGCCCATGGTGCGGAAAATACCGTGCGGAAACGCTGCGTTGTATTTTCCGCAACATGTCAATTCTTTGTGCGGATTCCGCAACATTTTACACCTGTTCCTCAATAGGAATCCGCAGGTGAAATCCGCACAAAAAACACTAGAAATCCGCAGTAAATCCGCAAGTAAAATGCAATGCGTTTTACCTGAGGATTTTTCAAAAACAGTGTGGAAAAATCCGCACATGAATCCGTAACGTGGGCACATAGCCTTAGGGTTAGGGCTGGAACTAAAGTTAGGGTTGGAATTAGGGTTAGGGTTGGAATTAGGGTTAGGGTTGGAATTAGGGTTAGGGGTGTGTTGAGGTTAGGGTTAGGCTTGTGGTTAGGGTTATGGTTAGGGTTGGCATTAGGGATGGTTGTGTGTTGGGGTTAGGGTTGGGATTAGGGTTAGGGGTGTGTTGGGGTTAGGGTTGTGATTAGGTGTGTGTTGAGGTTAGGGTTATGGTTAGAGTTGGGATTAGAGTTAGGGGTGTGTTGGGGTTAGTGTTGGAGTTAGAATTGAGGGGTTTCCACTGTTTAGGCACATCAGGGGGTCTCCAATCACGACATGGCGCCACCATTGATTCCAGCCAAACTTGCATTCAAAAAGTTAAATGGTGCTCCCTCCCTTTCCGAGCCCCAATGTGTGCCCAAACAGTGGTTTACCCCCACATATAAGGTATCAGCATACTCAGAAAAAAATGTACAACAATTTTTGGGGTCTAATTTCTCCTGTTACCCTTGGAAAAATAAAAAAATGGGGGCTAAAAAATTATTTTTGTGGGGAAAAAAAGATTTTTTATTTTCACGGCTCTGCGTTATAAATTTCTGCGAAGCACTTGGGGGTTCAAAGTGCTCACCACAAATCTAAATAAGTTCCTTGAGGGTCTAGTTTCCAAAAATTGGGTCACTTGTGGTGGGTTTCTACTGTTTAGGTACATCAGGGGCTCTGCAAACGCAATGTGACGCCCGCAGACCATTCCATCAAAGTCTGCATTTCAAAACGTCACTACTTCCTTTCCGAGCCCCAACGTATGCCAAATCAGTGGTTTACCCCCACATATGGGGTATCAGCATACTCAGGACAAACTGGATAACAACTATTGTGGTTCAGATTCTCGTGTTACCCTTTTGAAAATAAAAAATTGCGGGCAAAAAAATCATTTTTGAGGAAAAAAAAAATTTTTTATTTTCATGGCTCTGCGTTATAAACTTTTGTGAAGCACTTGGGGGTTCAAAGTGTTAACCACACATCTAAATAAGTTCCTTGGGGGTCTAGTTTCCAAAACGGGGTCACTTGTGGGGGGTTTCTACTGTTTAGGTACATCAGGGGCTCTGCAAACGCAACGTGATTCCAGCAGACCATTCCATCAAAGTCTGCATTTCAAAAAGTCACTACTTCCCTTCCGAGCTCTGCCATGCACCCAAACAGTGGTTTACCCCAACATATGGGGTATCAGCGTACTCAGGACAAACTGGACAACAAATTTTGGGGTCCAATATCTCCTGTTACCCTTATAAAAATAAAAAAATTGCGGGCTAAAAAATAATTTTTGAGGAAAGAAAACTGATTTTTTATTTTCACTGCTCTGCGTTATAAACTTCTGTAAAGCACTTGGGGTTCAAAGTGCTCACCACACATCTAGATAAGTTCCTTGGGGCTCTAGTTTCCAAAATGGGGTCAGTTGTGGGGGGGTTTCTACTGTTTAGGCACATCAGGGGCTTTGCAAACGTAATATGATGCCCGCAGACCATTCCATCAAAGTCTGCATTCCAAAACATCACTACTTCCCTTCCGAGCTCTGCCATGCGCCCAAATAGTGGTTTACCCCCACATATGGGGTAATTTTTTAGGAAAAAAAAATGATTTTTTATTTTCATAGCTCTGCGTTATAAACTTCTGTGAAGCACTTCTAGATAATTTCCTTGGGGGGTCTAGTTTCCAAAATGTGGTTACTTGTGGGGGAGCTCCAATGTTTAGGCACACAGGGGCTCTCCAAACACGACATGGTGTCCGCTAACAACTAGAGCTAATTTTTCATTCAAAAAGTCAAATGGCGCTCCTTCCCTTCCGAGCCTTGCCGTGTGCCCAAACAGTGGTTTACCCCCACATATGAGGTATCTGTGTACTCAGGAGAAATTGCCCAACAAATTTTAGGATCCATTTTATCCTGATACCCATTTGAAAACAAAAAAATTGAGGCTAAAATAATTATTTTTGTGAAAAAAAAGTACTTTTTCATTTTTTACGGATCAATTTGTGAAGCACTTGGGGTTGAAAGTGCTCACTATGCATCTAGATAGGTTCCTTGGGGGGTCTAGTTTCCAAAATGGGGTCACTTGAGGGGGAGCTTTAATCTTTAGGCACACAGGCGCTCTCCAAACGTGACATGGTTTCCGCTAAAGATTGGAGCCAATTTTTCATTCAAAAAGTAAAATGGCGCTCCTTCCCTTCCGAGCCCTGTCGTGCGCCCAAACAGTGATTCCCCCCACATATGGGGTATCAGCGTACTCAGGCCAAATTGTGCAACAACTTTGGGGTCCAGTTTATCCTTTTACCCTTGAGAAAATAAAAAGATTGTTGCTAAAAGTTCATTTTTGTGACTAAAAAGTTAATTTTTTTTTTCTTTCCATGTTGCTTCTGTTGCTGTGAAGCACCTGAAGGGTTAATAAACTTCTTGAATGTGGTTTTGAGCACCTTGAGGGGTGCAGTTTTTAGAACGGTGTCACTTTTGGGTATTTTCAGCCATATAGACCCCTCAAAGTGACTTCAAATGTGAGGTGGTCCCTAAAAAAATGGTTTTGTAAATTTTGTTGTAAAAATGAGAAATTGCTGGTCAAATTTTAACCCTTATAACTTCCTAGCAAAATAAAATTTTGTTTCCAAAATTATGCTGATGTAAAGTAGACATGTGGGAAATGTTATTTATTAACTATTTTGTGTCACATAACTCTCTGGTTTAACAGAATAAAAATTCAAAATGTGAAAATTGCAACATTTTTGCCAAATTTCATTTTTTTCACAAATAAACACAAAAATTATCGACCTAAATTTATCACTAACATGAAGCTTAATATGTCACAAAAAACAATCTCTGAATCGCTAGGATCTGTTTAAGCGTTCTTGAGTTATTACCACATAAAGGGACACTGGTCAGAATTGCAAAAAATGGCCAGGTCATTAAGGTCAAAATAGGCTGGGTCATGAAGGGGTTAAAGAATAAAAAATACATTAGACTCACTTCACTGTTCATCTCTCTGTGAGATGATGGTTTTGTGAGCCATGTCATCTGCTGGTATAGGTACATTGTGTTTTATCAAGACCAAAGTCAGTGCAGCCGTCTACCAGGAAATTTTAGAGCACTTCATGCTTCCCTCTGCCGACAAGCTTTTTGGAGATGGAAATTTAATTCTCCAGCAGGACTTGGCACCTGTCCACACTGCCAAAAAATACCAATATCTGGTTGAAAAACAACAGTATCACTGTGCTGATTGGCCAGAAAACTCATCTGACCTTAACCCCATAGAAAATCAATGGATTATTGTTAAGAGGCAGATGAGAGACACCAGACCCAACTATGCAGATGAGCTGAAGTCTGCTATCAAAGCAGCCTGGGCTTCCATAGCATCTCAGCAGAGCCACAGATTTATCGCCTCCATGCCACACCGCGTTGATGCATGAATTGATGCAAAGGAGCGTTGACCAAGTATTGAGTGAATTTACTGAACATACATTTTTAGTAGGCAAACATTTTGGATTTTAAATCATTTTTTCAAACTGGTGTTATTAAGTATTCTAATTTACTGAGATAATGACTTTTGGGTTTAAATCGGCTGTAAGCCATAATCATCAACATTAACAGAAATAAACACTTGAAATAGATCACTTTGTTTGTAATAACTCTACCAGATATATGAGTTTGACTTTTTGTATTGAAGAACTGAAATAAATTAACTTTTTAATGATACGCTAATTTTGTGAGATGCACCTGTATTATGCTTTGGAGTCTGGAAAGGCATTTTACTGACCGTGACTAGTAAGATGGAGATCCCCACCCCATGACTGAAACAGAAGGCATGTGGGGCAATCATCAAAGTATAAAGTGTATTTTTGCAATAAATACCAGGACGTTTTGCTTAAGAAAAACATGTTAGTGATGCAACGCGCATGACTAAAAAGACATTGGTGGCAACTTAATACCAAAAAAGAATTGGCAGGTTCCCTTTAATCTATTCATGTATTTTTTAAATATTATATATATATATATATATATATATATATATATATATATACAAAAAAACACAGCAGCACATGTACATGAATCTAGGCCATGTGAAAACACAAATATTCAATATGAATTATAGTTCAAAAATATTTTTTTACAAATTTTTTTCTAAAAATTTTTTTTTCATAAAACTTACAGTAATGAAGATTCTTAGCACATAAATTGGCCAATTCATGTGTGCCCATCAACCACGGCAAGGTGATCTCCCTCTGATGGGTCCTACTCTACCGTACATGCCACTCTTGGGCCACCAGCCTACAACTATGGACAAAACATGTCACTCTGGGCTAAACCTACAATTTATGGGCAGGTAGAGCTGATTACCGCCACCTGCAAGGTCAATGGGAGGAGTGTAAGATCAGTATGGATGCAGCCACATCCAATAACTAAATAGAGAAAAAAAACAACCAGCACCCCTAATGTGAACACTTGCAAAGCTGCAAGCTGCATCATATAGACAAAAAAACACAGCACACAGCAGCACATGTACATGAATCTAGGCCATGTGAAAACACAGACAAATATTCAATATGAATTATACTTCAAAAATATTTTTTTACAAATTTTTTTCAAATTTTTTATTTTTTTTTCCATAAAACCTACAGTAATGAAGATTCTTAGCGCATAAATTGGCCAATTCATGTGTGCCCATCAACCACGGCAAGGTGATCTCCCTCTGATGGGTCCTACTCTACCGTACATGCCACTCTTGGGCCACCAGCCTACAACTATGGACAAAACATGTCACTCTGGGCTAAACCTACAATTTATGGGCAGGTAGAGCTGATTACCGCCACCTGCAAGGTCAATGGGAGGAGTGCAAGATCAGTATGGATGCAGCCACATCCAATAACTAAATAGAGAAAAAAAACAACCAGCACCCCTAATGTGAACATGTGCAAAGCTGCAAGCTGCATCATATAGACAAAAAAACACAGCAGCACATGTACATGAATCTAGGCCATGTGAAAACACAGACAAATATTCAATATGAATTATACTTCAAAAATATTTTTTTACAAATTTTTTTCAAAATTTTATTTTTTCTTTTTTTTTTCATAAAACTTACAGTGATGAAGATTCTTAGCGCATAAATTGGCCAATTCATGTGTGCCCATCAACCACGGCAAGGTGATCTCCCTCTGATGGGTCCTACTCTACCGTACATGCCACTCTTGGGCCACCAGCCTACAACTATGGACAAAAAAAAAAAAAAAGAATTTTTGAAAAAAATTTGTAAAAAAATATTTTTGAAGTATAATACATATTGAATATTTGTCTGTGTTTTCACATGGCCTAGATTCATGTACATGTGCTGCTGTGTTTTTTTGTCTATATGATGCAGCTTGTAGCTTTGCACGTGTTCACATTAGGGGTGCTGGTTGTTTTTGTTTCTCTATTTAGTTATTGGATGTGGCTGCATCCATACTGATCTTGCACTCCTCCCATTGACCTTGCAGGTGGCGGTAATCAGCTCTACCTGCCCATAAATTGTAGGTTTAGCCCAGAGTGACATGTTTTGTCCATAGTTGTAGGCTGGTGGCCCAAGAGTGGCATGTACGGTAGAGTAGGACCCATGTACATGTGCTGCTGTGTTTTTTTTTGTCTATATGATGCAGCTTGCAGCTTTGCACGTGTTCACATTAGGGGTGCTGGTTGTTTTTTATATATATATATATATATATATATATATATATATATATATATATTTATTTAACAAAAATGCAATGGAGGTTACAGAAACCTAAAATGTTAAGTTATGAAGTAACTAATGTGGCTACAGCATGGAGAATGGTCACGGGGTGTACATTGACATTGTGAGGTTGATAAATTGGACAAGTAAAACAGTAATTCAAAACTAAAATGCCATCTTTTGTTTAAAAGATTAAAAACAAATACAGTCATGTAACATTACAAAATAGAATGGCACAAGAAAAGCTAGGAAGATTCATGTCCCAAAAGAAAACATCTGCAACAGGTCACTGTATTCAGGTGGAATGTGTACGGGTCTAACCACATTCGGATCCTTCAGACGGAACCTGAAAACCCACCTCTTCAGGAAAGACTACACCCTGCACTGACCCCCCCCCACCTCCTCACCACTACCGGAGCTACCGCCTCACCAACACTGGACTCCTGCAACCCTCAACCTATTGTCTCCTTCCCCACCATCCTGTAGAATGTAAGCCCGCAAGGGCAGGGTCCTCGCCCCTCTGTATCAGTCTGTAATTGTTAGTTTGCTTACTGTAAGAGATATCTGTAATTTGTATGTAACTCCCTCTCATGTACAGCACCATGGAATCAATGGTGTTATATAAATAAATAATAATAATAGTAATACTACTACTACTACTACTACTAATAATATTGGACTAAACTACAAATAAGGCCTCTTTCACATGTCTGTGTCTAAATACGTATATGAAAATCTGGTGCTATCGGTCTTTTCCATCAGGGTGTCATCCATGTGTCTGTGTTTACAATCAGTGCTTGTCCCGTATGGTTAAAGAAATAATAAAATTACAAAGCTTCTCCTATAGTTTGCAATGTTAAACATGTATAGTACACTGATATCAGCTGTATGCTGTACGTGTTTTTCATTGACCCACAGATTTGTATTGGCCCTTGTCATCTGTGCTGCCGGAAAAAAACAAACATGTCTCCATGTGTTTTGAACAGTCACACAGTCTGTGTAAATATATGGACATGTGCATAGCAGCATAGGTTTTTAAAGAATATGTGTGGTATCTGTGAATAAACATGGATACCACATGTACTGAAGCCCTGCTATGTGTAGCACAGGCGATCGGAAGGTCACAGATTCTAGTCTCCATAGAGACTACTGAAACCAGTAAAAATTAAAAAAAGGTTTAAAAAAAAATGTTTTTAAAAGTATAAAAAAAAATACCATATATAATCGAGTATAAGCCGAGACCCCTAATTTTGCCACAAAAAACTGGGAAAACTTATTGACTCGATTATAAGCCTAGGGTGGGAAGGAAGAACAGCAGCTACTGGTAAATTTCAAAAATAAAAATACAGTAGATACCAATAAAAGTAAAATTGATTGAGACATCAGTAGGTTAAGGGTTTTTGAATATCCATATTGAATCAGGAGCCCCATATAATGCTCCATACAGTTCATGGTGGGCCCATAAGATGCTCCATACAAATTATGTCCCATATAATGCTCCATAAAATTTATGATGGGCCCCATAAGATGCTCCATAGAATATTATTCCCCATATAATGCTGCACAAAGGTAGATGGCCCCATAAGATGCTCCAAAGAATAATATGCCCCATATGCTACTGCTGCTGCGATTACATAAAAAAAGACATGCTCACATCTCGTTGCTAGGGTCTGGTGCTGGTATCCTGAGCACGCGGGGACAACGGCGCGCTTTTGGGGCCAGGTGCGGGAGTCGCTGATGGCTCAGGCCCCCGGCACTTGCGATATTCACCTGTCCCTGTTCCATTGTTGCGCGCCGCTGTGTCTTCCGGCTCTCTGCAGTGACTGTTCAGGCAGAGGGAGCGCACTAACCACATCATTGCGGGCATCGGAGACCATCGGAGAAGCAGAGACCGTGCCGGGAAAAGGTGAGTATGATGTGACAGCGGCCACTCCTGCCGCCTCCCCTCCTGCCGACCCCCAAGGACAACGACTCGAGTATAAGCCAAGAGGGGCACTTTTAGCCTAAAAAAATTGGGCTGAAAATCTAGGCTTATACTTGAGTATATACGGCAAAATATAAAAATTTAAATCACCCCACATTCAAAAAATAAAAATAAAAAATACACATATCTGGTTTCACCACGTTCAGAATCGCTCGATCTATCAATATATAAAAAGAATTAATCCGATCGGTAAAAGGTGCAGCAAAAAACAAAATCAAAAAGTCAGATTTACTTTTTTTGGTCACCGCAACATTGCATTAATATGCAATGAGGGGCGATCTAAAGATCGTATCTACACCAACATGGTATCAGTAAAAGCATCAACTCGGCAATGCAAAAAATAAGCCATCATCCAGCCCCAGATCCCAAAAATTGGAGATGCTACGGGTGTCGGAAAATGGCGGCATGTATTTTTTTTTTTTTACAAGATTTGGATTTTTTTTTCACCAATATTTTTTTAACCTTTCTGACATGAGATGCACTATCCCGTGGAGGTGGTCTTGGCCCCTATGACCACCGATGGGATAGTACGTAATCACCAATCAGCTGTAAGCGCGGCCGATCGCGGCCGGGTGTCAGCTGATTATCACAGCTGACATCCGGCACTATACCAGGACCGCTTCCAGCACATTAAACCCGGAACACTATAATCAAACATGATCTCAGCATTCCAGCGGCATAGGAAAAATTGCGCTGGGAGGCGGATCCCTGCGTGCTTCCCTGAGACCCTCGGAACAACGCGATGTGATCGCGTTGTTCTGAGTGTCTCCTCCGCCCTCCTCCCTGCAGGCTCTGGATCCAAGAAGGCTGTGGGGGGCCTTCCGGGTCCTGCAGGGAGGTGGCTTGCAAGCGCTTGCTGAGAGCAGGCGCCGGCAAGCCTGCTGATCTGACACAGTGCTGTGAAAAGTGTCAGGTCAGCTATCTGACACTATAGCATGATGTCCCACCCTGGGACAAAGTAAAAAAGTAAAAAAATATTTACATGTGTAAAAAAAAATCCTAAATAAATAAAAAATATATATATTGTTCTAATAAATACATTTCTTTATGTAAATAAAAAAAGCAATAAAAGTACACATATTTAGTATCGCCGCATCCGTAACAACCCGACCAATAAAAGTGTCCCACTAGTTAACCCCTTCAGTGAACACCGTAAAAAAAGGCAAAAAACAATGCTTTATCATCATACCCACGAACAAAAAGTGGAATAACATGCAATGAAAAAGACGGATATAAATAGACATGATACCACCGAAAACATCATCTTGTCCCGCAAAAAATGAGCTGCCATACAGCGTCATCATCAAAAAAATAAAAAGGCCTCAGAATAAAGTGATGCAAAAATACTTATTTTTTCTTTAAAATAGTTTTTGTTGTATAAAAGTGCCAAAACATAAAAATATTATATAACTGAGGTATCACTGTAATCATACTAATCCGAGGAATAAAACTGCATTATCAATTTTGCCATACGCGGAACGGTTTATGCGCCCCCCCAAAAAAATATTCATGAATTGCTGTTTTTTGTCCATTCTGCCTAACAAAAATCGGAATAAAAAGCAATCAAAAAATGTCATGTGCCCAAAAATGGTACCAATAAAAACGTCAACTCGTCCCACAAAAAATAAGACCTGACATGACTCTATGGACCTAAATTTGGAAAAATTATAGCTCTCAGAATGTGGTAACACAAAAAATATTTTTTTGCCATAAAAAGCTTTTTTTAGTGTGTGACAGCTGCCAATCATAAAAACCTGCATAAATAGTAAATCAAACCCCCCTTTATCACCATCTTAGTTAGGGAGAAATAATAAAATTAAAAAAATGTATTTATTTCCATTTTCCTATTAGGGTTAGGGTTGGGGCTAAAGTTAGGGTTGGGGCTAAAGTTAGGGTTAGGGTTGGGGCTAAAGTTATTGTTGGGGCTAGAGTTGACATAAGGGTTTAGATTATGTTTATGTTTGGGCTAAAGGTGTGTCAGGGCTAGGGGTATGGTTAGGATTAGGGTTAGGGGTGTGTTAGGGTTGGGATTAGGGGTGTGTTCGGGTTAGGAGTGTGTTGGAGTTAGGGGTGTGGTTAGGGTTGGGATTAGGGTTAGGGATGTGTTGGAGTTGTTTGTAGTTAGAATTGGGAGGTTTTCACTGTTTAGGTACACCAGGGGCTCTGTAAACACAACATGATGTCCGATCTCAATCCATACAATTCTGAGTTGAAAAAGTAAAATGGTGCTCCTTCCCTTCTGAGCTCTGCCGTGTGCCCAAACAGTGGTTTATCCCCACATATGGGGTATCAGCATACTCTGGACAAATTGACGACAACTTTTGGGGTCAAATTTCTCCTGTTACCCTTGGAAAAATACAAAACTGGGAGCTAAAAATATCATTTTTGTGAAAAAAAAGGATTTTTTATTTTCACGGCTCTGTGTTATAAACTTTAGTGAAACACTTGGGGTTCAAAGTTCTCACAACACATCTAGATAAGTTCCTTGGGGGGTCTAGTTTCCAATATGGGGTCACTTGTGGGGGGTTTCTACTGTTTAGCTCCATCAGGGGCTCTGCAATCGCAACGTGACGCCAGCAGACCATTCCATCAAAGTCTGCATTCCAAAACGCCACTTCTTCGCTTCCGAGCTCTGCCATGCACCGGAACAGTAGTGTTCTCCCATACGTGCATACTCAGGATAAATTGCTCAACAACTTTTGGGGTCCAATTTCTCCTGTTACCCTTGGGAAAATACAAAATTGGGGGCTAAAAGATCATTTTTGTGGATAAAAAAAGATTTTTATATTTTCACGGCTCTTCATTATAAACTTCTGTGGAGCACTTGGGGCTTTAAAGTGCTCACCACAAATCTAGATAAGTTCCTTAGGGGGTATACTTTCCAAAACTGTGTCACTTTTGGGGGGTTTCCACTGTTTAGGCACATCATAGGCTCTCCAAACGCGACATGGCTTCCTATTTCAATTCCAGCCAATTTTGCATTGAAAAGTCAAATGGCGCTCCTTCCCTTCCGAGCTCTGCCATGCGCCCAAACAGTGGTTTACCCCCACATATGGGGTATCGGCGTACTCAGGACAAATTGTACAACAACTTTTGTGGTCCAATTTCTCCTATTACTCTTGGTAAAATAAGGCAAATTGGATCTGAATACATTTTTTTGTGAAAAAAAGTTAAATGTTCATTTTTTTAAAACATTTCAAAAATTCCTGTGAAACACCTGAAGGGTTAATAAACTTCTTGAATGTGATTTTGAGAACCTTGAGGGGTGCAGTTTTTTGGATGGTGTCAAACTTGGGTATTTTCATATCATATAGACCCCTCAAAGTGACTTCAAATGTGATGTGGTCCCTAAAAAAAATGGTGTTGTAAAAATGAGAAATTGCTGGTCAACTTTTAACCCTTATAACTCCCTAACAACAAAAATGGTGGTTCCAAAATTGTGCTGATGTAAAGTAGACATATGGGAAATGTTACTTATTAAGTATTTTGTGTGACATGTCTGTGATTTAAGGGCATGAAAATTCAAATTTGGAAAATTGCAAAATTTTCAAAATTTTTGCAAAATTTCTGTTTTTTTCACAAATAAACTCAAGTAATGTCAAGAAAATTCTACCACAAACATGAAGTACAATATATCATGAGAACCATGTCAGAATCACCAGGATCGATGCAAGCGTTCCAGAGTTACAACCTCATAAAGGGACAGTGGTCAGAATTGTAAAAATTGGCCTGGTCATTAATGTGAAAACCACCCTTGGGGGGTAAAGGGGTTAAAATAAAAAGGAATCTATACATGTTTAGTATTTGTGAACTCATAATGACATGGAAAATCATAATGGCAGGTCAGTTTTAGCATTTCGTGAACATGATTAAAAAAAAAAGTTGTGGAATTGCACTTTTTTTTTGCAATTTCACTGTTTTTTCCATTTTTTTTAACCATTTTCCAGTACACTGTATGGTAAAACCAATGATGTAGTTCAAAAATAAAACTTGTCCTGCAAAAACAAGCCCTTGCATGGTCATATTTGATAGGAAAATAAAAAAGTTATTGCTTTGGGGAGAAGGGTAGCAAAAAACGAAAACTCAAAAATGGAAAAAACCAAGGTGGTAAAGGTGTTAAAGTGCTGATACTGCAGTTTGTCACAGAATAATCACTTCACAGTCACATTCTTTACATATCACTTGAATCTTTGAATTAGTATTGACTGAGACTACCATTCATATTTTCAATCTGCTTGAGCTCTGTGAATAGTACCCCACAATCAGAATATGCTTTTTTCTATCCCAATATAGAATCAGCCAAGCAAACTAATCTCCTATCCCTTACAACGTAGCAAGCAAAAAATGGCACTCTTTGGCTGGTCCCCATCTTTTTAGCTGTATGTGATATTTCCTCTATTCAGCTATGCTTGACCATTTGATAGCTGCAAGGCATTATGAGGAAGTGATTAGCCCATTCTCTGAGTCTTCAGTAGTGTGTGACATGGCACCCAGAATTTTATTTTTGGTTGATCCTCATGAATTGAATCCCAAGGATCTAGAACTTGCGGGGTTCAGAGTATTTCAAGAGATTTGACTTCTGGTCCATCCTGCGTGAATCCACTTATCTCTAGTCATGACGTGTTATCAAAAATGCTGACTTGGCATCAGGTGAGGTCCATCATGACGTCAGAGTCCCGATGGGCGCTGGTAAAGCTGAAGATGACTTGTGAGAGGCTGCAGCTGTGGGTCAGATGAGAGCACAGATGATGCAGATGTTTTCCAATATTTGATTCACATTGAATAACTTTGACGTGAGTCAAATTTGCGGGCCAAATCCGAGTGATGTGCCAATTTTGAATTTCAAAAGATTCGCTCATCATTAGGTTTCACTGGTATTATTTCAACATCACAAAGAACTCTTGCAAATGGCTTATTATGAGTGTCCTTCTGATTCATTTTTACAGACAAAGCCCAGACAAATAATCAAGTAGGCATGCTCATCTAAGCATGTTCATCACATCTCCATTTTGTTGGTATTAAGTAATGAAAGGATTGATATTCAGTGTGACAGCAGATGCATTTTGTAGGTTTATTTGATCAACAGCTAACGTACTATGCATTTTAGCTGTTGTCTCCCATAAACAGGGAAATAAATTAGATATAGACTTAAAATGACAGATAACAGTCTGAAATTCATCAAGACAGGTCTCGTCAATTACTTCTGCATGTTTAATAGGAAAGTTTTTATTAATATTAAGGAATTTTAGATGTGGTGACTTAGGTCATTGCTAACTTGTCAACATGCTGTTTAAGAAATTAATTATATTATTTTTTTTTTATTAGAGATCTCCAAATTCAGAATTCAGTGCTATCTTTGGTTACAGCAGAATGCAAGTTGATTGATCCATCAACATTAATGTTCCATTTACCAGATTAACTGGGCTGTGTGCAGAATAATTTACAGAGAATCATTAAGTTAATGATAGAGGCTTTATATAAACTGCTTAGCCCGTCTGCAGGAAAATGGGTTTAATAAATCTGTATAAAAATCATGGATGAATTACAAAGCAAAGATAATGTCCATTGTTTGACAAGCTGGAGATCGACAAAAACTTGTCTTGTTATTTGTAAGGATTAGAAAATATACTTTAAATAGGATTACAAGCAGCACTAGGGATTTACCATAACAGTGACTAATACAAAAACATATCAGCGGTTATTTACTTAGGCCCCTTCACAAGTCCACTTAAAAAACTTAAATGTGACACATTCTTAACACCTACAAATCTGTAATTTCTATTCTGCTTTCTATTCTGGTATAGAATAGAATGCAGAATAGAAATTACAGATTTGTAGGTGTTATGAATGTGCAAAGATGGAGATAGTTGGATAGATTCATATAGATGCACACATGGTCAAAATTGTTGGTACCCCTGGTTTAATGACAGAAAAACCCACAATGGTCACAGAAATAACTTGAATCTAACTGAAATTCATGAATTTTTTTTTTATTCTGTGGAAGCATGGTTGAAAAGCAATGTCTGACTTATTTGTTCATTTTCATGCATCTTTTATTTATTCTTACTTTTGTCAGATTCAAGTTATTTATGTGACCATTGAAGTGTTTCCTGTCATTAAATGAGGGGCAACAACAATTTTGACCACGTGTGTATAGATAGATAGCCATGAGATAAATAATTAGTACTATTAGCAATGGCAAGGCAGACAGCTGTGAGCTGATATTATCAGACTGGAAAGCGCCATGGTTATTGTGCCTTTGCCAGCCTAAAAATACCAGCCTGCAGCTGCCCCGGAAGTGGCGCATCACAAGAAGCCGAGGGTGAGTATATTCCTATTAGGTATATACTCACCCTCGGACGCGCCCTGCACAGTACGAGTTCATAGACACCTAACATGACTAGGTTATTTTTCACCTAAGTGGTGAAAAAAAATTCCAAACTTTAAACTTTGCAAAAAAAAAAAGCGCCATTTTCCGATACTCGTAGCGTCTCCATTTTTCGTGATCTGGGGTTAGGTGAGGGCTTATTTTTTGCATGCCGAGCTGGCGTTTGTAATGATATCATTTTGGTGCAGATACATTCTTTTGATCGCCTGTTATTGCATTTTAATGCAATGTCGCGGCGACCAAAAAACGTAATTCTGACATTTTTAATTTTTTTATCGTTACGTCACTTAGCGATCAGGTTAATGCTTTTTTTTATTGATAGATCGGGCCATTCTGAACACGGCGATACCAAACATGTGTAGGTTTGATTTTTTTTTATTGATTTATTTTGATTGGGGCGAAAGGGGGGTGTTTTAAACTTTTATATTTTTTTCACATTTTTTTAAAAATTTTTTTTAACTTTTGCCATGCTTCAATAGCCTCCATGGGAGGCTAGAAGCAGGCACAGCGCGATCGGCTCAGCTACATAACAGCGATCATCAGATCGCTGCTATGTAGCAGAAAATCAGGTGTGCTGTGAGCGCCGACCACAGGGTGGCGCTCACAGCTGCCGGAGATCAGTAACCATAGAGGTCTCAAGGACCTCTATGGTTACCATTCTAAAGCATCGCCGACCTCCGATCATGTGACGGGGGTCGGCGATGACGTCATTTCCGGCCGCCCGGCCGGATGCGGTAGTTAAATGCTGCTGTCTGCGTTTGACAGCGGCATTTAACTAGTTAATAGGCACGGGCAGATCGCGATTCTGCCTGCGCCTATTGCGCGCACATGTCAGCTGTTCAAAACAGCTGACATGTCCCGGCTTTGATGCGGGCTCACCGCGGAGCCCTGCATCAAAGCAGGGGAGCTGACCTTGGACGTACTATCCCATCCGAGGTCAGTAAGGGGTTAATTGTAGAACAAATAAAACCATTGAGAAATGACAAACAATTTTGACAAAAGCTGAAAAACTAAATTTTAAGGGAACTTAAGGTCTTGGGCCACATAAAGTATGGCCAACACACCATTCTGTAAAGCTATATAAATAAGTCTCGATTGCTCTGTCTACAAAATATTTATTATACACTTCTATGCTGCAATCCAGTTTGTTGATTGTCTCTGGTCTTGCTCTGGCGCCTTCTCCATTCCAGCAGTTGCTGTCCTTCTTCATGTGGAAAAAAATGTCCTGCATAGTGGTTAATGCAAGCGCACTTCTTTACCCTTTTGACAGCAGAGACATATCATCCACATGAAGGAGGACAAACGTGGCAAGCAGAGAGGAGGCAGCAAATCAAAAGCAGCAATGTCTATCTGACCAGAGCGCAGTGTAGGTGAGTCTAATTAAAGGTCTTTGAGTTATACACAGTGCACTGGGGACTTATATACAGCATTTCAGAATGCTGCATGTAATGGCCAATAACTGCTGGCCGTAGTTTATATGTCCCAATACTGTTGACGGGTTGTCTTTGTCAGTAAATTAAAAGAGTCTTAATTAATAAAATGGTATTCAGGTGAGGATCCTGGCTGAGTTTCAGAACTCACTCTCAAATTCAGTGAGGGGCCAGGCCTTTGTGTGAGATGTGATGGATTCATAGGGTTGTGGTAGTACCCATGGGCACCATCACCAGCCTCTGGATCATAAGAAAAAGTGCTTGCTGGTCTGTGGTGTCAACATTGAAGTGGTGGTTGTGGATTTGCATCCACTACATTATTTATCCCCACCACAATGTTGGTTAGAGTAGCAATTGGGGCTGGGTCCTCATAGGCATCCAACATGGATAATACAGCAGCCAAAAAAGATGTCTGCTTTTCCCGTGACAATAATTAAATTTTACTGGATAAAGTAAACCCAAAATGGTCAAACTGATCATCTATAATAAATTTTATGATGAGATCTAATGTCTCTGTAGTCAGGCGGGTTTTTTGGGTTGAATTCTGGTCACGGCATAGGCAGCGTTGGATGTGCTTGTAGTCCCAAAACTGGCTACAGATTTAGAACTAGAAGTATCCCCTTCTGATTCTGGCAAGATTGTGACTGGTAAATTGTCCATCCCCTCGTCTTGGGGCTGGGTAGTTTCCATGTTTCCTTTAGTGCTGTGTAAATAATAGAAATGAGTGATGGTGCACCCTTCGAGCGCGTGCTGTGATTAAGGACCACGCAATGGGGTGTAACCACACAGCAGACTGGCGTATGTGCAGACTAATAGCAAACATAAATATCTGGTGTACCTCTCCTGCCACTCCTACCTTGTGAATTAAAAAGCTCTGTAGTTAATACTGTTCGGGTAGAGCTATCCAATAGCGCTATCCATAAAGAAAGTGAATGGGTAGAGCTATCCCATAGCCCTATTCCTAAAGTAAATGAATGGGTAGAGCTATCCAATAGTGCTATTCCTCAATGTTTCTGAGCATAAGCTATTTCACATGGTTGAGCGCACTTGGGATCTGCCCCCAAAGCCCTGCCCATGCCCAATGTTTGGTCCGCAGACCGCGACTAGGAGTTAGTCCCGCTTTTGTTTACAAAATTTTTTGGCTTTTACAATTATTAAAAAGCATAATAAAAGACTGTGTACACACAGTTGACAGTAAACCATTTGTCAACGTTAGGAATAAGTTTACCTTGCTTTTGTGTCTCAAATATTTTGACTCTTATTTGTTGGTCTTTCCATCCTCTAGAGAAAGCCACATATAGCTGCCCATGTGAAAACACTGGGAGAGGTTAATAAATTCCAACAATATCCAAGGACTGCCCCTGTGATTTATTGATGGTCATTGCAAAAGCCAACATGACAGGAAACTGACTCCGTCGCATCTGGACTGGCAAGTTTTTATCTTTGGAAATCAGGTCAATTCTTGGAATAAGAACTGTCTGACCCTTTGCTTTTCCATTCAAAGCAACGACATGAATAACGTTTGCTTTTAAAGGGAACCTGTCACCCCCAAAATCGATGGTGAATTAAGCTCACCGTCATAAGGGGCTTATCTACAGCATTCTGTAATGCTGGAGATAAGCCCCAGATGATACGTAAAAGAGGAGAAAAAGAGGTTAGAATATACTCACCCAGGGGCGGTCCTGCTACGGTCCGGGTCCGATGGGTGTCTCGGGTCCGATGGGTGTCTTAGGTCCGGTCCGGCGCTTCCCATCTTCATTCCATGACGTCCTCTTCTGGTCTTCACGCCGTGTCTGCAGCGCAGGCGTACTTTGTCTGCCCTGTTGAGGGCAGAGCAAAGTACTGCAGTGCGCAGGTGCCGGGACAGGTCAGAGAGGCCCGGCACCCATTACCTGCTGAAAATAAACAAGTGAGATGGGAACATATTTGGTTTTAATTAAGTTGCCTAATAATTCTGCACAGTAATAGTTACCTGCACAAACAGATATCCCCCTAAGATAGCCAAATAAAAAAAAAACCCACTCCAACTTCCAAAAATATTAAGCTTTGATATTTATGCATCTTTTGGGTTGATTGAGAACATAGTTGTTGATTAATAATAAAAATAATCCTCTAAAATACAACTTGCCTAATAATTCTGCACGCAGTGTATTGATAGATGTATGGATAGTGTAGGGTGAATGTCCACTGTCCGGATTACCTCCGGATTAGCTGCAGATTGGATGCTGCGTACTTGTAGTCCCATCGGATGATGCCTGCACACCCCCCCCCAAAGACCCCCCCACGTAGACCTGCACACACCCTGACAGCCCCGCACACACCCAAACAGTCCCGCACACACCCACACACATCTGAACAGTCCGCAGACCACACCCGCACTCACATACACTCACACAGTCACTGTCCACACACTTCCCTCCTCACGAACTGCAGCGTTTCTTGGACCCACATCTGCAGCAAAATTGCAGATCTTTTTTACATCTGTGGTTTTGCTGCGGATGTGCCCAACTCTGTTGTGAATTCCGCTCTTGGGCTACCTCCGGTGGTTATAAGTAGCATTTTTGTGAATTCTGCTCTTGGGCTCCCTCCTGTGGTTTTGAGTGGTATGGCTGCTTCTTGGATTTAGCTTCAGCAGCTGTTCTCACTGATCGTCTTTCTGGCTCGGCTATATTAGTCTGGCCTTATCCCTAATTCAATGCCAGTTGCCAATTGTTGAGCTTGGAGTCATGGATCTCTGAGGATTTCCCTGCCACTCTGACCATTTCAGCAAAGCTAAGTCCTTGCTTGTCTTTTTTCAGTTCACTTGTTGTGGACTTTGTTGTTTGGCATTTTCTATGTTTTGCTCATTTGTCCAGCTTATCAGTATGGATCTATTTAGCTAGCTGGAAGCTCTGGGCAGCAGAGTTTGCCCTCCACACCTTTAGTCAGGTGTGGAGATTTTTGCATTTCTCTGCGGTGGACTTTTTCTAGTTTTTATTACTGACCGCACAGTTTTCTGTTCTGTACTAATTCTGTCTAGCTAGTAGTGGCCTCCTTTGCTAAATCTGGTTTCATACTACGTATGTCATTTCCTTCTCCTCTCACAGTCATTATTTGTGGGGGGCTGTCCTATCCTTTGGGGATTTTCTCTGAGGCAAGATAACTTTCCTGTTTCTACCTCTAGGGGTAGCTAGATCTCCGGCTGTGACTAGGTGTCTAGGGAGTGACAGGGACATCCCACGGCTACTGCTAGTGTCTGTGTTAAGATTACGAACTGCGGTCGGTATAGTTACCACCTGCTCAGAGCTAGTCACATGTCGCTCCTTAATCACCAGACCATAACAGTGCAACTGGCCAAAAATGAGCTGAATGCATCTCAAAAGAAGGAAAAGAAAAAGAGTTCTGAGCCATTTTTTTTTTCCTTAGTCTGTTTTGTCTTTTTCCTTCCTCTTAATCTCTGGGTGATTCAGGATTTGGATGCGGGCATGGATGTTCAGGGGTTGTTTTCCCGTGTGGATCAGCTTGCTGCAAGAGTACAGAGTATTCAAGATTATGTTGTTCAGACTCTAGCCTTAGAGCCTAGAATTCCTACTCCAGATTTGATTTACGGGGATAGAACTATGTTTTTGAACTTTAAAAATAACTGCAAATTGTTTTTTGCTCTGAAACCCCGTTCCTCTGGTGACCCCATTCAGCAAGTAAAAATAGTTATTTCTCTGCTGTGTGGTGACCCTCAGGACTGGGCATTCTCCCTTGAGTCAGGGGATCCGGCATTGCTTAATGTAGATGCATTTTTCAATCGCTCGGATTATTGTATGACGAACCTAACTCTGTAGAGCATGCTGAGAAAACACTGTTGGCCCTGTGTCAGGGTCAGGAAGTGGCAGAATTATACTGCCAGAAATTTAGAAAATGGTCGGTGCTCACTAAATGGAATGAGGACGCTCTGGCAGCAATTTTCAGAAAGGGTCTTTCTGAAGCCCTTAAAGATGTTATCGTGGGGTTCCCCACGCCTGTTGATTTGAGCGAGTCTATGTCTCTGGCCATTCAGATTGATCGGCGCTTGCGCGAACGCAAAGTGGTGCACCATATGGCAGCGTCCTCGGAGCAGAGTCCTGAGCCTATGCAATGTGATAGGATTTTGACTAGAGCGGAACAGAGGGGATACAGACATCAGAATGGGCTGTGTTTTTACTGTGGGAATTCTGCTCATGCTATTTCTGATTGCCCTAAGCGTATTAAGAGGGTCGCTAGATCTGTTACCATTAGTACTGTGCAGCCTAAGTTTCTCCTGTCTGTGACCCTGATTTGCTCATTGTCATCTTTTTCTGTCATGGCATTTGTGGAATCGGGCGCTGCTCTGAACTTAATGGACTTAGAATTCGCCAGGCGCTGTGGTTTTTCTTTGCAGCCTTTGCAGAGTCCCATACCCTTAAGGGGTATTGATGCTACACCATTTGCCAAGAATAAACCTCAGTATTGGACTCAGCTGACTATGTGCATGGCTCCAGCACATCAGGAAGATTGTCGTTTTCTGGTGTTGCATAATTTACATGATGTTGTTGTACTGGGTTTTCCATGGTTACAAGTACACAATCCAGTGCTGGATTGGAAATCAATGTCTGTGACTAGTTGGGGTTGTCAAGGGGTACATAGTGACGTTCCTTTAATGTCAATTTCCTCTTCCCCCTCTTCTGATGTTCCTGAATTTTTGTCAGATTTCCAGGATGTATTTGATGAGCCCAAGTCCAGTTCCCTTCCTCCACATAGGGACTGTGATTGTGCTATTGTCTTGATTCCTGGCTGTAAGTTCCCTAAGGGCCGACTTTTCAATCTGTCTGTGCCAGAGCATGCAGCCATGCGGAGCTATGTAAAGGAGTCTTTACAGAAGGGGCATATTCGGCCATCTTTGTCACCATTGGGAGCGGGATTCTTTTTTGTTGCCAAGAAGGATGGCTCCTTGAGACCCTGTATTGATTATCGTCTTCTTAATAAGATCACGGTCAAATTCCAATACCCTTTACCTTTGCTCTCTGATTTGTTTGCTCGGATTAAGGGGGCTAGTTGGTTTACCAAGATTGACCTTCGAGGGGCATATAATCTTGTTCGTATTAAACAGGGTGACGAATGGAAAACTGCATTTAATACACCCGAAGGCCATTTTGAATACCTGGTGATGCCTTTCGGGCTTTCTAATGCTCCTTCTGTATTTCAGTCCTTTATGCATGATATTTTCCGCAATTATCTTGACAATTTCTTGATTGTGTATTTGGATGATATTTTGATTTTTTCCAATGATTGGGAGTCTCATGTGAAGCAGGTCAGGATGGTATTCCAGATCCTTCGTGATAATGCTCTATTTGTGAAGGGGTCTAAGTGCCTATTTGGAGTTCAGAAGGTCTCTTTTTTGGGGTTTATTTTTTCTCCTTCGTCTATAGAAATGGATCCTGTTAAGGTCCAAGCCATTCATGACTGGATTCAACCCACATCTGTGAAGAGCCTTCAGAAATTTTTGGGCTTTGCTAATTTTTATCGCCGTTTCATTGCCAACTTCTCTAGTGTGGTTAAACCCCTGACCGATTTGATGAAGAAAGGCGCTGATGTGACTAATTGGTCCTCTGAGGCTGTTGAGGCCTTTCAGGAGCTTAAACGCCGATTTACTTCTGCCCCTGTCTTGCGTCAGCCGGATGTTTCTCTTCCTTTTCAGGTTGAGGTTGACGCTTCTGAGATTGGGGCAGGGGCCGTTTTGTCACAGAGGAATTCTGATGGTTCCTTGATGAAGCCATGTGCCTTCTTTTCCTGAAAGTTTTCGCCTGCGGAATGCAATTATGATGTCGGCAATCGGGAGTTGTTGGCTATGAAGTGGGCATTTGAGGAATGGCGACATTGGCTTGAGGGAGCCAAGCACCGCATTGTGGTCTTGACCGATCATAAGAATCTGATTTACTCGAGTCGGCCAAGCGGCTGAACCCTAGACAGGCTCGGTGGTCCCTGTTTTTCTCATGTTTTGATTTTGTGGTCTCATATCTTCCAGGATCTAAGAAAGTTAAGGCGGATGCCCTCTCTAGGAGTTTTTTGCCTGATTCTCCTGGAGTCCTTGAGCCGGTTGGCATTCTTAGGGAAGGGGTGATTCTGTCTGCCATCTCCCCTGATTTGCGGCGGGCGCTTCAGGAATTTCAGGCTGATAAACCTGACCGCTGTCCTGTGGGGAAGCTGTTTGTTCCTGATAGATGTACAAGTAAGGTAATTTCTGAGGTCCATTGTTCTGTGTTGGCCGGGCATCCTGGGATTTTTGGTACCAGAGATTTGGTTGCTAGGTCCTTTTGGTGGCCTTCCTTGTCGCGGGATGTGCGTTCTTTTGTGCAGTCCTGTGGGACTTGTGGCCAGGCTAAGCCTTGCTGTTCCCGCGCTAGTGGGTTGCTTTTGCCTTTGCCTGTCCCGGAGAGGCCTTGGATGCATATTTCCATGGATTTTATTTCGGATCTTCCTGTGTCCCAGAGGATGTCTGTTATCTGGGTGGTTTGTGACCGGTTCTCTAAAATGGTCCATTTGGTACCTTTGCTTAAATTGCCTTCCTCCTCTGATTTGGTTCCATTATTTTTTCAGCATGTGGTTCGTTTGCATGGCATCCCAGAGAATATTGTGTCTGACAGAGGTTCCCAGTTTGTTTCCAGGTTTTGGCGGGCCTTTTGTGCTAAGATGGGCATTAATTTGTCTTTTTCTTCGGCGTTCCATCCTCAGACAAATGGCCAAACTGAGCGAACTAATCAAACCTTGGAAACTTATTTGAGATGCTTTGTGTCTGCTGATCAGGATGATTGGGTGGCTTTCTTGCCGTTGGCCGAGTTTGCCCTTAATAATCGGGCCAGTTCGGCTACTTTGGTTTCGCCCTTTTTTTGTAATTTTGGTTTCCATCCTCGTTTTTCTTCAGGGCAGGTTGAGCCTTCTGATTGTCCTGGTGTGGATTCTGTGATGGACAGGTTGCAGCAGATTTGGACTCATGTGGTAGACAATTTGACATTGTCCCAGGAAAAGGCTCAGCGTTTTGCTAACCGCCGTCGGTGTGTTGGTCCTCGGCTTCGTGTGGGGGATTTGGTCTGGTTATCCTCTCGTCATGTTCCTATGAAGGTTTCTTCCCCTAAGCTCAAGCCTCGGTTTATTGGTCCTTATAAGATTTCTGAGATTATCAATCCAGTGTCTTTTCGTTTGGCCCTTCCATCCTCTTTTGCCATCCACAATGTTTTCCATAGATCTTTGTTGCGGAGATATGTGGTACCCGTTGTTCCATCTGTTGATCCTCCTGCCCCGGTGTTGGTTGAGGGGGAGTTGGAATATGTGGTTGAGAAAATTTTGGATTCTCGTTTTTTGAGGCGGAGGCTTCAGTATCTTGTCAAGTGGAAGGGTTATGGCCAGGAGGATAATTCTTGGGTGGTTGCCTCCGATGTCCATGCCGCCGATTTGGTTCGTGCTTTCCATTTGGCTCGTCCTGATCGGCCTGGGGGCTCTGGTGAGGGTTCGGTGACCCCTCCTCAAGGGGGGGTACTGTTGTGAATTCCGCTCTTGGGCTCCCTCCGGTGGTTATAAGTAGCATTTTTGTGAATTCTGCTCTTGGGCTCCCTCCTGTGGTTTTGAGTGGTATGGCTGCTTCTTGGATTTAGCTTCAGCAGCTGTTCTCACTGATCGTCTTTCTGGCTCGGCTATATTAGTCTGGCCTTATCCCTAATTCAATGCCAGTTGCCAATTGTTGAGCTTGGAGTCATGGCTCTCTGAGGATTTCCCTGCCACTCTGACCATTTCAGCAAAGCTAAGTCCTTGCTTGTCTTTTTTCAGTTCACTTGTTGTGGACTTTGTTGTTTGGCATTTTCTATGTTTTGCTCATTTGTCCAGCTTATCAGTATGGATCTATTTAGCTAGCTGGAAGCTCTGGGCAGCAGAGTTTGCCCTCCACACCTTTAGTCAGGTGTGGAGATTTTTGCATTTCTCTGCGGTGGACTTTTTCTAGTTTTTATTACTGACCGCACAGTTTTCTGTTCTGTACTAATTCTGTCTAGCTAGTAGTGGCCTCCTTTGCTAAATCTGGTTTCATACTACGTATGTCATTTCCTTCTCCTCTCACAGTCATTATTTGTGGGGGGCTGTCCTATCCTTTGGGGATTTTCTCTGAGGCAAGATAGCTTTCCTGTTTCTACCTCTAGGGGTAGCTAGATCTCCGGCTGTGACGAGGTGTCTAGGGAGTGACAGGAACATCCCACGGCTACTGCTAGTGTCTGTGTTAAGATTAGGAACTGCGGTCGGTATAGTTACCACCTGCTCAGAGCTAGTCGCATGTCGCTCCTTAATCACCAGACCATAACAGACTCAATGCTAGTCTAAGGGTATGTGTCCAGGTGCCGTATTACATCTGGAATAGCTGCGTATTGAACGCTGCCTAGAGCCGCAGCGTTCAATCCGCAGCATCCAGATGCTACAGCATAGTGGAGGGGATTTTATGAAATCCCGTCTCCACTATGCGTGTGAACACGCACCCGACGGCCCTGTGTTACCGGACATGCGGCGCGTCTTTTTAGAACGCGGCATGTCCGTTTACCTTGCGGCGACGCTGCATCGCCACAAGATAAAACACAGGGCCCTATGTGTGGGGTGTGATGATTCCAGATATGTGCAATGAACACATCCGGAATCACCGTGTCTACAGAAGGGGGCGGCGCTTTGGGCGGAGCGAGTTTTCCGCTCCGTCCAAAGCGCCGGTCATCCTGAACGTGGACACATACCCTTAGGGTGCAGAAACGCTGCAGTTCGGCACAAAAGAAGTGACATGCTGGTGAAAAAAAAGCTGCGTTTCGGTGCGGCTTTTTCCGCAGCATGTGCACAACAAGTCTGCGGCTCCCATATACTTACATTGGTTGTGCACTACACTGTGAATTTGATGCAATTCCGTGCGGCAAAAAATGCTGCGGATCTGCAATCAAATCCGCAACGTGTGCACATAGTCTTAGCATTTAGTGAACCTAGCAAAAAAGCCAAGCAAAAAACAAGTGTGGGATTGCACTTTTTTTGCAATTTCATCGCACTTTGAATTTTTTTTACATTTTCTGTTACACGACATGGTAAAACCAATGGTGTCGTTCAAAAGTAGAACTTGTCCCGCAAAAGACAAGCCCTCACATGGCCATATTGATGGAAAAATTATGGCTCTGGAATGAAGGGGAGTGATAAACGAAAAAAAGAAAAAAGCTCCAGGGGTGAAGGGTGTCATGGTTCCCAATGGCAAGGGAACGTAAGAAGCACATAAATAATGAACGAGCTCTCGGGTGATGGAAACTCGAGTTGACCGTGAGCTAAATCTACCACACAACTAATAGTAGCCAGGGAGCATACCTACGGCTTCCTATATGCCACGCACCAGCCGGAGGACTAAATACACCTGGTAGAGGAAGAAACAGACCTGGCTTACCTCTAGGGAAATACCCCAAAAGATGATAGCAGCCCCCCACATGTAATAACGGTGAATTAAGAGGAAAAGACATACACAGTATGAAAGTAGATTTAGAAAAGAGAGGTCCACTTACTAGATAGCAGAAGGATACAAAAGAGGACTTCACAGTCAACTGAAAACCCTTTCAAAAACCATCCTGAAATTACTTTAAGACTCCTGTGTCAACTCATGACACAGGAGTGGCAATTTCAGCCCGCAAGAGCTTCCAGCTACAGAGAATTACAAAAACTGCAAACTGGACAAAAGGTACAAAACAAAAGGACAAAGTCCACTTAGCTGATCAGCAGACTAGTAGCAGGAACATGCAACCGAAGGCTCTGGTTACAATGATGACCGGCAGGGAAATGACTGGAGAGCAAGGCTAAATAGGAAACTCCCAAACGCTGATGGAAGCAGGTGAACAGAAGCAGCAAAGTGCAAACAAGTCACCAGTACCACCAGCAACCACCAGGGGAGCCCAAAAAGCGGATACACAACAGTACCCTCCCCTTAAGGAGGGGGCACCGAACCCTCACAAGAACCGCCAGGGCGATCTGGATGAGCCCTATGAAAGGCACGAACCAAATCCGAGGCATGAACATCAGAGGCAGTTACCCAAGAATTATCTTCCTGACCATAGCCCTTCCATTTAACCAGATATTGAAGTCTCCGTCTGGAAATACGGGAGTCCAAGATCTTTTCTACCACGTACTCCAATTCACCCTCCACCAGCACAGGAGCAGGAGGTTCAGTAGAAGGAACCACCGGTACCTCATATCTCCGCAACAACGACCGATGGAACACATTATGGATAGCGAAAGATGCCGGGAGGTCCAAACGAAAGGAAACAGGGTTAAGAATCTCCAAAATCCTATAAGGACCGATGAACCGAGGCTTAAATTTAGGAGAAGAAACCCTCATAGGGACAAAACGGGAAGACAACCACACCAAGTCCCCAACATGAAGGTGGGGGCCAACACGACGACGGCGGTTAGCAAACTGCTGAGTCCTCTCCTGGGACAATTCCAAATTATCCACCACTTGTCCCCAAATCTGATGCAACCGATCCACTACCGCATCCACTCCAGGACAATCCGAAGATTCAACCTGACCAGATGAAAAACGCGGATGAAACCCTGAATTGCAAAAGAAAGGAGAAACCAAAGTGGCAGAACTAGCCCGATTATTAAGAGCAAACTCCGCCAACGGCAGAAAGGCAACCCAATCATCCTGATCCGCAGACACAAAACACCTCAAATAAGTCTCCAAAGTTTGATTAGTTCGTTCCGTCTGGCCATTGGTCTGAGGATGGAATGCAGACCTCAACCTGAAAGGGAAGAGAAACATCAGGCTGGCGCAACACAGGGGCAGACAAAAAGTGGCGCTTAAGCTCCCGAAAGGCCTCCACGGCAGCAGGGGACCAATTGGCAACATCAGCACCCTTTTTAGTCAAATCCGTCAGAGGTTTAGCAACGCCAGAAAAACCAGCTATAAATCGACGATAAAAATTAGCAAAGCCCAAGAATTTCTGGAGACTCTTCAGAGAAGTAGGCTGCGTCCAGTCGTAAATAGCCCGAACCTTGACAGGGTCCATCTCAATAGAAGAAGGGGAAAAAATGTACCCCAAAAAGGAAATTTTTTGAACCCCAAAAACACACTTTGAACCCTTTACACAGAAAGAATTCTCCCGCAAAACCTGAAAAACCCTCCTGACCTGCTGAACATGAGACTCCCAGTCATCAGAAAAAATCAAAATATCATCCAAGTAAACAATCAAAAATTTATCCAAATATTCACGGAAAATATCATGCATTAAGGACTGAAAGACCGAAGGAGCATTAGAAAGGCGGAAAGGCATTACCAAATACTCAAAATGGCCCTCAGGCATATTAAATGCGGTTTTCCACTCATCCCCCTGCTTAACACAGACATAGCTTTCCAGTCAAGGACTGGGTTATGAGACTGTAACCATGGTAATCCAAGCACCAAAACATCATGTAAATTGTATAACACAAGGAAGCGAATCACCTCCTGATGGTCTGGAGTCATACGCATAGTCACTTGCGTCCAGAACTGTGGTTTATTACAAGCCAAAGGTGTAGAATCAATACCCTTCAGAGGTATAGGGACTTCCAGAGGCTCTAAATCAAACCCACAGCGCCTGGCAAAGGACCAGTCCATAAGACTCAGAGCGGCGCCAGAGTCCACATAGGCATCCACGGTAATAACTGATAATGAACAAATCAAGGTTACAGACAAAATAAATTTGGACTGTAAAGTGCCAATTGAAATGGACTTGTCAACCTTCCTAGTACGTTTAGAGCATGCCGATATAACATGAGCACAATCACCACAATAGAAGCATAACCCATTTTTATGCCTATAATTCTGCCGCTCGCTTCTGGACATAACTCTGTCACATTGCATTTTCTCTGGCGTCTCTTCAGAAGATACCGCCAAATGGTGCACGGGTTTGCGCTCCCGCAAACGCCGATCAATCTGAATTGCCATTGTCATGGACTCATTCAGACCTGTAGGCGCAGGGAACCCGACCATAACATCTTTAACGGCATCAGAAAGACCCTCTCTGAAATTTGCCGCTAAGGCGCACTCATTCCACTGAGTAAGCACAGACCATTTACGAAATTTTTGGCAGTATATCTCCGCTTCATCTTGCCCTTGAGATAGGGCTATCAAAGCTTTTTCAGCTTGAATCTCCAAATTAGGTTCCTCATAAAGCAACCCTAAAGCCAGGAAAAACGCATCCACATTGAGCAACGCAGGATCCCCTGGTGCCAATGAAAATGCCCAATTTTGAGGGTCACCTCGCAGCAAAGAGATTACAATCTTAACCTGCTGGACAGGATCTCCTGAGGAGTGAGGTCTGAGAGAAAGGAATAATTTACAATTATATTTGAAATTCAAAAACCGAGATCTATCTCCGGAAAACACCTCTGGTGTAGGGATTTTAGGTTCAGAAATAGGAGCATGTATAACAAAATCTTTTTAAATTTTGAACCTTCGTAGCAAGATTATTTAAACCTGCAGCCAAACTCTGAGGATCCATCTTTAAACAGGTGAGCTCAGAGCCATTCAAGGATTATAAGGAGAGAAAGGCAAAGGCTGTAATTAGAGCTGAAATACAACTGATCCAACTATGGAGCAAGCATAGGGGAAAAAGAGAAAAAAAAAAAAAATTACAGACTTCTTTTTTCTCTCCTTTCTTCTGCCAATAAGTTTAACACTGGCCGGTCATACTGTCATGGTTCCCAATGGCAAGGGAACGTAAGAAACACATAAATAACGAACGAGCTCTCGGGTGATGGAAACTCGAGTTGACCGTGAGCTAAATCTACCACACAACTAATAGTAGCCAGGGAGCATACCTACGGCTTCCTATATGCCACGCGCCAGCCGGAGGACTAAATACGCCTGGTAGAGGAAGAAACAGACCTGGCTTACCTCTAGGGAAATACCCCAAAAGATGATAGCAGCCCCCCACATGTAATAACGGTGAATTAAGAGGAAAAGACATACACAGTATGAAAGTAGATTTAGCAAAGAGAGGTCCACTTACTAGATAGCAGAAGGATACAAAAGAGGACTTCACGGTCAACTGAAAACCCTTTCAAAAACCATCCTGAAATTACTTTAAGACTCCTGTGTCAACTCATGACACAGGAGTGGCAATTTCAGCCCGCAAGAGCTTCCAGCTACAGAGAATTACAAAAACTGCAAACTGGACAAAAGGTACAAAACAAAAGGACAAAGTCCACTTAGCTGATCAGCAGACTAGTAGCAGGAACATGCAACCGAAGGCTCTGGTTACAATGATGACCGGCAAGGAAATGACTGGAGAGCAAGGCTAAATAGGAAACTCCCAAACGCTGATGGAAGCAGGTGAACAGAAGCAGCAAAGTGCAAACAAGTCACCAGTACCACCAGCAACCACCAGGGGAGCCCAAAAAGCGGATACACAACAGAAGGGGTTTAGAAACATGGATATGGACATATCTATGGAAATAGATATAGATATATAGATATATCTCTGTATCTATCTATCTATCTATCTATCTATCTACCTACCTATCTGTGTGTAATGGAGTGTGGGTTGGACAAATGTAAAAGAGGAGGTTGGACAGAAATTACATCACAAATCTTTTTGAAGATAGAGGAGGGAGGGGTTTGGGTGTGTTTTGGAGTGGGTGTGCTAGGTTCGGGCTCACAGGCCAGTGCAATGCATCATGGAACTTGTAGTATTAGAGCACAATAAGTAAGGAGAAAGGAAGTTGTCGATTAACCCATGAGAGCTGGATCCAGCACTGAAGATGTGCTGCTACAGCATGATAAAAGGTAATATTGCTAAAATAAACACAGTGAATGTTTTCAGTGGCACATAATAGCAAGATTTATTGAAAAAAAAAGTTATGGTAGTGGACAACTTCTTTAAGAAGACGCGGCTGTGGCCGAGTCTGCTGGCTGTGAGGCTGCTGATTGTGCGACCCCCTGCTGCTCTCCGGCTTCCTGGCCCAGCTTTCCACTGTCTGTGCGTCGCAGCCATTCAGCTACTCCCACATTTAAAGTGCCACAACCTTTAACCAGGGTCATCTAACACCGGCCCATGGTCATCTAACACCGGCCCAGGGTCTCTCTACCTCTGCCTCTGCCCGTGGTAAGTGCTCTCCTTCTGTAGGGTTTTTTTTTTGTGACAGGATGTAGTCACTCTAATATCCTTTATTGAAGGAGTCTCCTTACCATGAATTATACTATTGCACAAGCACTTTAAATTTATTAGCTACTAACAACCAGTCAGTTGCAATTGGTGTCCCTGTGGCTCTCCTGTCTTTTCCTGTTTATGTGTCATTTTTTATGACTGTTTTTGGTGATAATTTTTTGCTTTACTGTTGGACTTTCAATAAAATATATATCTTTTTACTTAATATATCTGGTTACTCCTTGTTTCTCTGGATATATATATATATATATATATATATATATATATATATATATATATATACAGTACTTTGGAGTGGGTATCTATCTAATGGGTTACTTGTAGCCCTATCTTTGGCATTAAGATGTCACTGAGGTATTTGTGTTTACTATATGAAGGTGTATGGACAGTGCATTATACTATATAGAGGCTTATGGGGAGTGCAGTATACTATATAGAGGCCTATGGATAGTGCATTTTACTATAGAGGACTATAGAGAGTACATTATGCTACATAAAGAGGCCTATGAGAAGTGCTTTATACTATATAGAGTTTTATGAGGAGTGCATTATACTATATAGAGGCCTATAGGAAGTGCATTATGCTATATGGAGGCCTATGGGGAATGCATTATACTATAGAGGCCTATAGGGAGTGCATTATACTATAGAGGCCTATGGGAAGTGCATTATACTATATGGAGGCTTATGGGGAGTGTATTATACTATATATAGAGGCCTATGGAAAGTGCATTATGCTTTATTAAAGCCTAAGAAGCATGCATAATACTATATGGGCCATTAGGCAGTGAGGGGGCCATCATACAGTGTGGGAGCTAATATGTGACTTTTATTCAGTGTTGGGGTCCATCAAACAGTTTTGGGGCTACTAAGGGGTCAGTATACTGTGTGAGGGGTACTAGACAGTGTGGGGACATTATACTGTGTATAGGAGAGCATCATGCCGTATAGAGAGGAGCTGTACAGGGGGAGATTCAGAACATTATTAAATGTTAAGAGTGCCCTTAATATTATAGGGAAACTCAGGTTATTGTGACTCTCAGTACTTTGTAGGGGGCAAGACGTGGACACTGTTTTCTAGGGCACTTGCACAGGGCATTAATATATTCTAGAGGTTTGTTTTACCATCTAGAGGGTGCACAATAAAACACAGATGGCAGAGGTGGCTCAGTACTGGGGTATCAGTAGGATGAGGAGTTTGTGCAAGTTGGGAATAGATGAGGCCATTATTTGATTTCTCACATTTATATATGTCCTTGTTGTATTCTCTGCAGATGAGTCCTGGCTGGATGAAGTTGTCATGTCAGTCTGAACCAGATGGAAAAGACAGGAAAAGTGAATGATTCCATCAGAAAGAATGTAATCTGTAAGATACCATCTGTGCTGTTCAGTTTATTCTGATAGACTTTCAGCCATACATGGACATTTATGTAATGGTAATATACACTGTGTTCCAAATTATTATGCACAAAGAGTTTAGGAGTGATAAGGTTAGAAATTTTTTGTTTGTCATTTAAACTCATTGATAGTGATGTGTGTCAGGGCTCTTTATATCACTGAAAGCAATTGCAGATACCTGTGCAAATTAGTTTGACAGGTGTGTCCAAATAAAGGCAAGACTACTTAAGAAGGCTGTTCCACATTATTAAGCAGCCTGCATTTTTTCCCAAAATGGGAAAGAAAAAGGATGTGTCGGCTGCTGAGAAGCAACAAATTGTGGAGTATTTAGGTCAAGGAATGACTACAATCAACATTGCCAAGACAATTCATCATGATCATCGCACAATCAAGAAGTATGTAGCTGATTCCCAGCACACACGTGTGCGTGATAATAAGGAAAAATTGCAGACTCTTTCCAACAGGCAATTGCATAAGGTTAAAAGAGCAGCTGCAAAAATGCCTTGTCATAGCAGCAGACAAGTTTTTGAAGCTGCTGGTGCCTCCAACGTCCCCAGAACAACAAGATGCAGGGTCCTTCAGAGGTGCGTAAGCCATCCTGTCGACCACCTCTATCCACCTGGAATCATGGGGAGAGAGATTGTCGGCCCCTATATGATCCCTGAAGGGGTAAAGATGAACTCCATAATCTATGTGGAGTTTCTAAAACAACACTTCCTTCCATGGTTCAAGAGGAAGAACCGTGCTTTCCGCAGCAATATCATTTTCATGCATGATAATGCACCGTCTCATGCTGCAAAAAACACATCTGCATCTCTGGCTGCTATGGGCATAAAAGAGGACAAACTTATGATGTGACCACCATCTTCCCCTGACCTCAGCCCCATTGAGAACCTCTGGAGCATCATCAAAAGGAGTGTCTATGATGGCGGGAGGCAGTTCACATCTAAGAAACAGCTCCGAGAGGGTATTCAGTCCACATGCAAAACAATTGAAGCAGAAACCATTCAAAAACTGACAAATTCAATGGACGAGAGAGTTCAGAAGCTTCTTTCGAACAAGGGGTCCTATGTGCAAATGTATCATCACCTAGAATAAAGTTTTCATCTTCCCTGACGTCTCATCTCACCTCATCAAGGTACTGTAAATAAAATCTGTTGAATTCATCACTGCATCATCCTTCCGGACCACCACGCACAACTGAAAAGGACTAGGAGCACAGGTTGGCGAGTAACGCTATCTGCCATTGTTTATACAGAGATTCATGATCATATCCATCAGACACATCTCATCCACATATATCAGTGGCAGAATAGTAACAGGAGACCTAAGTCTACAGTGTCTGTGTGCATATGCATTGTCTGCTAGCAAGTCTTAACCGTCCGCTATCTTAGCTAAAACATGTCCACAAAAGGCACCGTGGACCCATCTGCAAGTGAAGTACATCAGGTTCCCGACTTCACAGATGCTGGAGGAGCTGAGCAAGACATACGACCCAGACATGTAGCCAAGCCGACACAAAAGGTCAGAGAGAACTTTGAGACTACTAGAGACGAGTTCCATGATAACCTAGAACATTTATCATCGCACAACATCGACCAAAATCACATCTCCATCTTCCATATCATTTCACTTCAGGAAGTCAACATTGCAGGACAAGCTACTGAAGATCCGTGCGGCTACAGAGGAAGCTAAAGTAAAACGATCCTTTGCTAAAAGGGAGGCTGAAGTGGAAGTAAAAGCCCAAATGGAAGCTCAAAGAAATGAGATGGAGGCTCAAAGAAACAAAATGGAAGCTCAAAGGAAATTAAAAATACTCCAAGCAGAAAGGGAAGAATCAACAGCCCTTGCTAAACTGAAGGTCCTTGAACTAGCATTGCAACAAGAAAATAATTCGGACTGTCTTTTTCCAGGAGAAATGGAGGACTCAGCTGATCGCACTTCTGACTACGTGCTAAGACATTTAACATCTGCACCAGCCCCACCTCCAGTTTCTAACACGGATGCGCCCGCAAATCAAGAAATGTCGTCACCTACTGCCGACAAGGTAACTTCCAGCACTATCTCACAATTTAGGCCACGGCCAGCAGAACCTATAGAGACTAAACCGCAGTTTAACCCTTATGCCGCATCATTTCATCCTTATTTGTTGCAGTCATATAAGCCAGAGAACTTTCATTCCCTACGGATACCACAAGTTCATCCTGCAACAATGACCGGGAGATCGGACATGTCTGACTTCACCAGATACATGATTCACCTGGAGTTAATAAACATTAGTCTCTCAAAGTTTGATGATCGTGCTGAGAATTATAGAGTCTGGAAATCGACCTTTCAAGCAGTGATCCAAGACCTTAATCTCACTGGCAAGGAACAACTGGATTTGCTTGTTAACCGGTTAGGCCCTGAATCAGCAGAGTGCATAAAGACAATAAGGGCAGTTCATGTGGACTATTCAGATGCAGGTCTTATTGCAGCCTGGGAGAGACTGGAACAAGCCTACGGCAGCTCAGAAGCCATAGAACGTGCCTTATTTAAAAGACTGCAAACCTTCCCAAAGATAACTAACAAGGACAATAGAAAACTTCAAGATCTGAGCGACCTGCTAAAGGAAATAGAATTGGCAAAATTAGACCCACGTCTCTCAGGACTGAGCTACCTAGATACTGCTCATGGCGTTAATCCAATAGTGTCCAAGTTGCCACACGGCATGCAGGATAAATGGGAAGACCACGGCTCACACTATAAAAGGCAGCATGATGTGTCCTTTCCCCCCTTTTCACATTTTTCCAGGTTCATCAGTGACCAAGCTCGGAAGAAGAATGATCCAAGCTTCGACTTCGCTGAGCCTACTCCACCAGCATCATCATAATCTACAAGGCATGATAATATTGCCAAATGTAGAGATTTAAGGAACACAGTATCCGTGAGAAAGACTGTCGTTCCACTTACTACACCTGCCTTCACTAATACAAATAATGTTGCTCCTAAAGTCATGGACAGTAACAGTATGTGCCCTATCCACAATAGGCCTCACCTACTTAAAGATTGCCGTGGATTCAGAGCAAGGATTTTGCAGGAGCGTAAAGATACCCTCAAGGAGATTGGGATATGTTATAAGTGTTCCCCCTCCTCAGACCACCTCGCTAAGGACTGTAAGGCCGCCATTAAGTGCACTGAATGCAGCAGTGATAAACACGTCACAGCCATGCATCCCACGCCAGCTCCACACAACTCACAACCTTTTGCAGCATCCAATCCTGCTCAAAAGCATGGCGGGGAGCCTCAAGTTCCTGACCCAACTGCAACTGCTGTTTCCTCCTCATGTATTGAGGTATGTGGAGAAGGGACTGTTCCTAAATGCTGTGCCAAGGTATGTCTGGTTAAGGTCTATCCTCCAGAAGGACAACCCGACAAGGCCTCCAAAATGTATGCCATAATAGATGAGCAAAGTAACCGATCTCTAGCAAGGCCCAAATTCTTTGAGATCTTCAACATAAAGGGACAAACGACTCCATACACCCTCAACACCTGCTCTGGTCGTATTGAGACTTCTGGCAGGAGAGCCTCTGGGTACATAGTCTCTTCAATCAAGGGAAATGTGCATATACCCATGCCAACCCTAATTGAATGTGACCAGATACCTGATAACAGGGAGGAGATTCCCACTCCGGAAGCCGTGCTTCATCATCGCCACTTGAGGCACCTGACTAATGAAATTCCTCCTCTGGACACGAATGCTGATATTCTAATCCTACTCGGGAGGGACATTCTGAAGGTCCACAAGGTGCACCAACAATGCAGCGGCCCAGATGATGTTCCATATGCCCAAAGACTCGACCTAGGCAGGGTAATCGTGGGCGATGTATGTCTGGATAGGAGTCACAAGGCATCCGAAGTCAACGCCTGTAAAACGTATGTGCTCCAAAATGGTCGCGCAACTCACTTTAAGCCATGCCCTCATCACTTTGAAGTGAAAGAAAGGTTCTCTGATTGCATCCAGGAGCCTGACATCATTGCCACTCCCTACGGTGATGACTTAGGGAGAACAGTGTTTCACACAACAAAAGATGACAACAAAGTCACCTTATCCATAGAAGACAAGGAGTTTCTTAAAATGATGGACAGTGGATTCTTCAAAAATGAATCTGACCGCTGGGTTGCTCCCTTACCCTTCAAGGCTTCAAGGACCAGGCTTCCTAACAACAGAGAACAGGCCTTATCTAGATTCATCTCACTGGAGAGAACATTAAGGAACAAGCCTGAAATGAAGGAACATTTCATAGCCTTTATGGATAAGAAATTTCGCAATGACCACGCAGAGCCAGCGCCACCATTGCAAGCTGATGAAGAATGCTGATATCTACCTTCCTTTGGAGTGTATCATCCAAGAAAGCTGAAACAAATCAGAGTGGTGTTCGATTCAAGCGCCAAACATGACGGCGTATCTCTGAATTACGTTCTCCTCTCTGGTCCGAACCTGACTAATAACCTGGTGGGAGTGCTCATGAGATTCAGAAAGGAACCGGTCGCCATTACAGCCGACATCAAGCAAATGTTCCATTGTTTCATCGTGCAACAAGATCACAGAAATTATCTCCGTTTTCTATGGCACTGAGACAACGACACCAACAAGGAAATGGACGAATACCGCATGAAGGTGCACGTGTTCGGAAACAGTCCTTCTCCTGCAGTCGCTACATATGGCCTACGTAGGACCACCTCCGATGGCGCAGCAGAGTTCGGGAAGGATGCTCAACAGTTCATTGAAAAGGACTTCTACTTGGACGACGGTCTTAAATACCTGCCCACAGCTGAAGAAGCCATAGATCTGCTCAAACGGACACAAGGTATGCTTTCTAAAGCTCATTTAAGATTGCATAAAATTGCCTCCAATAGTGCTGTTGTCATGAAGGCCTTTCACCCTAATGATCATGCCGCAGAATTAAGGGACTTAAATCAAGGCCCAGACAATCCACCAGTACAGAGAAGCCTAGGCCTGAGGTGGAACTTGCTAAAGGACTCCTTCAGCTTTCAGGTTAGTGGTGCAGAAAAACCATTTACTAAGCGTGGGGTTCTGTCAGTGGTGAACAGTCTATATGATCCACTTGGGTTTGTCGCACCCCTGACTATACAAGTCAAGCTCCTGCTGAGACAACTCTTAGAGTGCATTAAGGACTGGGATATACCACTCCCTGCGGACAAACAATTAAGGTGGGAGTTGTGGAGAGAATCTCTTTGCGCCTTGGATAAGATCCACATACCATGTTGTTACACTCCGGCATCCCTAGTTACGAGTCAAAGGAAAGAGATTCATGCATTCGCTGATGCCTCCACTGAAGCTATTGCCGCTGTCGCTTACTTGAAGGTTGTAGACTCTAACAATGAAGCCCATGTTGGATTTCTGTTTGGAAAGGCTAAACTGGCTCCTAAACCCGAGCACACCATACCCAGATTCTAGCTCTGTGGGGCTGTATTAGCCATAGAGATTGCAGACTTCATACAGAGCGAACTAGCTATTCACCTGGATGACACAAAATTCTACACAGACAGTAAGGTAGTTCTGGGCTACATAAATAACCAGACGAAAAGCTTCTACGTCTATGTCAGTAACCACGTGGAAAGGATCAGGAAATCCTCTAAACCCTAGCAATGGCAGCATGTCCCATCCCATCTTAACCCTGCGGACCATGCTACTAGACCAGTGTCTATTGGTGCCTTTGCAAGCTCTTCTTGGTTAAAAGGACCAGAGTTCCTCCATGACCAATGCGAAGAGACTGCCGTTGAAGGCAGCTTCAACCTTCAGGATCCAGATGTCAACCCAGAGATCCGTCCTGATGTCAGCACTTTCATCACCAAATTCAAGGAGAAGGTTGGCTTGGACTGTAGGCGTTTTGATCGCTTCTCAAGATAGACGAGGCTGGTTCATGCCATTGCAAGGTTAGTACACATTGTACAATGCTATCGCAATAAGGACAGTAACACTGATTGTCACGGTTGGCATATCTGCCATAAGCCTCTCTCTGCAGAAGACATTGCTCTGAGTGAACTCATTGTGATAAGCAATGTGCAGCAGAATGTTTTTCAAGGGGAACTGGAATGTATACGTAAAGAACAAGACGTTCCTAAAAACTGCCCCATTGTCAACTTAAACCCAGTAATAGACGAGAGGTGTTTATTGAGAGTTGGTGGTCGCTTAACCAAAGCTAAATTGGATGAGGCAGAAAAGAATCTTCTAATTATTCCTGGTCATCACCATATCACCACTCTACTAATACGACATCACCATGAAAAATTCAAACATCAAGGCAGACACTTCATTGAAGGAGCCTTAAGAGCTGCAGGCCTCTGGATAGTGGGAGCCCCATTGTCAACTTAAACCCAGTAATAGACGAGAGGTGTTTATTGAGAGTTGGTGGTCGCTTAACCAAAGCTAAATTGGATGAGGCAGAAAAGAATCTTCTAATTATTCCTGGTCATCACCATATCACCACTCTACTAATACGACATCACCATGAAAAATTCAAACATCAAGGCAGACACTTCATTGAAGGAGCCTTAAGAGCTGCAGGCCTCTGGATAGTGGGAGCAAAGAGACTGGTTTCCCATTTAATTGATCATTGTAGGATAGGAGAAGCAAAGAGCCTCCATTTACCTATGTTGGCTTGGATGTTTTTGGTCCATGGGCAGTCGCTGCACGTCGGACCAGAGGCAGACATGCTGAAAGTAAACATTGGGCAGTGTTGTTCATGTGCATGAGTGTACGAGCAATACACATAGAAGTGATAGAGTCCATGGATTCCTCCAGTTTCATCAATGCCCTAAGATGATTCTTCTCCATCAGAGGACCAGTAAAACAATTAAGATCTGATTGTGGAACAAACTTTGTAGGTGCCTGTCGAGAACTACAACTGAATTCAACACCAGTCCAAAACTTCTTGACAACCAATGGCTGTTCCTGGGTCTTCAAACCTCCTCATGCTTCCCATATGGGTGGATCATGGGAAAGAATGATGGGCATTACTCATCAGATACTGGAATCTATGCTCATGGACTCAAATCTTTCAAGCCTCACTCACGAGACCTTGACCACTTTCTTAGCAGAAGTCTCTGCTATAGTAAGCTCAAGACCTCTTGTACCCATATCTATGGATCCAGAATCTCCTACTATTCTCACTCCGGCAACTCTCCTCAACTAGAAACTTGGAACTGTTCCTAACCCGCCTGAAGACTGTGTCCGGTAACAAATATCAGAAACGTTTGAAACATGTGCAACATCTGGCTAATTGTTTCTGGAATAGATGGAAAAGGGAGTACCTGACACTTCTCCAAAAATGAAGAACATAGCAACAAGTAAAGCCAAATTTACAAGTAGGAGATATTATCCTCATGAAAGACCAGAAAGAGGAAAGAAATGCATGGCCTATGGGACTTATATCTATAACCTTTCCAAGTGATGATGGCAAGGTACGCAAGGTAGAAGTGACAGTTACTAAACAAGGTGACCCCAAATCTTTCATTAGGCCTATATCTGTTGTGAATTCCGCTCTTGGGCTCCCTCCGGTGGTTGTAAGTGGCACTTTTGTGAGTTCTGCTCTTGGGCTCCCTCCGGTGGATTTAAGTGGAACTGCTGCTCCTTGGATTTAGCAGTCAGCAGCTGCTTCCACTGATCGTCTATTCTGGCTCGGCTATTTATCCTGGCTCTATCCTTCAGCTAGTGCCAGTTGTCAATGGTTCCTGCTTGGATTCACATCTCTCTTGGATTTCCCTGATATTCTGACCAGTTCAGCAAAGATAAGTTCTTGCTTTGTTCTTTTGCTTTCCACTTGTTGTGGACTTAATCGTTCAGCACATTCTATGTTTTTTTTCTAGTCCAGCTTGTCAGTATGGATTTATTTAGTTAAGCTGGAAGCTCTGGGAAGCAGATTTACCCTCCGCACCTTTAGTCAGGTGTGGAGATTTTTGTAAACTCTGTGGTAGATTTTTCTAGTTTTTAATACTGACCGCACAGCATTCTGTCCTGTTCTATCTATCTAGCTAGATTGGCCTCCTTTACTACATCCTAGTTTCATTCTGTGTATGTCATTTCCCTCTCCACTCACAGTCAATATTTGTGGGGGGCTGTCTGTCCTTTGGGAATTTTTTCTGAGGCAAGATAGCTTTCCTGTTTCTATCTTTAGGGGTAGTTAGTCCTCTGGCTGTGACAAGGTGTCTAGGGAGTGACAGGAACATCCCACGGCTACTTCTAGTGTTGTGTTAAGCTCAGGAACTGCGGTCAGTACAGGTACCACCTCCTCCAGAGCACATCCCATGTTGCTCCTAAACCACCAGTTCATAACAATATCAGAGATTATCTTACTCATACCGGTTGAGGATTGATTATCCATCCAATCAGTAGGAACTCTTTCAAGGAACTTGAACCTTTGGATTACAAATGGGTTGGAGACAGTTTGGCCTAGCATGGCTACTCCAATCCTATGATGGGTTATCCTTCGGATTATTTCAGGAACTCGTTATAGATATTTGTCTATCTTGTTATACAATACATTATTGTTGCATTGCACTTCAGGTAAACACTCCCAATTCGAGACTGTTGGAGTAGTGAAATCCAAGGATTTCAGACGGGGAGTGTGCTGTTCAGTTTATTCTGATAGACTTTCAGCCATACATGGACATTTATGTAAAGGTAACATACTTAGTTCTATCATCTTTTGTATTTGTTATACTTTGCTGCCATCTACTGCCCATTGCTGTATTACACTGTAATATTTTGTTATGGTACTTTCCCATAATACCTCTCTGTCTATAGCTCCTCCTATCTTTTTCCTTCTCTTCCTGTTTTGTACGCCGTGCCATCTTAGAACACACATGTGCTGCAGAGCTGGATAAAGGATTCTCTTGTTACTTCTAACCTGGAGCTTCTATTGTCTCTAATCTGGTGCTTCTAAAACAGCTCTGACCTACAGTCCTCACTCCTATCTTATCTTCATTCCTTCATCTTCCCTGACATCTCATCTCATCAAGGTACTGTAAATAAATTCTGCTGAATTCATCACTGCATCATCCTTCCGGACCACCACGAGCAGCTGATAAGGACTAGGAGCACAGATTGCTGAGTAACGCTGTCCGCCATTGTTTATACAGAGATTCGTGATCACATCCCTCAGACACATCTCATCCATGTATATCGGTGGCAATATACTATCTGTAACTGTGCTGTAATCTCTTACATGTTCTGCAGGACTGGTATCTACCACTATATGTCACCATATGGCAGTATTATCAGTGTTGATCTTTGTATAGAAATTATTTTCAGTAACAGAGCGGTCATCTGCTGAGGTCCTCCTACATCCACTCTTAGGGTGCACCACCATAGTTGTAATCAGGGTTACCTGGTTAAGGGCACACTCACATGTTTTAATGCCCCTGAACCAAAACCCTAGCTACTCATCCGAAACAGTTACATGCAGTTCTAGTTACTTTTGGAAATTTTGCACATGTTGTGTTGATAGTGTGCAGATGTCTTTCACCATTTTGCCATAAAACTTAAGAAAAATAAAAAAGTCTGCCCTTTTAACCCCTTAACCCCCTAGAGCTTTTTTCGGTTTTGCGTTTTCGATTTCCGCTCCCCGTCACCCCAGAGCAATAACTTTTTTATTTTTCTGTCAATATGGCCATGTGACCGCTTGTTTTTTGCCGGACGACTTAAACTTTTGAACAACACCATTGGTTTTACAATGACTTGCACTAGAAAATGGGAAAAAAAATTGTGCGGTGAAATTGCAAAAAAAGTGCAATCCCACACTTGTTTTTTGTTTGGCTTTATTGCTAGGTTCACTAAGTGCTAAAATTGGCCTGCCATTATGATGCTTCAGGTCATTGTGAGTTAATACACACCAAACCTGTCTAGGTTATTTTTTATCTAAGTGGTGAAAAAACATTCCAAACTTTGTTAAAAAACAAATTGCACCATTTTCCGATACCCCTCTATTTTTCATGATCTCGGGTTGGTTGAGGGCTTATTTTTTGTGTGTCGAGCTGACATTTTTAATGATACCATTTTAATGCAATGTCACAGTGACCAAAGAAAACTAATTCTGGCGTTTTGATTTTTTCTCGCTACACTGTTTAGCGATCATGTCAATCCATTTTTTTATTGATAGATCAGGTGATTTTGAATGCAGCGATACCAAATATGCATGTTTGATTTTATTTTTATTGCTTTATTTTGAATGGGGCGAAAGGGGGGTGATTTTAACTTTTATTCTATTTATTTTTTTAGATTTTTAAAAACATTTTTTTTAACTTTTGGCATGATTCAATAGTCTCCATAGGAGACTAGAAGCTGCCACAACCTGATTGGCTTTGCTACACAGAGGCGACAATCAGATCGCCTTTATATAGCAGATTTACTCACTTGCTATGAGCGCCGACCACTGGGTGGCGCTCAAAGCAAGCCAGCACTGACAACCATAGGGGTCTCTAGGAGACCTCAGGTTGTCATGCCAAAAACCCGGTGACCCACGATCACATGACGGGGTCACCGATGTGCGCATTTCCGGCGCAATTGCCAGAAGCACTTGTTAAATGCTGCTGTCAAACTCTGACAGAAGCATTTAACTGGTTAATAGCCGCGGGTGGATTGCGATTCCACCCACGGCCATTGTGGACACATGTCAGCTGTTCAAAACAGCTGACATGTCCCCAGAAAGATGTGGGCTCACCGCCCACATCAAAGGGAGGGAGTCCGACATCAGTGTAAATGTACACTCGATGTTGGAAAGGGGTTAACCCCTTAGTGACAGAGCCAATTTGGTACTTAATGACCGAGCCAATTTTTACAATTCTGACCACTGTCAATTTATGAGGTTATAACTCTGGAACGCTTTAACGGATCCCGCTGATTCTGAGACTGTTTTTTCATGACATATTGTACTTCATGTTAGTGGTAACATTTCTTCGATATTACTTGCGATTATTTATGAAAAAAACGGAAATATGGTGAAAATTTTTAAAATTTTGCAATTTTCAAAATTTGTATTTTTATGCCCTTAAATCACAGAGATATGTCACAAAAAATAGTTAATAAATAACATTTCCCACATGTCTACGTTACATCAGCACAATTTTGGAAACAAATTTTTTTTTTGTTAGGGAGTTATAAGGGTTAAAAGTTGACCAGCAATTTCTCATTTTTACAACACCATTTTTTTTAGGGACTGGAATTGAGGTCGGATGTCATGTTGCGTTTGGAGAGCCCCTGATGTGCCTAAACAGTGGAAACCCCCCACAAGTGACACCATTTTGGAAACTATACCCCTTAAGGAACTTATCTAGATGTGTGGTGAGCACTTTGAACCCCCAAGTGCTTCACAGAAGTTTATAACGTAGAGCCGTGAAAATAAAAAATCGCATTTTTTCTACAAAAATTATCTTTTTGTCCCCAAATTTTTATTTTCACAAGGGTATCAGGAGAAATTAGACTACAAAAGTTGTTGGGCAATTTCTCCTGAGTACGTAGATGCCCCATATGTGGGGTTAAACCACTGTTTGGGTGCACCGCAGAGCTTGGAAGAGGAGGAGTGCCGTTTTACTTTTTCAACGTAGAATTGGCTGGAATTGAGATCGGACGCCATGTCGCGTTTGGAGAGCCCCTGATGTGCCTAAACAGTGGAAACCCCCCACAAGTGACACCATTTTGGAAACTATACCCCTTAAGGAACTTATCTAGATGTGTGGTGAGCACTTTAAACCCCAAGGTGTTTCACAGAAGTTTATAACGTAGAGCCGTGAAAATAAAAAATCACATTTTTTCTATAAAAATTATATTTTTGCCCCAAAATTTTTATTTTCACAAGGGTAACAGGAGAAATTAGACCACATAAGTAGTTGTCCAATTTCTCCTGAGTACGTCGATACCCCATATGTGGGGGTAAACCACTGTTTGGGCGCACCACAGTGCTTGGAAGAGAAGGAGTGCCGTTTTACTTTTTCAATGTAGAATTGGCTGGAATTGAGATCGGATGCCATGTCGCGTTTGGAGAGCCCTTGATGTGCCTAAACAGTAGAAACCCCCCACAAGTGACCCCATTTTGCAAACTAGACCCCCCAAGGAACTTATCTAGATATGTGGTGAGAACTTTGAATGCCCAAGTGCTTCACAGAAGTTTATAATGCAGAGTCGTAAAAATAAAAAATATTTTTTTTTCCACAAAAAAGATTTTTAGCCCCTAAGTTTTTATTTTCACAAGGGTAACAAGAGAAATCGGACCCCAAAAGTTGTTGTCCAATTTGTCCTGAGTATGCTGGTACCCCATATGTGGGGATAAATCACTGTTTGGGCGCACGGCAGAGCTCGGAAGGGAAGGAGCGCCGTTTTGGAATGCAGACTTTGATAGAATGGTCTGCGGGCATTATGTTGCGTTTGCAGAGCCCCTGATGTACCTAAACAGTAGAAACCCCCCACAAGTGACCCCATTTTGGAAACTAGACCCCCCAAGGAACTTATCTAGATGTGCGGTGAGAACTTTGAATGCCCAAGAGCTTCACAGAAGTTTATAATGCAGAGTCGTGAAAATAAAAAATATTTTTTTTTCCACAAAAAAGATTTTTTTAGCCCCCAAGTTTTTATTTTCACAAGAGTAACAGGAGAAATTGGACCCCAAAAGTTGTTGTCCAATTTATCCCGAGTACGCTGATGCCCCATAGTGGGGGTAAACAACTGTTTGGGCGCATGGCAGAACTCGGAAGGGAAGGAACGCCATTTGACTTTTTGAGCGCAAAACTGGCTGTCGTTTTTGGAGACCCCCTGATGTACCTAAACAGTGGAAACACCCCAATTCTAACTCCAACCCTAACCCCAACACACCCATAACCCTAATCCCAACCAGATCCATAATCCTAATCACAACCCTAACGATAATCACAACCCTAACCCCAAAACAACCCTAATCTCAACCCTAACCATAACCCTAATCAAAACCCTAAATCCAACACACCCCTAATCCTAATCTCAACCTTAACCTCCAACCTAACCCTAATCCCAATACACCCCTAACCCTAATCCCAACCCTAACCTTAACCCTAATCCCAAACCTAACCCTAATCCCAAACGTAACCCTAATGCCAACCCTAACCCTAATACCAACCCTAATCCAAACCCTAATCCCAACTCTAACCCTAACTTTAGCCCCAACCCTAACCCTAGCCCTAACTCTAATTTTAGCCCCAACCCTAGCCCTAACCCTAACTTTAACCCTAACCCTAAATTTAACCCCAACCCTAACCCCAAATTTAACCCTAACCCTAGCCCTAACTTTAGCCCGAACCCTAACCCTAGCTCTAACCCTAAATTTAGCCCCAACCCTAACCCCAAATTTAACCCTAACCCTAGCCCTAACTTTAGCCCCAACCCTAACCCTAGCCCTAAGGCTACTTTCACACTTGCGTCATGTGGCATCCATCGCAATACGTCATTTTGGACAAAAAACAGATCCTGCAAATGTGCCCGCAGGATGCCTTTTTTGCCCATAGACTTGTATTGCCGACGGATGGCCACACGTCACGTCTGTCGTGCACTGGATCCGTTATGTTTTGGCGGACCATCGTCACAAAAAACGTTCAATGTAACCTTTTTTTTGTACGTCACGTCCGCCATTTCCGCTCATGCGTGGCCGTAACTCTTCCCCCTCCTCCCCAGGACATAGACTGGGCAGCGGATGCATTGAAAAACTACATCCGCTGCCCACGTTGTGCACAATTTTCACAACGTGCATTGGTACGTCGGGCCGACGCATTGCAACGGCCCCGTACCGAAGCAAGTGTGAAAGAAGCCTAAGCCTAGCCCTAACCCTAGCCCTAACCTAACCCTAGCCCTAACCCTAAATTTAGCCCCAACCATAACCCTAACCCTAACCCTAAATTTAGCCCCAACCCTAACCTTAAATTAGCCCCAACCCTAATCCTAACCCTAGCCCTAATCCTAACCCTAGCCCTAACCCTAGCCCTAACCCTAACCCTAAATTTAGCCCCAACCCTAACCCTAAATTAGCCCCAACCCTAACCCTAACCCTAATTTTAGCCCCAACTCCTCTCTCCTGCCGGCCGGCAGATGGCAGCAGAGAGCGGGCGCACTGCGCATGCGCCCGCCATTTTCTTTCCATAGGAAGAAGCCGGTGGGCAGGACGGGACGCAGGAGGACCCAGGGACACCGGTAAGTATAGCAGGGTCCCCGAATCCCCCTATTTCTCTGTCCTCTGATGTGCGATCACATCAGAGGACAGAGAATTACCGATCGCTTTTTCTTTTCTTTTTTTTTTTTGCGACTGCCGGTAAACAGTTAATTACCGGCGATCGCAAAACAGCGATCCCCCCGGAAGCCGAGACCCCAAAGATCCTCCGGGTACCGGCCGGCCGGCGCAGTGCGCATGCACCTGCCATTTTTTTGCCGGAGGAAGATGGCAGCTCCCATTGGAAGCCACGAGGAGCACCGAGGGAGACAGGTGAGTATCGGGGGGCTATCGGGGACCCAATTTCTCTGTCCTCTGATGTGCGATCACATCGGAGGACAGAGAAATTAAAAGGGAGATCGCGTTTTTTGGTTTTTTTTGCGATCGCTGGTAAACGGTTAATTACCAGCGATCACAACTCGGGGGTCGGTAAAAACCCCCGAATCATGTTCTCTGGGGTCTCGGCTACCCCCGGTAACCGAGACCCCGAGAAAATCCGACTCTGGGGGGGCGCTATTCACTTTTTCCACAGCGCCGTTAATTAACGGCGCTGTGGTTTAAGTACCCTTAGCGGCCGCCGTTAAAAGGCGTATCGGCGGCTGTTAAGGGGTTAAAGATAAAAGTGTGCCTAAGCTATGTGGGACAGTGAATGCTCTGGCTATATGCTACAGTTCAGTAACTACAGAGCCGAATCTTAAAACAGTTTCTGACAGAGGTCTAGCAAAGGTTAGATGTGCAATTGTGGTATAATCTAACTTCACCAGAGTGTATCTCATTGCTTTATTGTGTGTAATGTTCCCTGTCACTACTAATGCCTATGTGCCTAACTGGAAATGAATGTTCTACAATGTACTGGAACACTAATACTGCTTATAAGGTGAAAGCTACACTACAAAAAATTATGTATGTAGTTTTTTTTTCATAAAGATATGCATTTCTCCATTCAGTAGGACTGACTTTAGTTCCCCTTAGGAGTTATGACATGAGCATTATGCACGAAGCTTGTATGGCAGTGAAAAAAACAACAGTTCCCTTTATAAGAGCTGCCTAGGCTCCATTTCCTACATACAATACTTTGTCAGATACCATTTGTATACAATTATTCTCCTTTAAAAGAATATACCCTACTAGAAAAAGGTAAATACAGGGTGGGCCATTTATATGGATACATCTAAATAAAATGGGAATGGTTGGTGATATCAACTTCCTGTTTGTAGCACAATATTATATGGGAGGGGGAAAACTTTTCAAGATGGGTGGTGAACATGGTGGCCATTTTGAAGTCGGCCATTTTGGATGTATCCATATAAATGGCCCACCATGTAGATTTTTATGAATTTGGTGATCTTGGGGAATTTGTACAATTTGCAATTAGCTTTGCATAATTCACCTGAAAAAGCCAAAGATGACTGCAAAAGATTGCTTCAACCAAAGAAAGATCACATGATGTTGGATGCAGCTGAGTTGGCTTCCCTAAAATACCTTGTAGCTATCTCATCACATGCTAAAGGAAAGCCGATCGGGAGGTACTATCATATATCGTATAAAATATAAAGCAGGAAATGCAGCAGCCATTTTGTGGTGCATCTGTATGGAGAGACAACGTCACAGCTTAACCATAAGGATAGGAAGAAAAGGCCAATGATCAATTTGTACAGATAAATTGTGTGACAACATAGCAGCGGAGATTAATGTGTAAGGAAAGGAGAATAGTGGCATACACATTTTTCAGGGACATTTGAAGTTTTTAAGTACTTTCAATTTGCAGTGAATTAATTAGTCACAAATCAAATTTCGTGGGAAACAATGGTTGTTTGTGCTCTGCTGAGATATGTTATTTAGCTATGCTCTACCATTTACATGTATCTCATTTCCCTATGACAAATATGAACCATTGAGACACAAAGCAAGATATGTTGCTATAAATACACCAGTAGTAGAAGTTAACAGATCTTTTGAATATTGACATTTTCGGCAATTTGATTTGCGTTGAACACATTTGCCACAATCCTGAAAAGCCACTGTTTAGAGAAAGAGATGCCATCTCTAGTCTATACAATCATAAAATGGTCCTCCTCGGCTATACCCTGAAATTATTTCTTTTCTAAAAATTAGCTTGACACACTAGTTCTCCATATAAAAGACTTCTGTTTTCGATCTCACATACAATAATTTGGCAAATAAGATATTGAGTGTCACGGGTTTGCCGCGACAGAGAGGAGCCAGACAACCTCAGCATTTGATTTCTCCTACTCCTGCACTGATTGGAAGTACTTCCTCTACATATTAAATGGTGTAAGTTTCTTTTAGCAGTGCAGGGGTTAACATGCTCAGTTGAGAGCCCCTGGAAGCTTTCCAGTGTTAAAGCTCTCAGCTTTGCACTGTAAGCCACTGCCATCTCTTACATAAACTAAGTCCTGGCTAGCACTCATTGTCAGAGTAGCATTTGCTACATGGCTGGAGGATGTTGGTGGTTAATATTGGAGAAGGTGTTTGGTGGTTTCATCTGTGATTGTTGCTAGGTTTTGAGTGTGTGATAATTCCCTTTCTTTTCTACTTTGGTTTAATCTCATCCTGTACTCCACGATGTTTACTGTTGTGAATTCTGCTCTTGGGCTCCCTCCGGTGGTTGTTAGTGGTAGTGCTGTTGTCTTGGGGTTGTAATCCAGGGCAGGTGTTTCTGCTGATTGCAGCTCTACTAGGTATTTAGGTGTACAGGATCCATTACTCCTGGCCAGTTGTCCATTGTTCTCTCTCTGGTTCCTCATGCCCTGCTGCCAATTCAGCTAAGTGTCTGTTTTTTTGTCTCTGTGCACACATGCAGTGTGCTTTGCAATTCAGTACAATTCATTGTGTTTTTTTTCCAGCTTAGCCTTTGTTTGGATTTTTCAGTCATGCTGGATTCTCAGTAGATGCAGATATACTTTCTATGTCTTTAGTTAGATGTAGAATATTTGTATTATCTGCTGTGGATATTTTTAGGATTTTAATACTGACCACTTAGAATTCTGTCCTATCCTTTTCTATTTAGCTAGAAGTGCCTCTTTTGCTAAATCCTGTTTTTCTGCCTGCGTGTGTCTTTCCTCTTATACTCACAGTCAATATTTGTGGGGGGCTGCCTATCCTTTGTGGTTCTGCTCTGAGGCAAGATAGAATTCCCATTTCCATCTATAGGGGTATTTAGTCCTCCGGCTGTGTCGAGGTGTCTAGGACGTGTTAGGTACACCCCACGGCTACTTCTAGTTGCGGTGTCAGTTTAGGGTTTGCGGTCAGTACAGGTACCACCTACTCCTGAGAAAGTCTCTCATGCGGCTCCACGGTCACCGGATCATAACAGTTTACCTCTGTTGTTTATGTGTGTATATTTGTATGATTGGTATTTTCCTTTATCCCTGTTCATATTACCTTGTTAGTCTGGTTGGTGTAGTATGTGTTGTGAACTCTGTTTTCAGGCTCCCTCTTGTGGTCACTGGTGGTATGGTGTGGCTTTTGCTTTGGGCTCCCCCTGGTGGCTTTGCCTGTTATCCTGCTGGACTCTGGCTATCAGCTGGTTTGTTATCCTCTGGGAGGTTCCTATATAGCTCTGTTTTACTTCCACTTGTTGCCGGCTGTCGATGTAATCAGTGCTACTCAGATTCCTTCTGACTACCTTGCTCCCAGTCCACCCAGGACAAGCTAAGTTTTCTTTGCTCATTTTTTGATCAGCAGTGTTTATCATGTTTTCTTGTCCAGCTTGCTAAAATGTGATTCCCTCGCTTGCTGGATGCTCTAGTGGACTGAGTTTCTCCCTACACACCATTAGTTGGTGCGTGGGTTCTTGAATTCTCAGGATGGATATTTTGTAAGGGTTTTTTATTGATCGCATAGACCCCTGCTCTATTTTCTGCTTTCTAGTACTAGTGGGCCTCTTTTGCTGAATCTGATTTCATCCCTACGTATGTGCCTTCTTCTTACTTCACCGTTAATATTTGTTGGGGGCTTCTATATCTTTGGGGATTATTTCTCTGGAGGCAAGCGAGGTCTTTCTTTCTCTTTAGGGGTAGCTAGTTCCTCAGGCTGGCTCGAGACGTCTAAGAATTTTTTAGGCACGTTCACCGGCTACCTCTAGTTGTGTTGGATAGGTTCAGATTTGTGATCAGTCCAGTTACCATCTCCCTAGAGCTTGTCCTTAGTTTATTCACTTGCTGGTCTATTCGTGATCCTCAGCCACTAAGGATCATAACAGTACAGCCGGCCACAAGTGTTAATTGTATGGCAGAAGCAGGAGAAAAGAAGCCTTGAGAATTTATTTTTTTTTTTTGCAGTGTGTCTAGCTGCTGTGGCTAGCTTCTCTCCTCCTCTTAATCTTGGTGTGGCTCTGGGTTCAGCTGCTGACATGGATGTCCAGAGCTTGGCTTCCAGTCTGGATCATCTTGCTGCTAGGGTTCAAAGTATTCAGGATTTTGTTGTTCACAGTCCTATGTCAGAGCCTAGAATACCTATTCCGGAGTTGTTTTCTGGAGATAGATCTAGGTTCCTGAATTTTAGGAACAATTGTAAGTTGTTTCTTTCTTTGAAACCTCGTTCCTCTGGTGATGCCGTTCAGCAAGTTAAGATTATCATTTCCTTTTTGCGCGGTGACCCTCAAGATTGGGCCTTCGCATTGGCGCCTGTTGTGAACTGTGTTTCTGGGCTCCCTCTGGTGGTCACTAACGGTATTGTGTTAGGTATGTCTTGTTGCAGGCCTGAGCTCCAGCTGTGTCGTTAAGCAGCGGGTGTTTCCTATTTGAGTCTCCTCTGGACTCAGTCTCTTGCCTGGCATCGTTGTATCCAGACCTATTTGGTCTCCTCCGGATTCCTTTCAGTCTGCCTCATGCAAGAAAAGCTAAGTCTGTTTTGTACAATTTGGATCGTTTGCATTATTCAGTGTTTTTGTCCAGCTTGCTTTACATTTGATTTTTGACTCGCTGGAAGCTCTAGGGGGCTGATATTCTCCCTCCACACCGTCAGTCGATGTGGGGGTTCTTGAATGTTCAGCGTGGATGTTTTGTAGGGTTTTCTGCTAACCGCATAGTCCACTATCTATTTTCTGCTATCTAGACTATTGGGCCTCACTTTGCTGAATCTAGTTCATCTCTACGTTTGTGTTTTCCTCTTGCCTCACCGTTATTATTTGTTGGGGGCTTTCTATATCTTTGGGGTTCAATTTCTCTGGAGGCAAGCGAGGTCTTATTTTTTCCCTCTAGGGGTAGTCAGTTCTCCGGCTGGCTCAAGACGTCTAGAACCAATGTAGGCACGTTCACCGGCTACTTTTAGTTGTTTCTGTCAGGATCAGGTATGCGGTTAGCCCAGTTTCCACCTCCCTAGAGCAGTATTTATATTTTTGCTATCTTGCCGGAATATCAGAGATCCTCTGCCATTGGGATCATAACAGAATGCCAGGCCAAAAGAAAATGTTTAATGCATCGCAGAACGGGATTAAAAAGAAGTTCTGAGTTGTTTTTTTTTGCTGCAGTTTGCCTAGCTTCTTCCATCCCCTTTTTCTCTGAATGGCTGAAACTCTGCTGCAGATATGAATGTCCAGACTTTGACTTCTAGTGTGGATCAGCTTGCTGCTAGGGTGCAAAGCATTCAGGATTTTGTTATCCATAGCCCTATGTCTGAACCAAAAATACCTATTCCTGAGCCGTTTTTTGGAGATAGATCTAAATTCCTGAATTTTAGGAATAATTGTAAATTGTTTCTGTCTCTGAAACCTCGTTCCTCTGGTGATTCCGCTCAGCAAGTTAAGATTGTTATTTCCTTCTTGGCGGCGACCCTCAGGATTGGGCCTTCTCTCTGGTGCCAGGAGATCCTGCATTGGTGAATGTTGATGCGTTTTTTTCTGGCACTTGGTTTGCTTTATGAGGAGCCTAATCTTGAAAATCAGGCTGAAAAAATGTTGCTGGTTATCTCTCAGGGTCAGGATGAAGCTGAGGTATATTGCCAAAAATTTCGGAAATGGTCCGTGCTTACTCAATGGAATGAGTGTGCACTGACCGCAAATTTCAGAAATGGTCTTTCTGAAGCCATTAAAGATGTGATGGTGGGGTTTCCTATCCCTACAGGTCTAAATGATTCAATGGCTCTAGCCATTCAAATTGATCGACGTTTGCGGGAGTGCAAATCTGATAATCCTTTGGCGGTGCTGTCTGAACAGTCACCTGATTCTATGCAATGTGACAGAATTCTGACCAGAGCCGAGTGACAAAATCATAGACGTCAAAATGGGTTGTGTTTCTACTGTGGTGATTCAACACATGTTATCTCAGCATGCTCTAAACGTTTAAAAAAAAAAGTTAATCCTGTCGCCATTGGTACTTTTCAGCCTAAGTTTATTTTGTCTGTGACTTTAATTTGTTCATTATCTTCTTACTCAGTTATGGCTTTTGTGGATTCTGGTGCTGCTTTAAGTCTGATGGATTTGTCGTTTTCCAAGCGCTGCGGTTTTGTCCTGGAGCCTTTGGAAAATCCTATTCCTCTTAGAGGAATTGATTCTACGCCATTGGCAGAGAATAAACCTCAGTATTGGACGCAGGTGACCATGTGCATGACTCCTGTACATCAGGAGGTGATTCGTTTTTTGGTACTGCATAAAATGCATGATGTTGTCGTTTTGGGTCTGCCATGGTTACAGGCCCATAATCCAGTTTTAGATTGGAAAGCTATGACTGTGTCTAGTTGGGGGTGTCAGGGGATTCATGGCGATTCTCCATTGGTGTCTATTGCTTCTTCTACTCCTTCTGAGATCCCTGAGTTTTTTTCAGACTTTCAGGATGTATTTAATGAGGCCAGGTCCAGTGCCCTTCCTCCTCATAGGGACTGTGATTGTGCTATAGATTTGATTCCTGGTAGTAAGTTTCCTAAGGGACGACTCTTTAATTTATCTGTGCCAGAGCATGCCGCGATGTGGAGTTATATAAAGGAGTCTTTGGAGAAGGGACATATTCGCCCATCCTCGTCCCCTCTTGGTGCAGGATTCTTTTTTGTGGGCAAGAAAGACGGGTCTCTGAGACCTTGTATTGATTATCGTCTTCTGAATAAGATCACTGTTAAATTTCAGTATCCTTTGCCATTGTTGTCTGATTTGTTTGCTCGGATTAAGGGATCCAGTTGGTTCACCAAGATAGATCTTTGTGGTGCGTATAACCTTGTGCGCATAAAGCAGGGAGATGAATGGAAAACGGCATTTAATACGCCTGAGGGTCATTTTGAGTACCTGGTGATGCCTTTCGGATTATCTAATGCTCCTTCTGTGTTTCAGTCCTTCATGCATGACATCTTCCGGAAATATCTGGATAAATTTATGATTATTTATCTGGATGATATTTTGGTTTTTTCTGATGATTGGGAGTCCCATGTGAACCAGGTCAGGATGGTGTTTCAGGTTTTGCGGGAGAATGCTCTATTTGTGAAGGGCTCAAAATGTATCTTTGGGGTACAGAAGGTTTCTTTTTTGGGTTTTATTTTTTCCCCTTCTACTGTGGAGATGGACCCAGTTAAGGTCCGTGCCATTCATGACTGGACTCAGCCCACGTCTGTTAAGAGCCTTCAGAAGTTCTTGGGCTTTGCTAATTTTTACCGTCGTTTTATCGCTAATTTTTCCAGCGTCTTTTGCTATTCATAATGTGTTCCATGGGTCCTTGTTGCGGCGGTACGTGGTGCCTATGGTACCTGCTGTTGAGCCTCCTGCCCCGGTTTTGGTTGAGGGCGAGTTGGAGTACGTGGTGGAGAAGATTCTGGATTCTCGTATCTCTAGACGGAAACTCCAGTATTTAGTTAAGTGGAAAGGCTATGGTCAGGAGGATAATTCCTGGGTTGTCGCCTCTGATGTTCATGCGGCTGATTTGGTTCATGCCTTTCACGCTGCTCATTCTGATCGCCCTGGGGGTCTTGGTGAGGGTTCGGTGACCCCTCCTCAAGGGGGGGGTACTGTTGTGAACTGTGTTTCTGGGCTCCCTCTGGTGGTCACTAACGGTATTGTGTTAGGTATGTCTTGTTGCAGGCCTGAGCTCCAGCTGTGTCGTTAAGCAGCGGGTGTTTCCTATTTGAATGTTGGATAGGTTCAGATTTGTGATCAGTCCAGTTACCATCTCCCTAGAGCTTGTCCTTAGTTTATTTACTTGCTGGTCTATTCGTGATCCTCAGCCACTAAGGATTATAACAGTACAGCCGGCCACAAGTGTTAATTGTATGGCAGAAGCAGGAGAAAAGAAGCCTTGAGAATTTTTTTTTTTTTTTTTTGCAGTGTGTCTAGCTGCTGTGGCTAGCTTCTCTCCTCCTCTTAATCTTGGTGTGGCTCTGGGTTCAGCTGCTGACATGGATGTCCAGAGCTTGGCTTCCAGTCTGGATCATCTTGCTGCTAGGGTTCAAAGTATTCAGGATTTTGTTGTTCACAGTCCTATGTCAGAGCCTAGAATTCCTATTCCGGAGTTGTTTTCTGGAGATAGATCTAGGTTCCTGAATTTTAGGAACAATTGTAAGTTGTTTCTTTCTTTGAAACCTCGTTCCTCTGGTGATGCCGTTCAGCAAGTTAAGATTATCATTTCCTTTTTGCGCGGTGACCCTCAAGATTGGGCCTTCGCATTGGCGCCTGTTGTGAACTGTGTTTCTGGGCTCCCTCTGGTGGTCACTAACGGTATTGTGTTAGGTATGTCTTGTTGCAGGCCTGAGCTCCAGCTGTGTCGTTAAGCAGCGGGTGTTTCCTATTTGAGTCTCCTCTGGACTCAGTCTCTTGCCTGGCATCGTTGTATCCAGACCTATTTGGTCTCCTCCGGATTCCTTTCAGTCTGCCTCATGCAAGAAAAGCTAAGTCTGTTTTGTACAATTTGGATCGTTTGCATTATTCAGTGTTTTTGTCCAGCTTGCTTTACATTTGATTTTTGACTCGCTGGAAGCTCTAGGGGGCTGATATTCTCCCTCCACACCGTCAGTCGATGTGGGGGTTCTTGAATGTTCAGCGTGGATGTTTTGTAGGGTTTTCTGCTAACCGCATAGTCCACTATCTATTTTCTGCTATCTAGACTATTGGACCTCACTTTGCTGAATCTAGTTCATCTCTACGTTTGTGTTTTCCTCTTGCCTCACCGTTATTATTTGTTGGGGGCTTTCTATATCTTTGGGGTTCAATTTCTCTGGAGGCAAGCGAGGTCTTATTTTTTCCCTCTAGGGGTAGTCAGTTCTCCGGCTGTCTCGAGACGTCTAGAACCAACGTAGGCACGTTCACCGGCTACTTTTAGTTGTTTCTGTCAGGATCAGGTATGCGGTTAGCCCAGTTTCCACCTCCCTAGAGCAGTATTTATATTTTTGCTATCTTGCCGGAATATCAGAGATCCTCTGCCATTGGGATCATAACAGGCGCCAGGGGATCCTGCATTGCTTAGTGTAGATGCGTTTTTTCTAGCCCTTGGATTGCTCTATGAGGAACCTAATCTTGAGAACCAGGCTGAAAAAACGTTATTGGCCCTCTCGCAGGGGCAAGATGAAGCAGAGGTGTACTGCCAGAAATTTCGGAAATGGTCGGTGCTTACTCAGTGGAATGAGTGTGCCCTGGCTGCAAATTTCAGAGAAGGTCTTTCTGAAGCCACTAAGAATGTCATGGTGGGGTTCCCTACGCCTGCAGGTCTGAATGAGTCAATGACTCTGGCCATTCAGATTGATCGGCGTTTGCGGGAGCGCAAACCTGTGCACCATTTGGCGGTGTCTTCTGAACAGACACCTGAATCTATGCAATGTGACAGAATTCTGACCAGAAGTGAACGGCAAAATTATAGACAGCAAAATGGGTTGTGCTTTTACTGTGGTGACTGTTATGACCCCAATGGCAGAGGGTCTCAAAAGTACATACCAAGTCTGCAAACACAAAAAACCAGCTCGTAGGGCAGTGGTAACTGGGCTGACCATATATCTAATCCTAGCACCACAAATAGCAGCAGCCGGGGAACGTGCCTACGTTGGTTCTAGACGTCTCGCGCCAGCCGGAGAACTAACTAACCCTAGAAGGGAAAAGATAGACCTTTCTTGCCTCCAGAGAAAAGACCCCAAAAGTTGGAAACAAGCCCCCAACAAATAATAACGGTGAGATAAGGAGAAAAGACAAACGTAAGAATGAACTAGATATTTAGCAAAGAGAGGCCCACTGACTAATAGCAGAATATAGTAAGATGACTTATATGGTCAGCAAAAACCCTATCAAAATTTCCACGCTGGATATTCAAGAACCCCCGAACCATCTAACGGCCCGGGGGGAGAACACCAGCCCCCTAGAGCTTCCAGCAAAATCAGGAATCACATTTAGTACAAGCTGGACAAAAATATGAGCAATGCAAATAACCAAAAAACAAGGAAGCAGGACTTAGCTTAATTTTGCAAGATCCAAGACCAGCAGACAGGAGCAAACAGAAAGGAACTGATTACAACGATGCCAGGCACTGGACTGAGAATCCAGGAAGTTTATATAGCAACACCCCTGGACTAACGACCCAGGTGGGTGCCAAACTGAGGAAAGACAATCCCAGAGTGATATCACTAGTGACCACAAGAGGGAGCCAAAAAAGTCTAATTCACAACAGTACCCCCCCTTTAAGGAGGGGTCACCGAACCCTCACCAAGACCACCAGGGCGATCAGGATGAGCAGCGTGAAAGGCACGAACTAAATCGGCCGCATGCACATCAGAGGCAACCACCCAGAAATTATCCTCCTGACCATAGCCCTTCCACTTGACCAGATACTGAAGCCTCCGCCTGGAGAGACGAGAATCCAAGATCTTCTCCACCACGTACTCCAACTCGCCCTCAACCAACACCGGAGCAGGAGGCTCAACAGAAGGAACCACAGGTACAACGTACCGCCGCAACAAAGACCTATGGAACACGTTGTGAATGGCAAACGACACCGGAAGATCCAAGCAAAAGGACACAGGATTAAGGATTTCCAATATCTTGTAAGGACCGATGAAGCGAGGCTTAAATTTAGGAGAGGAGACCTTCATAGGAGCAAATCGAGAAGACAGCCATACCAAATCCCCAACACGAAGTCGGGGACCCACACCGCGGCGGCGGTTGGCAAAACGCTGAGCCTTCTCCTGTGACAACTTCAAGTTGTCCACCACATGATTCCAGATCCGCTGCAACCTATCCACCACGGAATCTACCCCAGGACAGTCAGAAGGCTCCACATGTCCCGAGGAAAAACGAGGATGGAAACCAGAGTTGCAAATAAAAGGCGAAACCAAAGTAGCGGAACTAGCCCAATTATTAAGGGCAAACTCAGCCAACGGCAAGAAGGTCACCCAATCATCCTGATCTGCAGAAACAAAACACCTCAATTAAGCCTCCAGAGTCTGATTAGTTCGCTCCGCTTGTCCATTAGTCTGAGGATGAAAGGCAGACGAAAACGACAAATCAATGCCCATCTTAGCACAAAAGGATCGCCAGAACCTGGAAACAAACTGGGATCCTCTGTCAGACACAATATTCTCAGGAATGCCGTGTAAACGAACCACATTCTGAAAGAACAAAGGAACCAGATCGGAAGAGGAAGGCAGCTTAGGCAAAGATACCAAATGGACCATCTTGTAAAAGCGATCACATACCACCCAGATGACAGACATGCCCTGAGACACCGGAAGATCTGAAATGAAATCCATGGAAATGTGTGTCCAAGGCCTCTTCGGGACAGGCAAGGGCAAGAGCAACCCGCTGGCACGAGAACAGCAAGGCTTAGCTCGAGCACAAGTCCCACAGGACTGCACAAATGACCGCACATCCCGTGACAAGGAAGGCCACCAAAAGGACCTAGCCACCAGATCTCTGGTGCCAAAAATTCCCGGATGCCCTGCTAACACCGAGGAATGAACCTCGGAAATGACTCTGCTGGTCCACTTATCAGGAACAAACACTCTGTCAGGTGGACAAGAGTCAGGTCTACCAGCCTGAAATCTCTGCAACACACGTCGCAAATCCGGAGAAATGGCTGACAGGATAACTCCCTCTTTGAGAATACCAACTGGTTCTGCGACTCCAGGAGAGTCAGGCACAAAGCTCCTTGAAAGAGCATCAGCCTTCACATTCTTTGAACCTGGTAAATACGAGACCATAAAGTCAAAACGGGAGAAAAACAATGACCAGCGGGCCTGTCTAGGATTCAGGCGTTTAGCAGACTCGAGATACATCAGATTTTTGTGATCAGTCAAGACCACCACACGATGCTTAGCACCCTCGAGCCAATGACGCCACTCCTCAAATGCCCACTTCATGGCTAACAACTCCCGATTGCCAACATCATAATTCCGCTCAGCAGGCGAAAACTTCCTAGAGAAAAAAGCACATGGTCTCATTACAGAGCAACCAGGGCCTCTCTGTGACAAAACGGCCCCTGCCCCAATTTCAGAAGCATCCACTTCAACCTGAAAGGGAAGTGAGACATCAGGCTGGCACAAAACCGGCGCCGAAGTAAACCGGCGCTTCAACTCCTGAAAAGCTTCCACGGCTGCAGGAGCCCAGTTAGCAACATCAGAACCTTTCTTGGTCATATCCGTCAAAGGTTTAACAACGCTAGAAAAATTAGCGATAAAACGACGGTAGAAGTTAGCAAAACTCAAGAACTTCTGAAGACTCTTAACTGACGTGGGTTGAGTCCAATCATGAATAGCTCGGACCTTGACTGGGTCCATCTCCACCGCAGAAGGGGAAAAAATAAAACCCAAAAAGGGAACCTTCTGTACTCCAAAAAGACACTTTGAGCCCTTAACAAACAAAGCATTCTCACGCAAAACCTGAAACACCATCCTGACCTGCTCTACATGCGAGTCCCAATCATCAGAAAAAAACAGAATATCATCCAGATAAACAATCATAAATTTATCCAGATACTTCCGGAAAATATCATGCATAAAGGACTGAAACACTGAAGGAGCATTAGAGAGCCCGAAAGGCATCACCAAGTACTCAAAATGACCTTCGGGCGTATTAAATGCAGTTTTCAATTCATCTCCTTGCTTAATGCGCACAAGGTTGTACGCACCACGAAGATCCTTCCTTCTTGGCCACAAAAAAGAATCCCGCACCAAGAGGGGAAGAGGATGGACGGATATGCCCCTTCTCCAGAGATTCCTTGATATACGAACACATTGCGGTATGCTCAGGTACAGACAGATTAAATAATCTTCCCTTAGGAAATTTACTACCTGGAATCAAATCTATAGCGCAGTCACAGTCCCTATGAGGAGGAAGAGCACTGGACCTGGACTCGCTGAATACATCCTGGTAATCAGACAAATACTCAGGAACTTCCGAAGGAGTAGAGGAAGCAATAGACACCGGCGGGGATTCACCATGAATTCCCTGACAGCCCCAACTTGACACAGACATTGCCTTCCAATCCAAGACTGGATTATGGGTCTGTAACCATGGCAGACCCAAAACGACCAAATCATGCATTTTATGCAGAACAAGAAAACGAATCACCTCCCGATGTTCAGGAGTCATGCACATGGTTACCTGTGTCCAAAACTGCGGTTTATTTTCCGCCAATGGCGTAGCATCAATACCTCTAAGAGGGATAGGATTTACCAAAGGCGCAAGAACAAAACCACAGCGCTTGGCAAATGACAGATCCATAAGACTCAGGGCAGCACCTGAATCCACAAACACCATAACAGGGTAGGAAGACAATGAGCAAATTAAAGTCACAGACAAAATAAATTTAGGTTGCAAATTACCAATGGCGACAGGGCTAACAACCCTTGTTAGGCGTTTAGAGCATGCTGATATAACATGTGTAGAATCACCACAGTAAAAACACAACCCATTCTGACATCTATGATTTTTCCGTTCATTTCTAGTCTGAATTCTATCACATTGCATTAAATCAGGTGTTTGTTCAGACAACACCACCAGAGGATTAGCAGTTTTGCGCTCCAGCAAACGCCGGTCAATTTGAATAGCCAGCGCCATGGAATCATTCAGACCTGTAGGAATGGAGAAACCCACCATCACATTCTTAATGGCTTCAGAAAGGCCATTTCTGAAATTTGCGGCCAGAGCACACTCATTCCACTGAGTAAGCACGGACCATTTCCGAAATTTTTGGCAATACACTTCAGCTTCATCCTGACCCTGAGAAATAGCCAGCAAGGCTTTTTCTGCCTGAATTTCAAGATTGGGTTCCTCGTAAAGCAATCCGAGCGCCAGAAAAAACGCATCAATATTTGCCAATGCCGGATCTCCTGGCGCTAGCGAGAAGGCCCAATCCTGAGGGTCGCCCCGTAAGAAAGAGATAACAATTTTTACTTGCTGAGCTGAGTCTCCAGACGAACGGGGTCTCAGAGATAGAAACAATTTACAATTATTCCTGAAATTCCTAAACTTAAATCGGTCTCCAGAGAACAGTTCAGGAATAGGTATTTTAGGTTCAGACATTGGACTACTGGTAACAAAATCTTGTATGCCCTGCACACGAGCAGCAAGCTGATCCACACTTGTAATCAAAGTCTGGACATTCATGTCTGCAGCAAGCACAAGCCACTCAGAGTTAAAGGGGAGGAAAAAAGAGAGGAAAGAAAAAAAAAAAAATACTCAGACTTTCCTTTCTTGTAATCCCACTTCTGCAATGCATTAAACATTCAACCTTGCCCCTGGCATACTGTTATGACCCCAATGGCAGAGGGTCTCAAAAGTACATACCAAGTCTGCAAACACAAAAAACCAGCTCGTAGGGCAGTGGTAACTGGGCTGACCATATATCTAATCCTAGCACCACAAATAGCAGCAGCCGGGGAATGTGCCTACGTTGGTTCTAGACGTCTCGCGCCAGCCGGAGAACTAACTAACCCTAGAAGGGAAAAGATAGACCTTTCTTGCCTCCAGAGAAAAGACCCCAAAAGTTGGAAACAAGCCCCCAACAAATAATAACGGTGAGATAAGGAGAAAAGACAAACGTAAGAATGAACTAGATATTTAGCAAAGAGAGGCCCACTGACTAATAGCAGAATATAGTAAGATGACTTATATGGTCAGCAAAAACCCTATCAAAATTTCCACGCTGGATATTCAAGAACCCCCGAACCGTCTAACGGCCCGGGGGGAGAACACCAGCCCCCTAGAGCTTCCAGCAAAATCAGGAATCACATTTAGTACAAGCTGGACAAAAATATGAGCAATGCAAATAACCAAAAAACAAGGAAGCAGGACTTAGCTTAATTTTGCAAGATCCAAGACCAGCAGACAGGAGCAAACAGAAAGGAACTGATTACAACGATGCCAGGCACTGGACTGAGAATCCAGGAAGTGTATATAGCAACACCCCTGGACTAACGACCCAGGTGGGTGCCAAACTGAGGAAAGACAATCCCAGAGTGATATCACTAGTGACCACAAGAGGGAGCCAAAAAAGTCTAATTCACAACAGGTGACTCAGCTCATGTTATCTCAGCATGCTCTAAGCACAAAAAAAAGGTTGATAAATCTGTCACCATTGGTACTTTACAGCCTAAGTTCATTTTGTCTGTTACCCTGATTTGTTCCCTGTCATCTTACCCGGTTAATGCTTTTGTAGATTCAGGTGCCGCCCTGAGTCTTATGGATTGGTCATTTGCCAGGCGCTGTGGTTTTGATTTGGAGCCTTTAAAATTCCCTATTCCACTAAGGGGAATTGATTCTACACCATTGGCTACGAATAGACCTCAGTACTGGACACAAGTGACCATGTGCATGACTCCTGTTCATCAGGAGGTGATTCGCTTTCTTGTACTGCATAATTTGCATGATGTCGTCGTGTTGGGTCTACCATGGTTGCAGACTCATAATCCAGTCCTGGATTGGAAAGCTATGTCGGTGTCAAGTTGGGGTTGTCAGGGAATTCATGGTGACGCTCCTGTGGTGTCAATTGCTTCGTCCACTCCTTCTGAAGTCCCTACGTTTTTGTCAGACTACCAGGATGTATTTGAGGAGCCCAAACTCAATTCTCTACCTCCTCATAGGGACTGTGATTGTGCTATAAATTTGATTCCTGGTAGTAAGTTTCCTAAGGGACGACTTTTCAATTTATCTGTGCCGGAGCATGCTGCCATGCGGAGTTATATAAAGGAGTCTTTAGAGAAGGGACATATTCGCCCGTCCTCATCCCCTCTTGGTGCAGGATTCTTTTTTGTGGCTAAAAAGGATGGTTCCCTGAGACCCTGTATTGATTATCGCCTTTTGAATAAAATCACGGTCAAATTTCAGTATCCTTTGCCATTGTTAACTGATTTGTTTGCTCGCATTAGGGGGTCTAGTTGGTTCACCAAGATAGATCTTCATGGTGCGTATAACCTTGTGCGTATAAAACAGGGTGATGAATGGAAAACTGCATTTAATACGCCTGAAGGCCATTTTGAGTACTTGGTGATGCCTTTTGGACTTTTCTAATGCTCCTTCAGTCTTTCAGTCCTTTATGCATGACATCTTCCGTGAATATCTGGATAAGTTTATGATTGTGTATCTCGATGATATTCTGTTTTTTTTCGGATGATTGGGAGTCTCATGTTAAGCAGGTCAGGATGGTCTTTCAGGTCCTGCGTGACAATGCTTTATTTGTGAAGGGCTCAAAATGTCTTTTTGGAGTCCAGAAGATTTCTTTTTTGGGTTTCATTTTTTCTCCTTCTACTATTGAGATGGACCCAGTCAAGGTTCAGGCTATTCATGACTGGACGCAGCCTACATCTGTTAAGAGTCTTCAGAAGTTCTTGGGTTTTGCTAATTTTTACCGTCGCTTCATAGCTAATTTTTCTGGCATTGTTAAGCCTTTGACGGATTTGACCAAGAAGGGTTCTGATGTGACTAATTGGTCTTCTGCGGCTGTGGAGGCCTTTCGGGAGCTGAAGCGTCGGTTTTCTTCGGCTCCGGTCTTATGTCAGCCAGATGTCTCACTTCCCTTCCAGGTGTAGGTTGACGCTTCCGAGATTGGAGCGGGGGCTGTTTTGTCGCAGAGAAGCCCCGATGGCTCTGTGATGAAGCCATGTGCTTTCTTTTCAAGAAAATTTTCGCCTGCCGAGCGGAATTATGATGTCGGTAATCGGGAGCTGTTGGCTATGAAGTGGGCATTTGAGGAGTGGCGACATTGGCTCGAGGGAGCTAAACATCGTGTGGTGGTCTTGACTGATCACAAGAATTTGATTTATCTCGAGTCGGCCAAGCGGCTGAATCCCAGACAGGCTCGTTGGTCGTTGTTTTTCTCTCGTTTTGATTTCATGGTCTCGTACCTGCCGGGTTCGAAGAATGTGAAGGCTGATGCTCTTTCTAGGAGTTTTGTGCCTGACTCTCCTGGAGATTCAGAGCCGGCTGGTATCCTTAGAGAAGGGGTGATTTTGTCTGCCATCTCCCCAGATTTGCGACGTGTGCTGCAAAAGTTTCAGGTGGATAGACCTGACCACTGTCCACCGGAGAGACTGTTTGTCCCGGATAGATGGACCAACAGAGTCATCTCCGAGGTTCATTCTTCGGTGTTGGCGGGCCATCCTGGAATATTTGGTACCAGAGACTTGGTGGCCAGGTCTTTTTGGTGGCCTTCCTTGTCGCGGGATGTGCGTTCCTTTGTGCAGTCTTGTGGAATTTGTGCTCGGGCGAAGCCTTGCTGTTCTCGTGCCAGTGGTTTGCTGTTACCTTTGCCTGTCCCGAAGAGGCCTTGGACGCACATTTCCATGGATTTTATTTCAGATCTCCCTGTCTCTCAGAGAATGTCTGTCATCTGGGTGGTGTGTGATCGTTTTTCTAAGATGGTCCATTTGGTGCCCTTGCCTAAGTTGCCTTCCTCCTCCGAGTTGTGTTGTGATTCGGTTCGTGGGCTCCCCCGGTGGTCTCTTGTAGTACTGGTGTCCTGCAAGCTTTGCCTTCTCAGTTCACCTGTTCCTATCAGGATGTGGGAGTATCCTATTTAACCTTGCTCCTCAGTCATTCTAATGCTGGCCATCAATGTATCCAGAGTGATTCTGTTGCATGTTCCTGCTCCCAGTTTTCTGCTCAGCTAAGTTGGACACTTTAGTCCTTAAGTCTATTTTTGTATGTTTTGTCCAGTTTGCACTTATGTGAATCTCTGCAGCTGGAAGCTCTTGTTGGGCTGAAATTACCACTCCAGTGGCATGAGTTGTCACATGAGTTAAGGTAATTTCAGGATGGTGTTTTGAAGGGTTTTGCAGCTGACCGCGAAGTCCTCTGTTGTATCTTTCTGCTATTTAGTTAGCGGGCCTCTCTGTGCTAAATCTGCTTTCATACTACATGTGTCTTTTCATCTGCTCTCACCGTTATTATATGTGGGGGGCTGCTATCTCCTGTGGGGACATTCTCTGGAGGCAAGCAAGGACTGTGTTTTCTTCTACCAGGGGTAGTTAGTTCTTCGGCTGGCGCGCGGCATCTAGAGACAACGCAGGAATGCCCCCTGGCTACTTCTAGTGTGGTGTGTAGGTTTAGTATCGCGTTCAGCTCTAGTTTCCATCACCCGAGAGCTTGTCCGTTTATTCTATGCTTCTGATGTTTCCTTGCCATTGGAAACCATAACAGTATGGCCAGCCTAAATGTTTAATCTATAGGCTGAAGCAGGAGAGAAAAGGAACTGTGTGAAACCTTTTTTTTTTTTTTCCTTCCTCTGAAGTTGCACTCCAGCTCTAATTGCAGTCTCCTGTTTTCCTCTCCTCTTAACCCCTGAATGGCTCAGACTTTATCTGTTGAAATATGGATCCCCAGAGTCTGGCTACCAATTTGAATAATCTTGCCTCTAAAGTTCAGAATATACAAGATTTTTTGTTACATGCTCCTCGGTCTGAACCTAAAATTCCTATACCGGAGTTTTTTTCTGGAGATCGATCTTGTTTTCTAAATTTTAAATACAATTGTAAATTGTTTCTTTCGCTGAGATCTCATTCTGCTGGAGATCCTGCCCAGCAAGTAAAAATTGTTATTTCTTTACTGTGGGGTGACCCCCAAAATTGGGCATTTTCATTGGCACCAGGGGATCCTGCGTTGCTCAATGTGGATGCGTTTTTTCTGGCTTTGGGGTTGCTTTATGAGGAACCAAATTTGGAGATTCAGGCTGAGAAAGCCCTAATAGCCCTCTCTCAGGGGCAAGATGAAGCCGAAATATATTGCCAAAAATTTCGAAAATGGTCTGTGCTTACTCAGTGGAATGAGTGCGCTCTGGCGGCAATTTTCAGAGAAGGTCTCTCTGATGCTGTAAAAGACGTTATGGTGGGGTTTCCTGCGCCTACGGGTCTGAATGAGTCCATGACAATGGCAATTCAGATTGATCGGCGTTTACGGGAACGCAAACCTGTGCACCAGTTGGCGGTGTCTTCTGAAGAGGCACCACAGAGTATGCAATGTGATAGCTTTCTGTCCAGAAGCGAACGACAGATTTATAGGCGCAAAAATCATTTGTGCTTCTATTGTGGAAATTCTACTCATGTTATATCAGCATGCTCTAAACGAACAAAGAAAGTTGATAAATCCTCTGCTATTGGCACTTTGCAGTCCAAGTTTATTTTGTCTGTAACTCTAATTTGTTCGTTATCTTCTATTGTTGCGGATGCGTATGTGGATTCTGGCGCCGCTTTGAGTCTTATGGATTGGTCCTTTGCCAGGCGCTGTGGGTTTGATCTAGAGCCTCTGGAAGTTCCTATACCTTTAAAGGGTATTGATTCTACACCATTGGCTAGTAATAAACCACAATACTGGACACAAGTGACTATGCGTATGACTCCAGACCATCAAGAGGTGATTCGCTTCCTTGTACTGTATAATCTACATGATGTGTTGGTGCTGGGATTGCCATGGTTGCAAACTCATAACCCAGTCGTTGACTGGAAAACAATGTCTGTACTAAGCTGGGGATGTCAGGGAAGTCATGGGGACACATCTTTGGTCTCCATTGCTTCATCTATTCCCTCTGAAATTCCTGAGTTTTTGTCTGATTATCGTGAGGTTTTTGAGGAATCTACTCTTAATTCTCTTCCTCCTCACAGAGATTGCGATTGCGCCATAGATTTGATCCCTGGCAGTAAATTTCCTAAGGGTCGTCTATTCAATCTGTCTGTACCTGAACATGCTGCCATGCGAGAGTATATTAGGGAGTCCTTGGAGAAGGGACATATTCGTCCTTCTTCGTCTCCTCTTGGAGCGGGGTTCTTTTTCGTAGCTAAGAGCGATGGTTCTTTGAGACCTTGTATTGATTATAGACTCTTGAATAAGATCACAGTCAAGTATCAGTATCCTTTGCCATTGCTGACAGATTTATTTGCTCGCATTGAGGGGGCGAAGTGGTTCTCTAAGATTGATCTTCGCGGTGCGTATAATTTGGTGCGAATTAAGCAGGGGGATGAGTGGAAAACCGCATTTAATACGCCCGAGGGCCATTTTGAGTATTTGGTGATGCCTTTTGGTCTGTCAAATGCCCCTTCGGTCTTTCAGTCTTTTATGCACAATATTTTCCGTAAATATCTGGATAAATTTATGATTGTGTATTTGGACGATATCTTGATTTTTTCGGATGACTGGGAATCTCATGTTCAACAAGTTAGGAGGGTTTTTCAGGTTTTGCGGACCAATTCTCTGTTTGTTAAAGGTTCAAAGTGTGTTTTTGGGGTTCAGAAGATTTCTTTTTTGGGGTACATTTTTTCCCCCTCTTCTATTGAGATGGATCCTGTGAAGGTTCGGGCTATTTGTGACTGGACGCAACCGACTTCTCTTAAGGGCCTTCAGAAATTTTTGGGCTTTGCTAACTTTTATCGTCAATTCATAACTGGTTTTTCTAGCGTTGTCAGGCCTTTGACTGATTTGACTAAAAAGGGTGCTGATGTTGCAGATTGGTCTCCTGCTGCTGTGGAGGCCTTTCGGGAGCTTAAGCGCCGTTTTTCTTCTGCTCCGGTGTTGTGCCAGCCTGATGTTTCTCTTCCTTTTCAGGTGGAAGTTGATGCTTCCGAGATCGGAGCGGGGGCGGTTTTGGCGCAGAAAAGTTCAGATTGTTCAGTGATGAGACCTTGTGCGTTCTTTTCTCGAAAATTTTCGCCCGCCGAGCGAAATTATGACGTCGGTAATCGGGAGCTTTTGGCGATGAAGTGGGCATTCGAGGAGTGGCGTCATTGGCTTGAGGGTGCTAAACATCAGGTGGTGGTCTTGACTGATCACAAAAATTTGATTTATCTTGAGTCGGCCAGACGTCTGAATCCTAGACAGGCGCGCTGGTCGTTGTTTTTCTCCCGGTTTAATTTTGTGGTTTCGTATCTGCCAGGTACTAAGAATGTGAAGGCGGATGCCCTTTCTAGGAGTTTTGAACCTGATTCCCCTGGTGATTCTAAACCTACGGGTATACTTAAGGATGGGGTGATATTGTCTGCTGTCTTCCCAGACCTGCGACGTGCTTTACAAGAGTTTCAGGCGGATCGGCCTGATCGTTGTCCGCCTGGTAGATTGTTTGTGCCGGATGAGTGGACCAATAGAGTCATCTCGGAGGTTCATTCTTCTGCGTTGGCAGGTCATCCGGGAATTTTTGGTACCAGAGATTTGGTGGCTAGGTCCTTCTGGTGGCCTTCCCTGTCTCGGGACGTGCATACTTTTGTGCAGTCTTGCGATGTTTGTGCTCGGGCCAAGCCTTGTTGTTCTCGGGCTAGTGGGTTGTTGTTGCCCTTGCCTGTTCCTAAGAGGCCTTGGACACACATCTCTATGGATTTTATTTCTGATCTCCCTGTTTCTCAGAAGATGTCCGTCATTTGGGTGGTGTGTGACCGCTTTTCTAAGATGGTTCATTTGGTGCCCTTGCCCAAGCTGCCTTCCTCATCTGAGTTGGTGCCCCTGTTTTTTCAGAATGTGGTTCGGCTGCATGGTATTCCGGAGAATATCGTTTCCGACAGGGGATCCCAGTTTGTGTCCAGATTTTGGCGGGCGTTTTGTGCCAGGATGGGCATTGATTTGTCTTTTTCGTCTGCATTTCATCCCCAGACAAATGGCCAGACGGAACGTACTAATCAGACCTTGGAGACTTATTTGAGGTGTTTCGTGTCTGCTGATCAGGATGACTGGGTCTCCTTTTTGCCGTTGGCTGAGTTTGCCCTTAATAATCGGGCCAGTTCTGCCACTTTGGTCTCCCCTTTCTTTTGCAATTCAGGGTTCCATCCTCGTGTTTTTCATCTGGTCAGGTGGAGTCTTCGGATTGTCCTGGAGTGGATACCATGGTGGATAGGTTGCATCGTATTTGGGGGCAGGTGGTGGACAATTTGGAGTTGTCCCAGGAGAAGACTCAACGTTTTGCTAATCGCCATCGTCGTGTTGGTCCTCGTCTTCGTGTTGGGGACTTGGTGTGGTTGTCCTCCCGTTTTGTCCCTATGAGGGTCTCTTCTCCTAAGTTTAAGCTTCGGTTCATCGGTCCTTATAAGATTTTGGAAATTCTTAACCCTGTGTCTTTTCGTTTGGACCTCCCAGCATCCTTTGCTATCCATAATGTCTTCCATCGGTCATTATTGCGGAGGTATGAGGTACCACTTGTGCCTTCTGTTGAGCCTCCTGCTCCTGTGCTGGTTGAGGGTGAATTGGAGTACGTGGTGGAGAAAATCTTGGACTCCCGTGTTTCCAGACGGAGACTTCAATATCTGGTGAAATGGAAGGGTTACGGTCAAGAGGATAATTCTTGGGTTACAGCTTCTGATGTTCATGCTTCTGATTTGGTTCGTGCCTTTCATAGGGCTCATCCAGATCGCCCTGGTGGTTCTTGTGAGGGTTCGGTGCCCCCTCCTTAAGGGGGGGGGTACTGTTGTGATTCGGTTCGTGGGCTCCCCCGGTGGTCTCTTGTGGTACTGGTGTCCTGCAAGCTTTGCCTTCTCAGTTCACCTGTTCCTATCAGGATGTGGGAGTATCCTATTTAACCTTGCTCCTCAGTCATTCTAATGCTGGCCATCAATGTATCCAGAGTGATTCTGTTGCATGTTCCTGCTCCCAGTTTTCTGCTCAGCTAAGTTGGACACTTTAGTCCTTAAGTCTATTTTTGTATGTTTTGTCCAGTTTGCACTTATGTGAATCTCTGCAGCTGGAAGCTCTTGTTGGGCTGAAATTACCACTCCAGTGGCATGAGTTGTCACATGAGTTAAGGTAATTTCAGGATGGTGTTTTGAAGGGTTTTGCAGCTGACCGCGAAGTCCTCTGTTGTATCTTTCTGCTATTTAGTTAGCGGGCCTCTCTGTGCTAAATCTGCTTTCATACTACGTGTGTCTTTTCATCTGCTCTCACCGTTATTATATGTGGGGGGCTGCTATCTCCTGTGGGGACATTCTCTGGAGGCAAGCCAGGACTGTGTTTTCTTCTACCAGGGGTAGTTAGTTCTCCGGCTGGCGCGCGTCATCTAGAGACAACGCAGGAATGCCCCCTGGCTACTTCTAGTGTGGTGTGTAGGTTTAGCATCGCGTTCAGCTCTAGTTTCCATCACCCAAGAGCTTGTCCGTTTATTCTATGCTTCTGATGTTTCCTTGCCATTGGAAACCATAACAGAGTTGGTTCCACTGTTTTTTCAAAATGTGGTTCGTTTGCACGGGATTCCTGAGAACATTGTTTCTGACAGAGGATCCCAGTTTGTGTCTAGATTTTGGCGGACCTTTTGTGCTAAGTTGGGCATTGAATTGTCTTTTTCGTCGGCCTTCCATCCTCAGACGAATGGCCAAACCGAGCGAACTAATCAGACCTTGGAGACTTATTTAAGATGTTTTGTTTCTGCTGACCAGGACGACTGGGTTACTTTTTTGCCGTTGGCCGAGTTTGCCCTTAATAATCGGGCTAGTTCTGCTACTTTGGCTTCTCCTTTTTTTTGTAATTCGGGGTTTCATCCTCGTTTTTCCTCGGGTCAGGTGGAGCCTTCTGACTGTCCTGGAGTGGATGTTGTGGTGGATAGGTTGCATCAGATTTGGAATCATGTGGTGGACAATTTGAAGTTGTTACAAGAGAAGGCTCAGCTCTTTGCCAACCGCCGTCGCTGTGTGGGTCCCCGACTTCGCGTTGGGGACTTGGTGTGGTTGTCTTCTCGCTTCGTTCCTATGAAGGTCTCCTCTCCTAAGTTCAAGCCTCGGTTTATCGGTCCTTATAAGATTCTGGAAGTCCTTGGCCCTGTGTCATTCCGTCTGGACCTCCCGGCATCATTTGCTATTCATAATGTGTTCCATCGCTCGTTGTTGCGGAGGTATGTGGTACCTGTGGTTCCTCCGCTTGAGCCTCCTGCCCCGGTGCTGGTTGAGGGAGAATTGGAATACGTGGTGGAGAAGATCTTGGATTCTCGTGTTTCTAGACGGAGGCTCCAGTATTTGGTCAAATGGAAGGGCTATGGTCAGGAGGATAATTCTTGGATTGTCGCCTCTGATGTTCATGCGGCCGATTTGGTTCGTGCCTTCCATGTGGCTCATCCTGATCGCCCTGGGGGTTTTCATGAGGGTTCGGTGACCCCTCCTTAAGGGGGGGGTACTGTTGTGAACTCTGTTTTCAGGCTCCCTCTTGTGGTCACTGGTGGTATGGTGTGACTTTTGCTTTGGGCTCCCCCTGGTGGCTTTGTTTGTTATCCTGCTGGACTCTGGCTATCAGCTGGTTCGTTATCCTCTGGGAGGTTCCTATATAGCTCTGTTTTACTTCCACTTGTTGCCGGCTGTCAATGTAATCAGTGCTACTCAGATTCCTTCTGACTACCTTGCTCCCAGTCCACCCAGGACAAGCTAAGTTTTCTTTGCTCATTTTTTGATCAGCAGTGTTTATCATGTTTTCTTGTCCAGCTTGCTAAAATGTGATTCCCTCGCTTGCTGGATGCTCTAGTGGACTGAGTTTCTCCCTACACACCATTAGTTGGTGCGTGGGTTCCTGAATTCTCAGGATGGATATTTTGTAAGGGTTTTTTATTGATCGCATAGACCCCTGCTTTATTTTCTGCTTTCTAGTACTAGTGGGCCTCTTTTGCTGAATCTGATTTCATCCCTACGTATGTGCCTTCTTCTTACTTCACCGTTAATATTTGTTGGGGGCTTCTATATCTTTGGGGATTATTTCTCTGGAGGCAAGCGAGGTCTTTCTTTCTCTTTAGGGGTAGCTAGTTCCTCAGGCTGGCTCGAGACGTCTAAGAATTTTTTAGGCACGTTCACCGGCTACCTCTAGTTGTGTTGGATAGGTTCAGATTTGCGATCAGTCCAGTTACCATCTCCCTAGAGCTTGTCCTTAGTTTATTCACTTGCTGGTCTATTTGTGATCCTCAGCCACTAAGGATCATAACAAGTATGGTACACTACTACTCCCCTCATCCTTGGGTGAGGTAATGGTACAGACTTAGAGCATATTCAGGTGCTAAGATATGGTATGAGTCCCTGCGTCTTCACCATCAGAAGTAATTCGATGAACAGGGCAAGCTGGGGCACCCCTAGCTTTAGGGACAAGGAAGGAGCCCCTGGTCCCAGGACTCCTGATAACAGAGTCGTGATATTTAGATTTTTTGTCTACACTGTTAAACATGCTGAAGGGACTTTTCTAAAGAACTTATGGGAGTTCTCATTCAGTGAGAGAATAAGTATTATAATTTCTTCTTAGAAAGTCTTTTCAGACTTTATTACATAAAATGGTTTTACTCCACTTCAAATTGAAAGTGTGCACTGGAAACCCTCTCATAGAGAACTGAAAATGTCCTGCTTTAAATTTACTTTTTTCTAAAGACATTTTTACATATTGCAATGTGGGCAGAGATAAATGTGGTTGAGTGACTGAAAGTACATATTTATACATAAAACAGTTACTTTTAAAGTTTCTCATCTCACTCATATCGCCGAAACCACAAGTAGCATGAATTGCATCCAGGTATGTTCTTTTTTAAAATTATTCTTTATTTCAGAGAGAAAATAGATTGAAGATCCATCCCGGATACTATTGCCATAGACCAGACTGGAACCACCAGCGGCTGGTTCATGTCAGTGCTGCAGCAACTAATTGACAGGTCTCTCCCTATGTACATACAAGAGAGAGAGCTATCAATCATTTACAGCAGCGCTGGGCTTCATCTGGGCAGCACGAATCAGATGGCAGGTTTCCTTTAATATGTTCAACCCCTTAATAAGCCTTAATGTTAGGTATACATGTGTGCTTCTTTACTTTTTGTCAAGAGGATACCACGACAAAGAGGTGGGAGAAAATTGTGCTGTCTGATTACACAAACTCCTGCACTGATTAAAACTTCTTCTACATCTTATTAAACAGTGCAAGTTTTCCTTGATCTGTCATTGCAAGGGTTAATCAGTTCAGTTGATCTCCTGGTGCTCTCCAACCTGAATTGTCTCAGCTATTCTCTGTTGACCACTCCCCTCTGGTATATATGCTTACCACTGGCGCTTGGGAAATGCCGGTGATAGTGGTTCTACTTCCTAGTTTGGAACTGATGGTGTTCACTGATTGGAGAAGGTGGATGGGGAGTTTTTCAGGATATTGCTATGTGGAGTTGGTTTGAATGTTTATACTCTACTTATCCTCTCCCATTTCGTTTGTGACTTTTATTTCTGACCTGTTTCCCACTCTGTTGTTTTATGAGTGTGTTTGTATGATTGTAACTTTTTTTTAGCCTTGTTAACCCCCTTTCTGCCTGGTTAGTGTTTAACCCCCTGTCTGCCTGGTTAGTGTTCTCCAATACACTTCGGCTTCACACCTCTCTGGGAAACGAACAGATAAGGGTTAAGATCTGGGTGGATCAGGGAAATGCAGTAGATATAGTATATCTCAACTTCAGTAAAGCACTTGATAAAGTATCTCATACTATCCTTATTGAAAAAATGATCAAGTATGAGTTTGACAAGGTGGATTCATAACTGGCTCAGTGATTGTACTCAAAGAGTGGTAATAAATGGTTTCAGATCCAATTGAAAAAGTGTTTCAACAGGGGTACCACAAGGCTCTGTTCTGGCCCCAGTGTTGCTCAACATTTTTATGAATGATTTAGATAAGCGAACTGAAGGTAAACTAATTCAATTTGCAGATGATGCAAAGCTAGGAGGGATAGTTAACACTAGAGAATACAGAGAAAGGATTCAGAAGGATGTAGGTGAGCTTGAACAATGGGCAGCAGCTAATTAAATGGTATTTAACAGAGAGAAATGCAAGATTCTACATCTGGGCAAAAATAACGAAAATTACATCTATAGAACGGGAGGAATAGAACATACTGCACTTGAGTCAACAGTGTGATGCAGCAGCAAAAAGGCAAACACAGTTCTAGCATAGAGTCTAGATCTCATCAAGTAATTATCCCCGTCTACTCAGGCCTCATCTGGAATACTGTGTCCAGTTCTGGGCACCACATTTTAAAAAAGACATTGAAAAACTAGAGTAGGTTCACAGAAGAGCTACCAAGATAGTGAGAGGACTGCAAAGTATGCCCTACCAGGAACAGTTAAAGGATCTGGAATATTTATCTTGCAAAAAGAAGGCTAAGTGGAGGCTTAATAGCTGTCTATAAATATCTAATGGGATGTCACAGTGTAGAGGGATCATCCTTATTCTCATTTGCACATGGAAACACGAGAAGTAGGGTTGAGCGAAACGGGTCGACCATTTTCAGAAGTCGCCGACTTTTGGCAAAGTCGGGTTTCATGAAACCCGACCCGACCCCTGTGTGGGGTCGTCCATGAGGTCGGCGATCTTCTGAATCTGGTATCGGGATTCCGATACCGAGTTCCGATATGTTTGCGATATCGGAAATCGGTATCAGAATCCACATTTAAGTGTAAAATAAAGAATTAAAATAAAAAATATTGATATGCTCACCTCTCCGACGCAGCCTGGACATCGCCGCTGGTAACCGGCATCTTCCGTTCCTAAAAATGGCGCTTGAAAGACCTTTCGAATGCTTCACGGCTTGTGATTGGTCGCGGCGGCCCACATGACCGCTGAGCGACCAATCACAAGCCGGTGACGTTATTCTCAGGTCCTGTTCTGGTTCTCAGGTACATGAGAATTACGTCACGGCTTGTGATTGGTCACTGAGCGGTAACGTGGGCCGCCGCGACCAATCACAAAGCCGTGACGTCATCGGAAGGTCCTTCACGCGTTCATTCTTAAGAAGGAAGGCTGCCGGAAAGAAGCCGAGGGTGAGTATATTCCTATTAGGTATATACTCACCCTCGTACGTGCCCTGCTTCTTTCCGGCAGCCTTCCATCTTAAGAATGAACGCGTGAAGGACCTTCCGATGACGTCACGGCTTTGTGATTGGTCGCGGCGGCCCACATGACCGCTCAGCGACCAATCACAAGCCGTGACGTAATTCTCATGTACCTGAGAACCAGAACAGGACCTGAGAATAACGTCACCGGCTTGTGATTGGTCGCTCAGCGGTCACGTGGGCCGCCGCGACCAATCACAAGCCGTAAAGCATTCGAAAGGTCTTTCAAGCGCCATTTTTAGGAACGGAAGATGCCGGTTACTACCAGGGCGCGTCAGAGTGTGAGTATATCAATTTTTTTTATTTTAATTCTTTATTTTACACGTAAATATGGATCCCAGGGCCTGAAGGAGAGTTTCCTCTCCTTCAGACCCTGGGAACCATAGTATCCCATTGCACTGCATTGGGTTTCGCGTTTCGGCCGACCCCGACCCCGACTTTTTTATAGGATCGGCCGATTTCACTCGACCCGACTTTTGAGAAAGTCGGGTTTCGTGAAACCCGACCCGATCCTATAAAAATAAAAGTCGCTCAACCCTAACGAGAAGCAATAGAATGAAACTGAAAGGGAGAAGATACAAATTAGATGCTGGAAAAAACTTTTTAGCCATGAGGAGGATCAATGAGTGGAACAGGCTGCCATGAGAGGTGGTGAATTCTCCTTCAATGGAAGTCTTCAAACAGAGGCTGGACAGTCATCTGTCGGAGATGGTTTAGTGAATCCTACATTGAGCAGGGGTTTGGACACGATGATCCTTGAGGTCCCTTCCAACTCTAACATTATATGATTCTATGATAGGTGCATAGCAAGGAACAAGACCCCGGCGTCTCCACCATCGGATTTAATCCATGGGACAGGAATAGCATAGGGTGCCCATAGTTCGAGGGATCAGGTAGGTGCCAACAGTTCCTTGTCAATATGTGACACATTTCTCCTTTTGATTCAAAATAGCCTGATTTAAGTAATGTAAGGTGATCACCTTTGAAAAAAACACATGATTTACAGAATAGTTTGACACATGTTGTATGAATAACCTGATGTGTTTTAGTTAGTCTATCATATTGATCAATGACCTCCTAGTTCAGCATGGTAAACTCCTAAATCATGTCATGTTGATGAAGCACAATATTATAGGCATAATCAGAGGTATATGAAATGCTAATTTACATTAATGAAACTAAAAAATTTCCCACGGCCCTCATGCCGACATTAGAAAGTGAAGTGAGTTCATTGACTGTGAACTCGCAGGACCTATCTGATGGGACCGTGAGCAGGAGAATTTTCTCACGCTCATGGTGCCCTCAGACAGTGAATATGAGTTCACAGTTAGACACTGAGTACACGGTGCTCAGTGTCTTTGCTGGATGACAGGCTGCATGGTCGCATTATACAACCATGCAGTCTGACATCTAGATGTAGCAGATCTGGACCCATCGTGGACAAATGGATTAGCAGCATCTCTGTGAAAAGGTGAGGAATAATGTGATTTTTTAATTTTAATTCTTTTGCAGATGAGAAGGGCATCGAGGGAACGGGCGAGGTCATAAGTATGGTATAATTAAGATTTATTAAATCTATTTAATTGAAATTTATTCTTTCAATTAAAAGATTTTATTCTGGGTGTCTGTGTTTTCATACAATGTGACTATGGGGTTAGTAATGGGGGAGGATTATTGACGCCTCTCCATGTCTAACTTCAGGGCTTGATGTCACCTGACAATACAAAGGTGACATCAACCACCCCCCCACTATCACCCCACTTCCCAGGGCAAGTGGGAAGAGCAACGCTATGTGCCAGAATAGGCACATCTTAGAGATGCGCCTTTTCTGGAGTGGCTGAGAGCTGATGTTTTTAGCCTTGAGGGGGCCAGTATCCATGACCCCTTCCTAGGCTTAATACAAATAGACAAAAAGACCAGCACATCCCTTCCTAGGCTATTAATAGCCTTTGCTGTTTATTAATTAAAGGGGGACCGTACGTCATTTTTTGGGGGGATTTCCCATTTTAATAGCCAATAAAGGCTAACTATACAGCTGTGAGCTGATATTAATAGCCTTGGAAGCTCCAATAGTATTACCCCCTTTCCAGGTGATAAACATCTGCCACGAGCCGTCTGCTTTCACTCTGCTGGTTAACAAAATTACGCGGGAGCCCACGCAATTTTTTTCAGAAACTTTTTTTATGAATTAAATACATGTACAGTAAGCTGCACACACAGTGTCCTAATTGTATAGATCACTGATATCTATATATCTACCTATTCCATGTGTATTTACAGTATGTAATCCATCTATTCTATCATGTCGGGGCTCCTGCTGTGATTTTACAGTATGCAGCTGCCGAATTGCCAGTTTTTATTCTATCTACAGTATGTATCTAAACAAAAAAAAATGAAAATCACCTCCTAAGTGTGAATGGGTGTAAGCTGTAGTGACTGCAAAATATTTATAAAAAAGCACAATGGCACTCCGTGAATGCCATGACATATAGTGTCAGTGGAAATAACAACTTCCAACTGCATTGTCACTCAGCAAGATGTACTTACAAAAAAAGTGAAGGTTATTAGCGCATAAATTGGCCAATTCATGTGTGCCCATCAACCACGGCAAAGTGAAACTTCTCTGATGGGTCCTATCATAACCCTTCCCTATCCTACTGTACATGCAACTTTCGGGCTAAAAAGCCTACAATAATGGTCAAACATGCCTCTGCTGGGCTGCAAGCCTACAATTTGAATGGGCAAGTAGAATTGGATGAGCACACCTGTAGGTCAATAGAAGGAATGCATTGTCAGATCAGAGGGAGTCACACCCTCCAAAATACAGTTCAGACCAAAAGTTTGGACACACCTTCTCATTTAAAGATTTTTCTGTATTTTCATGACTATGAAAATTGTAAATTCACACTGAAGGCATCAAAACTATGAATTAACACATGTGGAATTATATACTAAACAAAAAAGTGTGAAGCAATTGAAATTATGTCTTATATTCTAGGTTTTTCAAAGTAGCCACCTTTTGCTTTGATAACTGCTTTGCACACTCTTGGCATTCTCTTGATGAGCTTCAAGAGGTAGTCACCGGGAATGGTTTTCACTTCACAGGTGTGCCCTGTCAGGTTTAATAAGTGGGATTTCTTGCCTTATAAATGGGGTTGGGACCATCAGTTGTGTTGTGCAGAAGTCTGGTGGCTACACAGCTGATAGTCCTACTGAATAGACTTTTAGAATTTGTATTATGGCAAAAAAAAGCAGCTAAGTAAAGAAAAACGAGTGGCCATTAGGGTTGAGCGAAACGGGTCGATCATTTTCAAAAGTCGCCGACTTTTGGCTAAGTCGGCGTCTCATGAAACCCGATCCGACCCCTGTGCTTGTCGGCCATGCGGTACGCGACTTTCGCGCCAAAGTCGCGTTTCAATGACGCGAAAAGCGCCATTTCTCAGCCAATGAAGGTGAACGCAGAGTGTGGGCAGCGTGATGACATAGATCCTGGTCCCCACCATCTTAGAGAAGGGCATTGCAGTGATTGGCTTGCTGTCTGCGGCGTCACAGGGGCTATAAAGGGGCGTTCCCGCCGACCGCCATCTTACTGCTGCTGATCTGAGCTTAGGGACAGGTTGCTGCCGCTTCGTCAGAAGCAGGGAGAGCGTTAGGCAGGGTCCACTAACCACCAAACCGCTTGTGCTGCAGCGATTTCCACTGTCCAACACCACCTTCGGTGTGCAGGGACTGTGGAAGCTATTTTTTTTTTTTTTTCCCCTCAGCGCTGTAGCTCATTGGGCTGCCCTAGAAGGCTCCGTGATAGCTGTATTGCTGTGTGTACGCCACTGTGGAAACCAACTGCTTTTTTCAAAGCACATATCCTCTTGTTCCTTCCTTTCTGCACAGCTATCTTTTTTGTTTGTCCACACTTTTTATTTAATTTGTGCATCAGTCCACTCCTATTGCTGCCTGCCATACCTGGCTTAGATTACTGCAGGGAGATAGTAATTGTAGGACAGTCCCTGTTTTTTTTTTTTTTTGTGGGAGATTAAGATTTGCATTTCTGCTACAGTGCCATCCCTGTGTGTGCCATCTCTCACTGAGTGGGCCATAGAAAGCCTATTTATTTTTTCCGTGATTTGTGTTCTAAATTCTACCTCAACACAAAAACACTACATCAATCAGTGGGAGAAAAATATTGGCCTCAGTCAGGGCTTGTGTGCCACTGCTGTGTGTGCTATCTCTCATTCAGTGGGCTATAGAAAGCCTATTTTTTTTTTTTTTTTTAATATTATTTGGTTTCTAAAGTCTCCCTGAAAAAAAAAAAAATACCTAAAAAAACAGTGGGAGAGTAATATTGCCCTTTCAGCTTGTGTGCCAGTCTTGACTCCTGGGTGTGCCACCTCTCTCCCTCTCATTCAGTGGGCCATAGAAAGCCTATTTATTTTTTTTTTTAAATATTATTGGGTTTCTAAAGTCTCCCTTAAAAAACAAAAAATACATAAAAAAACAGTGGGAGAGTAATATTGCCCTTTCAGCTTGTGTGCCAGGCTTGACTCCTGGGTGTGCCACCTCTCTCTCTCATTCAGTGGGCCATAGAAAGGCTATTTTTTTTTTTGGTTTTTTTAATATTATTTGGTTTCTAAAGTCTCCCTGAAAAAAAAAAAAAACATAAAAAAACAGTGGGAGAGTAATATTGCCCTTTCAGCTTGTGTGCCAGTCTTGACTCCTGGGTGTGCCACCTCTCTCCCTCTCATTCAGTGGGCCATAGAAAGCCTATTTATTTATTTTTTTAAATATTATTGGGTTTCTAAAGTCTCCCTTAAAAAACAAAAAATACATAAAAAAACAGTGGGAGAGTAATATTGCCCTTTCAGCTTGTGTGCCAGGCTTGACTCCTGGGTGTGCCACCTCTCTCCCTCTCATTCAGTGGGCCATAGAAAGCCTATTTATTTTTTTTTTTAAATATTATTGGGTTTCTAAAGTCTCCCTTAAAAAACAAAAAATACATAAAAAAACAGTGGGAGAGTAATATTGCCCTTTCAGCTTGTGTGCCAGTCTTGACTCCTGGGTGTGCCACCTCTCTCCCTCTCATTCAGTGGGCCATAGAAAGCCTATTTATTTATTTTTTTAAATATTATTGGGTTTCTAAAGTCTCCCTTAAAAAACAAAATATACATAAAAAAACAGTGGGAGAGTAATATTGCCCTTTCAGCTTGTGTGCCAGGCTTGACTCCTGGGTGTGCCACCTCTCTCCCTCTCATTCAGTGGGCCATAGAAAGCCTATTTATTTTTTTTTTTAAATATTATTGGGTTTCTAAAGTCTCCCTTAAAAAACAAAAAATACATAAAAAAACAGTGGGAGAGTAATATTGCCCTTTCAGCTTGTGTGCCAGTCTTGACTCCTGGGTGTGCCACCTCTCTCCCTCTCATTCAGTGGGCCATAGAAAGCCTATTTTTTTTTTTTTTTAAATATTATTGGGTTTCTAAAGTCTCCCTTAAAAAACAAAAAATACATAAAAAAACAGTGGGAGAGTAATATTGCCCTTTCAGCTTGTGTGCCAGTCTTGACTCCTGGGTGTGCCACCTCTCTCTCTCATTCAGTGGGCCATAGAAAGGCTATTTTTTTTTTTTTGGTTTTTTTAATATTATTTGGTTTCTAAAGTCTCCCTGAAAAAAAAAAAAAACATAAAAAAACAGTGGGAGAGTAATATTGCCCTTTCAGCTTGTGTGCCAGTCTTGACTCCTGGGTGTGCCACCTCTCTCCCTCTCATTCAGTGGGCCATAGAAAGCCTATTTATTTTTTTTTTTAAATATTATTGGGTTTCTAAAGTCTCCCTTAAAAAACAAAAAATACATAAAAAAACAGTGGGAGAGTAATATTGCCCTTTCAGCTTGTGTGCCAGGCTTGACTCCTGGGTGTGCCACCTCTCTCCCTCTCATTCAGTGGGCCATAGAAAGCCTATTTATTTATTTTTTTAAATATTATTGGGTTTCTAAAGTCTCCCTTAAAAAACAAAAAATACATAAAAAACAGTGGGAGAGTAATATTGCCCTTTCAGCTTGTGTGCCAGGCTTGACTCCTGGGTGTGCCACCTCTCTCCCTCTCATTCAGTGGGCCATAGAAAGCCTATTTATTTATTTTTTTAAATATTATTGGGTTTCTAAAGTCTCCCTTAAAAAACAAAAAATACATAAAAAAACAGTGGGAGAGTAATATTGCCCTTTCAGCTTGTGTGCCAGGCTTGACTCCTGGGTGTGCCACCTCTCTCCCTCTCATTCAGTGGGCCATAGAAAGCCTATTTATTTTTTTTTTTAAATATTATTGGGTTTCTAAAGTCTCCCTTAAAAAACAAAAAATACATAAAAAAACAGTGGGAGAGTAATATTGCCCTTTCAGCTTGTGTGCCAGTCTTGACTCCTGGGTGTGCCACCTCTCTCCCTCTCATTCAGTGGGCCATAGAAAGCCTATTTATTTATTTTTTTAAATATTATTGGGTTTCTAAAGTCTCCCTTAAAAAACAAAAAATACATAAAAAAACAGTGGGAGAGTAATATTGCCCTTTCAGCTTGTGTGCCAGGCTTGACTCCTGGGTGTGCCACCTCTCTCCCTCTCATTCAGTGGGCCATAGAAAGCCTATTTATTTTTTTTTTTAAATATTATTGGGTTTCTAAAGTCTCCCTTAAAAAACAAAAAATACATAAAAAAACAGTGGGAGAGTAATATTGCCCTTTCAGCTTGTGTGCCAGGCTTGACTCCTGGGTGTGCCACCTCTCTCCCTCTCATTCAGTGGGCCATAGAAAGCCTATTTATTTATTTTTTTAAATATCATTGGGTTTCTAAAGTCTCCCTTAAAAAACAAAAAATACATAAAAAAACAGTGGGAGAGTAATATTGCCCTTTCAGCTTGTGTGCCAGTCTTGACTCCTGGGTGTGCCACCTCTCTCCCTCTCATTCAGTGGGCCATAGAAAGGCTATTTTTTTTTTGGTTTTTTTAATATTATTTGGTTTCTAAAGTCTCCCTGAAAAAAAAAAAAAGACATAAAAAAACAGTGGGAGAGTAATATTGCCCTTTCAGCTTGTGTGCCAGTCTTGACTCCTGGGTGTGCCACCTCTCTCCCTCTCATTCAGTGGGCCATAGAAAGCCTATTTATTTTTTTTTTTAAATATTATTGGGTTTCTAAAGTCTCCCTTAAAAAACAAAAAATACATAAAAAAACAGTGGGAGAGTAATATTGCCCTTTCAGCTTGTGTGCCAGGCTTGACTCCTGGGTGTGCCACCTCTCTCCCTCTCATTCAGTGGGCCATAGAAAGCCTATTTATTTTTTTTTTAAATATTATTGGGTTTCTAAAGTCTCCCTTAAAAAACAAAAAATACATAAAAAAACAGTGGGAGAGTAATATTGCCCTTTCAGCTTGTGTGCCAGTCTTGACTCCTGGGTGTGCCACCTCTCTCTCTCATTCAGTGGGCTATAGAAAGCCTATTTTTATTTTTTTTTTTTTTAATATTATTTGGTTTCTAAAGTCTCCCTGAAATAAAAAAAAAACTTAAAAAAACAGTGGGAGAGTAATATTGCCCTTTCAGCTTGTGCGCCAGTCTTGACTCCTGGGTGTGCCACCTCTCTCTCTCTAATTGTGGGCCATAGAAAGCCTTTTTTTTTTTTTTTTTTTTTAATATTATTTGGTTTCTAAAGTCTCCCTGAGAAAAAAAAAAAAATAAATTAGGTGGGAGATTAATATTGACATTAGTGCTTGAGTGACAGTCCTGCGTGTGTGTCATCTCTGTGATTTTGTGCCACAGAAAACAGAGTGTGTAACATTGTGCCTGATTTTCCTTGTGGTCTCACCAACCTGTTAAGGGATATTGAAATCATACTGAAGTTATAGCTCACCGTGTAAGTTGTTTGACAGCAACAAATAAAGTTACTTTGGTTAAGATTTTAAAACAATGAGGAAGTCTGGTGCAAGAGGTCGTCGTGGGCGTTCATTGTCAGCTGGTAATGATGGTAGTGGTAGTGGAGCATCAGGTGGTCGTGGGGATAAAAATATTCCACCTAAGTCTGGAGCTGTGGAGCCAGTTTCGTCGTCAGGCTACACAAGGCCTCGAACGCTCTCTTTTCTGGGAGTAGGAAAACCTCTTTTAAAGGCGGAGCAGCAACAGCAAGTTTTGGCTTACATTGCAGACTCAGCCTCTAGCTCTTTTGCCTCCTCTTCCGAAACTGGTAAATGTAAAAGCAGCGCGTCGCTTGTGGATGTTCACGGTCAGGGACAAGTCGCTTCCTTGTCCTCCTCAGCAAAAACTACAACAAGAGAGAAGGATGCAGCAGGCGACACAACGGGTCACTCCATGGAGCTCTTTACACATACCGTCCCTGGCTTAGAAAGTGAAACATTTAACAGGCCATGCCCATTACAAGTATATTCTGACATGGAGTGCACTGATGCACAGCCACAGCCAGAGTACTATGCTGCTCCTTTGACTCAGACCACCACATTGCCCTCTCAGGGTACAGATCCACAATCAGACCCTGATGAGACTATGTTGCCCCGCCACGAACGCTATACCACCGACCGACACAGTGACACAGACGAAGTTGCACACGAGCTCGAAGAGGAGGTAATAGATGACCCAGTTATTGACCCCGATTGGCAGCCATTGGGGGAACAGGGTGCAGGCGGCAGTAGTTCAGAAGCGGAGGTGGAGGAGGGGCCGCAGCAGGCATCAACATCGCAACAGGTTCCATCTGCCGGGCCCGTATCTGGCCCAAAACGCGTGTCAAAGCCAAAACCTGTTGGAGCACAGCGTTGCCATCCGGTTAAAGCTCAGTCTGCAATCCCTGAAAAGGGATCCGAGTCTAGGAAGAGTGCAGTCTGGCATTTTTTTAAACAACATCCAACTGATCAGCGCAAAGTCATCTGTCAAAAATGTTCAACTAGCTTAAGCAGAGGTCAGAATCTGAAAAGTCTAAATACTAGTTGCATGCATAGACACTTAACCACCATGCATTTTCAAGCCTGGACTAACTACCAAACGTCCCTCAAGGTTGTAGCACCCTCGGCCAATGAAGCTAGTCAGCAACGCAACATCCCTTCCGTCACTGTAAGGCCACCATTTTCCGCACCACCGGCAGTATCTGTGCAGGTTTCTTTGCCAGCCAAAAGCAGTCAGGGTCAGGGAATCACCAGTTTTGTAGGAGGAAATATTGCATCTAGGGCACCGGCGGAAACAATACCGTCTCCAACCGTCTCTCAGTCTGCCATGTACACCGGCACACCCGAAAGTTCCACGATCTCCAGCTCTCCAGTCCAGCTCACCCTACATGAGACTCTGGTTAGAAAAAGGAAGTACTTATCCTCGCATCCGCGTACACAGTGTTTTAACGCCCACATAGCTAGACTAATCTCGTTAGAGATGATGCCCTACCGGTTAGTTGAAAGCGAAGCTTTCAAAGCCCTGATGGAGTACGCTGAACCACGATACGAGCTACCCAGTCGACACTTTTTTTCCAGAAAAGCCATCCCAGCCCTGCACCAGCATGTTAAACAGCGCATCGTCCATGCACTCAGGCAATCTGTGAGTACAAAGGTGCACCTGACTACAGATGCATGGACCAGTAGGCATGGCCAGGGACGTTATGTGTCCATCACGGCACACTGGGTGAATGTGGTGGATGCAGGGTCCACAGGCGACATCAATTTAGGGACAGTTGTGCCTAGCCCACGGTCTAGGAAACAGTTGGCTGTAGGCGTTCGCACCCCCTCCTCCTCCTCCTCCTCGTCCTCCTGCAGAAGCTACAGCTCTTCCACAGAACGCAGTCTGCCAACCACTCCATCGGCAGATGACACTGTTGCACACCAGTTGTCCCATTATGGGCCAGCTACTGCCAAGCGTCAGCAGGCTGTATTGGCTATGAAGTGCTTGGGCGACAACAGACACACCGCGGAAGTTCTGTCCGAGTTCTTGCAACAAGAAACGCAGTCGTGGCTGGGCACAGTAGATCTTGAGGCAGGCAAGGTAGTGAGTGATAACGGAAGGAATTTCATGGCTGCCATCTCCCTTTCCCAACTGAAACACATTCCTTGCCTGGCTCACACCTTAAACCTGGTGGTGCAGTGCTTATTGAAAACTTATTCTGGGTTCTCCGACCTGCTCCTCAAAGTGCGTGCACTTTGCTCACATATCCGACGTTCGCCTGTACACGCCAGCCGTATGCAGACCTATCAGCGGTCTTTGAACCTTCCCCAGCATCGCCTAATCATAGACGTTGCAACAAGGTGGAACTCAACACTGCACATGCTTCAGAGACTGTGCGAACAGAGGCGTGCTGTTATTTATTTGTGGGAGGATACACGGGCAGGCAGTAGGATGGCAGACATGGAGTTGTCAGGTGTGCAGTGGTCTAAGATACAAGACATGTGTCAAGTCCTTCAGTGTTTTGAGGAATGCACACGGCTGGTTAGTGCAGACAATGCCGTAATAAGCATGAGCATCCCCCTAATGCGTCTGCTGATGCAAAGTTTGACGCACATAAAGGAGCAGGCGTCTGCACCAGAGGAAGAGGAAAGCCTTGATGACAGTCAGCCATTGTCTGGTCAGGGCAGTGTACAGGACGAGGTAGCGGGCGAAGAGGAGGTGGAGGACGAGGAGGATGATGGGGATGAGTATATTTTTAATGCCGAACCTTTCCCGGGGGCACAGGAAATTGGTTGCGTGTCACGGCCGGGTTCTGGTTTTTTGAGGGACACAAGTGACGTAAATTTGCCTGCAACTGCCCCTCAACCAATCACAACCGGAGATTTGACAACTGGAACTTTGGCCCACATGGCGGATTATGCCTTACGTATCCTAAAAAGGGACACACGCATTACGAAAATGATGAACGATGACGATTACTGGTTGGCCTGCCTCCTTGATCCACGCTATAAAGGCAAATTGCAAAATATTATGCCACATGAGAACTTGGAACTAATATTAGCAACCAAACAATCAACTCTTGTTGACCGTTTGCTTCAGGCATTCCCAGCACACAGCGCACGTGATCGTTCTCACACGAGCTCCAGGGGGCAGCAGACTAGGAGTGTTAGGGGTGCACACATCAGAAGTGGCGTTGGACAGAGGGGTTTTCTGACCAGGTTGTGGAGTGATTTTGCTATGACCGCAGACAGGACAGGTACTGCTGCATCAATTGAAAGTGACAGGAGACAACATTTGTCCAGTATGGTTACTAACTATTTTTCATCCCTTATCGATGTTCTCCCTCAACTGTCATTCCCATTTGATTACTGGGCCTCCAAATTAGACACCTGGCCAGAATTGGCAGAATATGCATTGCAGGAGCTTGCTTGCCCGGCAGCAAGTGTCCTATCAGAAAGAGTATTCAGTGCTGCAGGTTCAATATTAACCGAAAAAAGGACTCGTCTGGCTACCCAAAATGTTGACGATCTAACATTCATTAAAATGAACCACAACTGGATTTCGAAATCTTTTGCCCCACCTTGCCCGGCCGACACCTAGCTTTCCTATGAAAGGCTCTTGCCTGTGAATTACTTTTCTAATGTCTAATTTGCTGCAGCTGATTGTACAGCATACGACATGTTTACACCTCCCTAAATGGCCAAACTCCCCACACGGGGCCGTGGTATCGCGACTTGGCGCAAGCACCCGTGAGACTGCTGTTTGTCTGAAGAGGTGGGTGTGCTCGCTTTTGGTTGACGGCATTGCTACTGGGTCCCTCATAGTACAATGTAGTGTCTCTGGCGGTGGTGGTGCGCACCCAACGTCAGACACACCGTTGTAACATGAGGGGCCCTGGGGCGGTCCCGCCGGCCTCTAGAGAGTTCCCCCCGTACCCCAGCTCAAAATGTGCTCTACCACATGCAAAATTATGTCGCACAGCTCCACCAATCTTTAGTCTATTCGCTGACATCATTCAATGTCTGGCACTGACAATACAAATTTGTAGACATCTATGATGCAACTTAAAGTAGTCTGTGTCTGTGTCCTATATTGGCACCATTAAATAGTTACTGCCAAATTACTATGTCAGAAACTCAGCAGATGAGCCCACCCCTGTACCTAAGTATGCCACCTTTTTTTTTGTTTTGGTTGTTTTGCGAGACATTAACATCTATTTATATTTTGGGAGTACTGGGACAGACACTCCTTGCACTACTCCTCCACTCACCACCAAGCTGCCCGTGTATCCATGTAACCGCTGTAAAACTGCCATGAGCCTATTGTTTGTTATTTTAGGCCTTTGAAGCTTGTCTGCGGTCCCTCCTTCCACTAGTCCTCCACTGACCAGACCACTGCTGCCCGTGTACCCCTGGAACCAATTATAAAGTGCCTACAGCCAGCCCATTTTTTTATGTTAGGCCTTTGAAGCCTGTCTGCGGTCCCTCCTTCCACTAGTCCTCCACTGACCAGACCACTGCTGCCCGTGTACCCCTGGAACCAATTATAAAGTGCCTACAGCCAGCCCATTTTTTTATGTTAGGCCTTTGAAGCCTGTCTGCGGTCCCTCCTTCCACTAGTCCTCCACTGACCAGACCACTGCTGCCCGTGTACCCCTGGAACCAATTATAAAGTGCCTACAGCCAGCCCATTTTTTATGTTAGGCCTTTGAAGCCTGTCTGCGGTCCCTCCTTCCACTAGTCCTCCACTGGCCAGACCACTGCTGCCCGTGTACCCCTGGAACCAATTATAAAGTGCCTACAGCCAGCCCATTTTTTTATGTTAGGCCTTTGAAGCCTGTCTGCGGTCCCTCCTTCCACTAGTCCTCCACTGGCCAGACCACTGCTGCCCGTGTACCCCTGGAACCAATTATAAAGTGCCTACAGCCAGCCCATTTTTTTATGATAGGCCTTTGAAGCCTGTCTGCGGTCCCTCCTTCCACTAGTCCTCCACTGACCAGACCACTGCTGCCCGTGTACCCCTGGAACCAATTATAAAGTGCCTACAGCCAGCCCATTTTTTTATGTTAGGCCTTTGAAGCCTGTCTGCGGTCCCTCCTTCCACTAGTCCTCCACTGGCCAGACCACTGCTGCCCGTGTACCCCTGGAACCAATTATAAAGTGCCTACAGCCAGCCCATTTTTTTATGTTAGGCCTTTGAAGCCTGTCTGCGGTCCCTCCTTCCACTAGTCCTCCACTGGCCAGACCACTGCTGCCCGTGTACCCCTGGAACCAATTATAAAGTGCCTACAGCCAGCCCATTTTTTTATGTTAGGCCTTTGAAGCCTGTCTGCGGTCCCTCCTTCCACTAGTCCTCCACTGACCAGACCACTGCTGCCCGTGTACCCCTGGAACCAATTATAAAGTGCCTACAGCCAGCCCATTTTTTTATGTTAGGCCTTTGAAGCCTGTCTGCGGTCCCTCCTTCCACTAGTCCTCCACTGGCCAGACCACTGCTGCCCGTGTACCCCTGGAACCAATTATAAAGTGCCTACAGCCAGCCCATTTTTTTATGTTAGGCCTTTGAAGCCTGTCTGCGGTCCCTCCTTCCACTAGTCCTCCACTGGCCAGACCACTGCTGCCCGTGTACCCCTGGAACCAATTATAAAGTGCCTACAGCCAGCCCATTTTTTTATGTTAGGCCTTTGAAGCCTGTCTGCGGTCCCTCCTTCCACTAGTCCTCCACTGGCCAGACCACTGCTGCCCGTGTACCCCTGGAACCAATTATAAAGTGCCTACAGCCAGCCCATTTTTTTATGTTAGGCCTTTGAAGCCTGTCTGCGGTCCCTCCTTCCACTAGTCCTCCACTGGCCAGACCACTGCTGCCCGTGTACCCCTGGAACCAATTATAAAGTGCCTACAGCCAGCCCATTTTTTTATGTTAGGCCTTTGAAGCCTGTCTGCGGTCCCTCCTTCCACTAGTCCTCCACTGGCCAGACCACTGCTGCCCGTGTACCCCTGGAACCAATTATAAAGTGCCTACAGCCAGCCCATTTTCTTATGTTAGGCCTTTGAAGCCTGTCTGCGGTCCCTACTTTAAATACTCCTCCACTGACCACCAAGCTGCCTGCCCGTGTATCCATGTAACCACTGTAAAACTGCCATGAGCCTATTGTTTGTTATGTTAGGCCTTTGATAGCCTGTCTGCGGTCCCTACTTTAAATACTCCTCCACTCACCACCAAGCTGCCTGCCCGTCTATCCATGTAACCGCTGTAAAACTGCAATGAGCCTATTGTTTGTTATTTTAGGCCTTTGATAGCCTGTCTGCGGCCCCTACTTGCAATACTCCTCCACTGACCACAATGCTGCCTGGAGTGCCTGCCTGTGTATCCACGTAACCGATGTAAAACTGCCATGACTGCCTACTGTTTGTTATTTTAGGCCTTTGATAGCCTGTCTGCAGCCCCTACTTGCAATACTCCTCCACTGACCACACCAATGCTGCCCGTGTACCCCTGGAACCTATTTAAAAGTTCATAGAGCCTAGTTATATATTTTATTTACTATTAATAAGGCCATGATGGACTACGCTGTACCACGCTACAAGCTAACCAGTCGACACTTCTTTTGCGAGAAAAGCCATCCCAACCCTCCACCAGCATGTAGAAGACCGCATTGTCCATGCACTCTGGCAATCTGTGAGTACAAAGGTGCACCTGACAACAGACGCATGGACCTGTAGGCATGGCCACGGAAGATTACGTGTCCATTACGGCGCAATGGGTTAATGTGGTGGATGCATGGTCCACAGGGGACAGCCTACTAAGTCTGTCTGCAGTCCCTAATTCAAATTGTCCTCCACTGTCTAAATCGGAGCTTCCACCTTCTGGCTTTCGGCCTATAGTATCAGAAATTAAACTGCATTTGGCCTTCAACTTTGGTTAGGGCCTACTAACGGCTTCTGCCCCTCCCTGGTGTTGTCCTCAACTAAATAAAGCTGAGCTTCAACCTTCTGCTCCAAATTACCATTTTAAAAAATGCAATAGGCTTTTCCGGCCTACTAAAGGTGTCTGTCTGTGTGCCCCTGCCTGGTGTTGTCCTCAACTAAATAAAGCTGAGCTTCAACCTTCCGGCTCTCATTAAGTGGTTTTAAAAAAAAAAAATGGTGGTTAGGGCCTACTAACGGCTTCTGCCCCTCCCTGGTGTTGTCCTCAACTAAATAAAGCTGAGCTTCAACCTTCTGCTCCAAATTACCATTTTAAAAAATGCAATAGGCTTTTCCGGCCTACTAAAGGTGTCTGTCTGTGTGCCCCTGCCTGGTGTTGTCCTCAACTAAATAAAGCTGAGCTTCAACCTTCCGGCTCTCATTAAGTGGTTTTAAAAAAAAAAAATGGTGGTTAGGGCCTACTAACGGCTTCTGCCCCTCCCTGGTGTTGTCCTCAACTAAATAAAGCTGAGCTTCAACCTTCCGGCTCTCATTAAGTGGTTTTTAAAAAAAAAAATGGTGGTTAGGGCCTACTAATGGCTTCTGCCCCTCCCTGGTGTTGTCCTCAACTAAATAAAGCTGAGCTTCAACCTTCTGCTCCAAATTACCATTTTAAAAAATGCAATAGGCTTTTCCGGCCTACTAAAGGTGTCTGTCTGTGTGCCCCTGCCTGGTGTTGTCCTCAACTAAATAAAGCTGAGCTTCAACCTTCTGCTCCAAATTACCATTTTAAAAAATGCAATAGGCTTTTCCGGCCTACTAAAGGTGTCTGTCTGTGTGCCCCTGCCTGGTGTTGTCCTCAACTAAATAAAGCTGAGCTTCAACCTTCTGCTCCAAATTACCATTTTAAAAAATGCAATAGGCTTTTCCGGCCTACTAAAGGTGTCTGTCTGTGTGCCCCTGCCTGGTGTTGTCCTCAACTAAATAAAGCTGAGCTTCAACCTTCCGGCTCTCATTAAGTGGTTTAAAAAAAAAAAAATGGTGGTTAGGGCCTACTAACGGCTTCTGCCCCTCCCTGGTGTTGTCCTCAACTAAATAAAGCTGAGCTTCAACCTTCCGGCTCTCATTAAGTGGTTTTTAAAAAAAAAAATGGTGGTTAGGGCCTACTAACGGCTTCTGCCCCTCCCTGGTGTTGTCCTCAACTAAATAAAGCTGAGCTTCAACCTTCTGCTCCAAATTACCATTTTAAAAAATGCAATAGGCTTTTCCGGCCTACTAAAGGTGTCTGTCTGTGTGCCCCTGCCTGGTGTTGTCCTCAACTAAATAAAGCTGAGCTTCAACCTTCTGCTCCAAATTACCATTTTAAAAAATGCAATAGGCTTTTCCGGCCTACTAAAGGTGTCTGTCTGTGTGCCCCTGCCTGGTGTTGTCCTCAACTAAATAAAGCTGAGCTTCAACCTTCCGGCTCTCATTAAGTGGTTTTAAAAAAAAAAAAATGGTGGTTAGGGCCTACTAACGGCTTCTGCCCCTCCCTGGTGTTGTCCTCAACTAAATAAAGCTGAGCTTCAACCTTCTGCTCCAAATTACCATTTTAAAAAATGCAATAGGCTTTTCCGGCCTACTAAAGGTGTCTGTCTGTGTGCCCCTGCCTGGTGTTGTCCTCAACTAAATAAAGCTGAGCTTCAACCTTCTGCTCCAAATTACCATTTTAAAAAATGCAATAGGCTTTTCCGGCCTACTAAAGGTGTCTGTCTGTGTGCCCCTGCCTGGTGTTGTCCTCAACTAAATAAAGCTGAGCTTCAACCTTCCGGCTCTCATTAAGTGGTTTTAAAAAAAAAAAATGGTGGTTAGGGCCTACTAACGGCTTCTGCCCCTCCCTGGTGTTGTCCTCAACTAAATAAAGCTGAGCTTCAACCTTCTGCTCCAAATTACCATTTTAAAAAATGCAATAGGCTTTTCCGGCCTACTAAAGGTGTCTGTCTGTGTGCCCCTGCCTGGTGTTGTCCTCAACTAAATAAAGCTGAGCTTCAACCTTCCGGCTCTCATTAAGTGGTTTTAAAAAAAAAAAATGGTGGTTAGGGCCTACTAACGGCTTCTGCCCCTCCCTGGTGTTGTCCTCAACTAAATAAAGCTGAGCTTCAACCTTCCGGCTCTCATTAAGTGGTTTTAAAAAAAAAAAATGGTGGTTAGGGCCTACTAACGGCTTCTGCCCCTCCCTGGTGTTGTCCTCAACTAAATAAAGCTGAGCTTCAACCTTCTGGCTCTCATTAAGTGGTTTTAAAAAAAAAAAATGGTGGTTAGGGCCTACTAACGGCTTCTGCCCCTCCCTGGTGTTGTCCTCAACTAAATAAAGCTGAGCTTCAACCTTCCGGCTCTCATTAAGTGGTTTTAAAAAAAAAAATGGTGGTTAGGGCCTACTAACGGCTTCTGCCCCTCCCTGGTGTTGTCCTCAACTAAATAAAGCTGAGCTTCAACCTTCTGCTCCAAATTACCATTTTAAAAAATGCAATAGGCTTTTCCGGCCTACTAAAGGTGTCTGTCTGTGTGCCCCTGCCTGGTGTTGTCCTCAACTAAATAAAGCTGAGCTTCAACCTTCCGGCTCTCATTAAGTGGTTTTAAAAAAAAAAAAATGGTGGTTAGGGCCTACTAACGGCTTCTGCCCCTCCCTGGTGTTGTCCTCAACTAAATAAAGCTGAGCTTCAACCGTCTGCTCCAAATTACTATTTTAAAAAATGCAATAGGCTTTTCCGGCCTACTAAAGGTGTCTGTCTGTGTGCCCCTGCCTGGTGTTGTCCTCAACTAAATAAAGCTGAGCTTCAACCTTCTGCTCCAAATTACCATTTTAAAAAATGCAATAGGCTTTTCCGGCCTACTAAAGGTGTCTGTCTGTGTGCCCCTGCCTGGTGTTGTCCTCAACTAAATAAAGCTGAGCTTCAACCTTCCGGCTCTCATTAAGTGGTTTTAAAAAAAAAAAAATGGTGGTTAGGGCCTACTAACGGCTTCTGCCCCTCCCTGGTGTTGTCCTCAACTAAATAAAGCTGAGCTTCAACCTTCCGGCTCTCATTAAGTGGTTTTAAAAAAAAAAAATGGTGGTTAGGGCCTACTAACGGCTTCTGCCCCTCCCTGGTGTTGTCCTCAACTAAATAAAGCTGAGCTTCAACCTTCTGCTCCAAATTACCATTTTAAAAAATGCAATAGGCTTTTCCGGCCTACTAAAGGTGTCTGTCTGTGTGCCCCTGCCTGGTGTTGTCCTCAACTAAATAAAGCTGAGCTTCAACCTTCCGGCTCTCATTAAGTGGTTTTAAAAAAAAAAAATGGTGGTTAGGGCCTACTAACGGCTTCTGCCCCTCCCTGGTGTTGTCCTCAACTAAATAAAGCTGAGCTTCAACCTTCCGGCTCTCATTAAGTGGTTTTAAAAAAAAAAAATGGTGGTTAGGGCCTACTAACGGCTTCTGCCCCTCCCTGGTGTTGTCCTCAACTAAATAAAGCTGAGCTTCAACCTTCTGCTCCAAATTACCATTTTAAAAAATGCAATAGGCTTTTCCGGCCTACTAAAGGTGTCTGTCTGTGTGCCCCTGCCTGGTGTTGTCCTCAACTAAATAAAGCTGAGCTTCAACCTTCTGCTCCAAATTACCATTTTAAAAAATGCAATAGGCTTTTCCGGCCTACTAAAGGTGTCTGTCTGTGTGCCCCTGCCTGGTGTTGTCCTCAACTAAATAAAGCTGAGCTTCAACCTTCTGCTCCAAATTACCATTTTAAAAAATGCAATAGGCTTTTCCGGCCTACTAAAGGTGTCTGTCTGTGTGCCCCTGCCTGGTGTTGTCCTCAACTAAATAAAGCTGAGCTTCAACCTTCTGCTCCAAATTACCATTTTAAAAAATGCAATAGGCTTTTCCGGCCTACTAAAGGTGTCTGTCTGTGTGCCCCTGCCTGGTGTTGTCCTCAACTAAATAAAGCTGAGCTTCAACCTTCTGCTCCAAATTACCATTTTAAAAAATGCAATAGGCTTTTCCGGCCTACTAAAGGTGTCTGTCTGTGTGCCCCTGCCTGGTGTTGTCCTCAACTAAATAAAGCTGAGCTTCAACCTTCCGGCTCTCATTAAGTGGTTTTAAAAAAAAAAAATGGTGGTTAGGGCCTACTAACGGCTTCTGCCCCTCCCTGGTGTTGTCCTCAACTAAATAAAGCTGAGCTTCAACCTTCTGCTCCAAATTACCATTTTAAAAAATGCAATAGGCTTTTCCGGCCTACTAAAGGTGTCTGTCTGTGTGCCCCTGCCTGGTGTTGTCCTCAACTAAATAAAGCTGAGCTTCAACCTTCTGCTCCAAATTACCATTTTAAAAAATGCAATAGGCTTTTCCGGCCTACTAAAGGTGTCTGTCTGTGTGCCCCTGCCTGGTGTTGTCCTCAACTAAATAAAGCTGAGCTTCAACCTTCCGGCTCTCATTAAGTGGTTTTAAAAAAAAAAAAATGGTGGTTAGGGCCTACTAACGGCTTCTGCCCCTCCCTGGTGTTGTCCTCAACTAAATAAAGCTGAGCTTCAACCTTCTGCTCCAAATTACCATTTTAAAAAATGCAATAGGTTTTTCCGGCCTACTAAAGGTGTCTGTCTGTGTGCCCCTGCCTGGTGTTGTCCTCAACTAAATAAAGCTGAGCTTCAACCTTCTGCTCCAAATTACCATTTTAAAAAATGCAATAGGCTTTTCCGGCCTACTAAAGGTGTCTGTCTGTGTGCCCCTGCCTGGTGTTGTCCTCAACTAAATAAAGCTGAGCTTCAACCTTCCGGCTCTCATTAAGTGGTTTTAAAAAAAAAAAAATGGTGGTTAGGGCCTACTAACGGCTTCTGCCCCTCCCTGGTGTTGTCCTCAACTAAATAAAGCTGAGCTTCAACCTTCTGCTCCAAATTACCATTTTAAAAAATGCAATAGGCTTTTCCGGCCTACTAAAGGTGTCTGTCTGTGTGCCCCTGCCTGGTGTTGTCCTCAACTAAATAAAGCTGAGCTTCAACCTTCTGCTCCAAATTACCATTTTAAAAAATGCAATAGGCTTTTCCGGCCTACTAAAGGTGTCTGTCTGTGTGCCCCTGCCTGGTGTTGTCCTCAACTAAATAAAGCTGAGCTTCAACCTTCCGGCTCTCATTAAGTGGTTTAAAAAAAAAAAAATGGTGGTTAGGGCCTACTAACGGCTTCTGCCCCTCCCTGGTGTTGTCCTCAACTAAATAAAGCTGAGCTTCAACCTTCCGGCTCTCATTAAGTGGTTTTAAAAAAAAAAAATGGTGGTTAGGGCCTACTAACGGCTTCTGCCCCTCCCTGGTGTTGTCCTCAACTAAATAAAGCTGAGCTTCAACCTTCCGGCTCTCATTAAGTGGTTTTAAAAAAAAAAAATGGTGGTTAGGGCCTACTAACGGCTTCTGCCCCTCCCTGGTGTTGTCCTCAACTAAATAAAGCTGAGCTTCAACCTTCCGGCTCTCATTAAGTGGTTTTAAAAAAAAAAAATGGTGGTTAGGGCCTACTAACGGCTTCTGCCCCTCCCTGGTGTTGTCCTCAACTAAATAAAGCTGAGCTTCAACCTTCTGCTCCAAATTACCATTTTAAAAAATGCAATAGGCTTTTCCGGCCTACTAAAGGTGTCTGTCTGTGTGCCCCTGCCTGGTGTTGTCCTCAACTAAATAAAGCTGAGCTTCAACCTTCTGCTCCAAATTACCATTTTAAAAAATGCAATAGGCTTTTCCGGCCTACTAAAGGTGTCTGTCTGTGTGCCCCTGCCTGGTGTTGTCCTCAACTAAATAAAGCTGAGCTTCAACCTTCCGGCTCTCATTAAGTGGTTTTAAAAAAAAAAAAATGGTGGTTAGGGCCTACTAACGGCTTCTGCCCCTCCCTGGTGTTGTCCTCAACTAAATAAAGCTGAGCTTCAACCTTCTGCTCCAAATTACCATTTTAAAAAATGCAATAGGCTTTTCCGGCCTACTAAAGGTGTCTGTCTGTGTGCCCCTGCCTGGTGTTGTCCTCAACTAAATAAAGCTGAGCTTCAACCTTCTGCTCCAAATTACCATTTTAAAAAATGCAATAGGCTTTTCCGGCCTACTAAAGGTGTCTGTCTGTGTGCCCCTGCCTGGTGTTGTCCTCAACTAAATAAAGCTGAGCTTCAACCTTCCGGCTCTCATTAAGTGGTTTTAAAAAAGAAAAAATGGTGGTTAGGGCCTACTAACGGCTTCTGCCCCTCCCTGGTGTTGTCCTCAACTAAATAAAGCTGAGCTTCAACCTTCTGCTCCAAATTACCATTTTAAAAAATGCAATAGGCTTTTCCGGCCTACTAAAGGTGTCTGTCTGTGTGCCCCTGCCTGGTGTTGTCCTCAACTAAATAAAGCTGAGCTTCAACCTTCTGCTCCAAATTACCATTTTAAAAAATGCAATAGGCTTTTCCGGCCTACTAAAGGTGTCTGTCTGTGTGCCCCTGCCTGGTGTTGTCCTCAACTAAATAAAGCTGAGCTTCAACCTTCCGGCTCTCATTAAGTGGTTTAAAAAAAAAAAAATGGTGGTTAGGGCCTACTAACGGCTTCTGCTTCTCCCTGGTGTTGTCCTCAACTAAATAAAGCTGAGCTTCAACCTTCCGGCTCTCATTAAGTGGTTTTAAAAAAAAAAAATGGTGGTTAGGGCCTACTAACGGCTTCTGCCCCTCCCTGGTGTTGTCCTCAACTAAATAAAGCTGAGCTTCAACCTTCCGGCTCTCATTAAGTGGTTTTAAAAAAAAAAAATGGTGGTTAGGGCCTACTAACGGCTTCTGCCCCTCCCTGGTGTTGTCCTCAACTAAATAAAGCTGAGCTTCAACCTTCCGGCTCTCATTAAGTGGTTTTAAAAAAAAAAAATGGTGGTTAGGGCCTACTAACGGCTTCTGCCCCTCCCTGGTGTTGTCCTCAACTAAATAAAGCTGAGCTTCAACCTTCTGCTCCAAATTACCATTTTAAAAAATGCAATAGGCTTTTCCGGCCTACTAAAGGTGTCTGTCTGTGTGCCCCTGCCTGGTGTTGTCCTCAACTAAATAAAGCTGAGCTTCAACCTTCTGCTCCAAATTACCATTTTAAAAAATGCAATAGGCTTTTCCGGCCTACTAAAGGTGTCTGTCTGTGTGCCCCTGCCTGGTGTTGTCCTCAACTAAATAAAGCTGAGCTTCAACCTTCCGGCTCTCATTAAGTGGTTTAAAAAAAAAAAAATGGTGGTTAGGGCCTACTAACGGCTTCTGCCCCTCCCTGGTGTTGTCCTCAACTAAATAAAGCTGAGCTTCAACCTTCCGGCTCTCATTAAGTGGTTTTAAAAAAAAAAAATGGTGGTTAGGGCCTACTAACGGCTTCTGCCCCTCCCTGGTGTTGTCCTCAACTAAATAAAGCTGAGCTTCAACCTTCCGGCTCTCATTAAGTGGTTTTAAAAAAAAAAAATGGTGGTTAGGGCCTACTAACGGCTTCTGCCCCTCCCTGGTGTTGTCCTCAACTAAATAAAGCTGAGCTTCAACCTTCCGGCTCTCATTAAGTGGTTTTAAAAAAAAAAAATGGTGGTTAGGGCCTACTAACGGCTTCTGCCCCTCCCTGGTGTTGTCCTCAACTAAATAAAGCTGAGCTTCAACCTTCTGCTCCAAATTACCATTTTAAAAAATGCAATAGGCTTTTCCGGCCTACTAAAGGTGTCTGTCTGTGTGCCCCTGCCTGGTGTTGTCCTCAACTAAATAAAGCTGAGCTTCAACCTTCTGCTCCAAATTACCATTTTAAAAAATGCAATAGGCTTTTCCGGCCTACTAAAGGTGTCTGTCTGTGTGCCCCTGCCTGGTGTTGTCCTCAACTAAATAAAGCTGAGCTTCAACCTTCCGGCTCTCATTAAGTGGTTTTAAAAAAAAAAAAATGGTGGTTAGGGCCTACTAACGGCTTCTGCCCCTCCCTGGTGTTGTCCTCAACTAAATAAAGCTGAGCTTCAACCTTCTGCTCCAAATTACCATTTTAAAAAATGCAATAGGCTTTTCCGGCCTACTAAAGGTGTCTGTCTGTGTGCCCCTGCCTGGTGTTGTCCTCAACTAAATAAAGCTGAGCTTCAACCTTCTGCTCCAAATTACCATTTTAAAAAATGCAATAGGCTTTTCCGGCCTACTAAAGGTGTCTGTCTGTGTGCCCCTGCCTGGTGTTGTCCTCAACTAAATAAAGCTGAGCTTCAACCTTCCGGCTCTCATTAAGTGGTTTTAAAAAAAAAAAATGGTGGTTAGGGCCTACTAACGGCTTCTGCCCCTCCCTGGTGTTGCCCTCAACTAAATAAAGCTGAGCTTCAACCTTCTGCTCCAAATTACCATTTTAAAAAATGCAATAGGCTTTTCCGGCCTACTAAAGGTGTCTGTCTGTGTGCCCCTGCCTGGTGTTGTCCTCAACTAAATAAATCTGAGCTTCAACCTTCCGGCTCTCATTAAGTGGTTTTAAAAAAAAAAAATGGTGGTTAGGGCCTACTAATGGCTTCTGCCCCTCCCTGGTGTTGCCCTCAACTAAATAAAGCTGAGCTTCAACCTTCTGCTCCAAATTACCATTTTAAAAAATGCAATAGGCTTTTCCGGCCTACTAAAGGTGTCTGTCTGTGTGCCCCTGCCTGGTGTTGTCCTCAACTAAATAAAGCTGAGCTTCAACCTTCTGCTCCAAATTACCATTTTAAAAAATGCAATAGGCTTTTCCGGCCTACTAAAGGTGTCTGCCCCTCCCTGGTGTTGTCCTCAACTGAACAAAGCTGAGCTTCCACATTCTGGCTTTCGCCCTATACTATCAGATATTAAACTGCATTTGGCCTACTAGTGTGGTTAGGCCCTTGAAACAGTGTCTGCTGCTCTTGGGTTTGCTACTCCACTGAACAAAGCAATGCCGCCTGTTTAGTCCTGTTACCAATTTTGAACTGCATGTAGCCTACTTTATTCTTTGGCCCTATATCTGTTTCCTCCTCATCCTGCCCATTGCCCAGCCACTGCTAAATGAGTCTGCTGGTACATTGACCTAGACTACTACATTCCCCTTGTACTCTACACAGCCAGAATCTGACCCTGCTGAAAGTAAGGTTCCCCTTCCCGCATGTTATACCACCTTACACAGGGACAAAGAGGAAGGTGCAGATGAAAGTGCAGGTTCCTTCATCAGGTGGGGGGGCATACTCGTTGGCGACGTCACTGGCACAGGGCCCCTCAGAGTACGCAAAAGTGTCGCTGCTGGTGGGAGGCGCCCCCGCCATGCAAACACACCGCCGTACTTTGAGGGGCCCTGTGCCAGTGGCAATGCGAACGAGTGGGCCCCCCCCTGCTTGCTCAGGATCACAGCACTTGCAACGTTTAAATACTTACCTTTCCCTGCAACACCGCCGTGACGTAGTCCGCATTTCCTGGGCCCACGAAAAACTTGAGCCAGCCCTACTCCCCCCACAACTTTCCCCCAATTCCCTATGCCCAACTATTATTATACAGTTAATTAAGATTGGCAAGCTTCAGAAACAAGAATGGATGTTTTTGGCATTAAAATGGGCACTGTAGGTGTTTTCCTGGCCTCCACTCACTGCCGACTATGCTTCCCCATTGACTTGCATTGGGTTTCGTGTTTCGGTCGATCCCCGACTTTTAGCGATAATCGGCCGACTGCACTCGACTCGACTCTGGACAAAATCGGGTTTCCCAAAACCCTACTCAATCTTAAAAAAATGAAAGTCGCTCAACCCTAGTGGCCATCATTACTTTAAGAAATGTTTAAGGTCAGTCAGTCCGAAAAATTGGGAAAACTTTGAAAGTGTCCCCAAGTGCAGTGGCAAAAACCATCAAGCGCTACAAAGAAACTGGCTCACTTGAGGACCGCCCCAGGAAAGGAAGACCAAGAGTCACCTCTGCTTCTGAGGATAAGTTTATCCCAGTCACCAGCCTCAGAAATCGCAGGTTAACAGCAGCTCAGATTAGAGACCAGGTCAATGCCACACAGAGTTCTAGCAGCAGACACATCTCTACAGCAACTGTTAAGAAGAGACTTTGTGCAGCAGGCCTTCATGGTAAAATAGCTGCTAGGAAATCACTGCTAAGGACAGGCAACAAGCAGAAGAGACTTGTTTGGGCTAAAGAACACAAGGAATGAACATTAGACCTGTGGAAATCTGTGCTTTGGTCTGATGAGTCCAAATTTGAGATCTTTGGTTCCAACCGTCTTTGTGCGACACAGAAAAGGTGAACGGATGGACTCTACATGCCTGGTTCCCACCGTGAAGCATGGTGGAGGAGGTGTGATGGTGGGGGTGCTTTGCTGGTGACACTGTTGGGGATTTATTCAAAATTGAAGGCATACTGAACCAGCATGGCTACCACAGCATCTTGCAGCGGCATGCTATTCCATCCGGTTTGCGTTTAGCTGGACCATCATTTATTTTTCAACAGGACAATGACCCCAAACACACCTCCAGGCTGTGTAAGGGCTATTTGACCAAGAAGGAGAGTGATGGGGTGCTCCGCCAGATGACCTGGCCTCCACAGTCACCAGACCTGAACCCAATCGAGATGGTTTGGGATGAGCTGGACCGCAGAATGAAGGCAAAAGGGCCAACAAATGCTAAGCATCTCTGGGAACTCTTTCAAGATTGTTGGAAGACCATTCACGGTGACTAACTCTTGAAGATCATGTGAAAAAAACACAACCAACAGCACCAGAGTATTGGGATGCACGCTCCAAAGTCCAAGGATCCAATTGGAACAATACTCACAAATGTAGAAAAAGAAGCAGCATCCGTTACAGGTGAAGAGGGTATCAAAACAGTCTTTATTCTGCCATAGTAACATACAACGTTTCGGCCATGTTGGCCTTTGTCAAGTATGACTTACTTGACAAAGGCCAACATGGCCGAAACGTTGTATGTTACTATGGCAGAATAAAGACTGTTTTGATACCCTCTTCACCTGGAACGGATGCTGCTTCTTTTTCTACATTTGTAACTCTTGAAGCTCATCAAGAGAATGCCAAGAGTGTGCAAAGCAGTCATCAAAGCAAAAAGTGGCTACTTTGAAGAACATAGAATCTAAGACATAATTTCAGTTGTTTCACACTTTTTTGCTAAGTATATAACTCCACATGTGTTAATTCATAGTTTTGATGCCTTCAGTGTGAATGTACAATTTTCATAGTCATGAAAATACAGAAAAATCTTTAAATGAGGTGTGTCCAAACTTTTGGTCTGTACTGTAGCTATACAAAAAAACCTGACCAGCATCTCCTAAGTGTGATTGGGTGCAAGCTGTAGTGACTGCAAAATATGTATAAAAAAAGCAGAGGGTGCTCGTTGCTCAGGTCGAGCATTTTGAACCCTTGCAACGAGCCCAATGTAAGGTTATGGGCAACTCGAGCATTTTTGCCACGTCCCACCTGGGGGTCTTTAGAGGGTCTAAAAACTGTGGGAACAGTGCTCAAATGACATGAGAACATCATGGGGAAGACCTCTGGAAGCATTTCTGACTCCCATGTCACTGCTGTGAACAATGTTGTCAGATTGTTACGCCACTTTTACAGACTCACAATAAAACATACAAAAACAAAAACAAAATGGATTTTCCTGGGAAATATGTTAAGGAACATCCTTTCCAGGGTAATGATTTGTATATAAGGCAAAATAAATAACTCAAAACAAAAATGATCCTCCACCACTTGGGCTATGTTCACACGAAGCGTTTTTGAAGCATTTCTCAACTTTAGCATTGGTTTCAACCAAGACAAATGCATTCACTGGGAAATGTCATTTTAACGTTTTACAACCTTATCTGGCCATGTGGTGTGTCATATATCTTCTGACACATCCTGTTTCATTTTTGAAGGAGGGACTCTGAAAGTCACAAAGCCTATTTTTATAGGGCGATCAGGTGTCCTTTACTATTCTTAAAGGGCCAGCAGTCAGCCCTCACTATTCTTAGAGAGCCATCAGCCAGCTATGCTTTCTTAATGCATTAAACAGTGGGTCTCCTATCATGGTATTGGTTATGCAGAGAGTGGCAGGGCTGCCCAAAATTTGGAAGCACCCAATGATGACACGTAGAGGATGGCCACATGCAGCAAAGTTCCCATTATTAGTAATTTGGTACTGCCATACTGTTTACCTATGCACTGAATACAAGGCCTGCCCAGCCCCAAGGTTACACTCACCCCAAAAACCCTTTGAACACACGAACAGGATGGCAACATGAAACAAAAGTTCCCATTAATAGTATATTGGTACTTCATACTGTTTGCCTATGTATTGAATGCAAGGCCTGCCCAGCCCCAAAGTTACACGCACCCCAATAACCCTTTGAACATACGTACAGGATGGCCACATGAAACCAAAATTTCCATTATTAGTAATTTAGTACTCCTATACTGTTTGCCTATGCATTGAATGCAAGGCCTGCCCAGCCACAAGGTTACAGGCAACCCAATAACCCTTTGAACACATGTACATGATGGCCACATGAAAAAAAGTTCCCATTATTAGTAGTTTGGTACTCCCATACTGTTTGCCTATGCATTGAGTTCAAGGCCAGCCCTGCCCCAAAGTTACACGCACCCCAATAACCCTTTGAACACAAGTACAGGATGGCCACATGAAACCAAAGTTCCCATTATTAGTAATTGAGTACTTTCTTACTGTTTGCCTATGCATTGAATGCAAGCCCTGCCCTGTCCCAAAGTCACACACACCCCAATAACCCTTTGAACACACGTACAGGATGGCCACATGAAACCAAATTTCCCATTATTAGTAATTAAGTACTTCCATACTGTTTCCCTATGCAGTGAATTGCATTGTTGAGCCTGAAGGACCTGTATTGGTGAATTGCAGGGTAAAGGCTGAAGACCTAGCATTGGCAAATTGCAGTGTTGTTGCTGAAGACCCAGCATTGGCGAATTACCTTGTTGAGCCTGAAGAACGTGCAGTGGAGAATAGCAGTGTCGAGGCTGAAGACCCGGCATTGGTGAATTGCAGTGTTGAGCCTGAAGAAGCTGCAGTGTGGAATTGCAGGGTTGAAGCTAAAGACCCTGCAGTGGAGAATTGCAGTGTTGAGGTTGAAGAACCTGCAGTGGAGAATTGCAGTGTTGAGGCTGGAGACCCGGCAGTGGAGAATTGCAGTGTTGAGCCTGAAGAATCTGCAGTGGAGAAATGCAGTGTTGAGGCTGAAGACCCTGCAGTGGAGAATTGCAGTGCTGAGCCTGAAGAACCAGCAGTAGAGAATTGCAGTGTTGAGGCTGAAGATATACGGCATTGACAAATTGCAGTGTTGAGACTGAAGACCTTGAATTGATGAATTGCAGTGCTGAGGCTGAAGACCTGGCAGTGGAAAATTACAGTTTTGAGGCTGAAGACCCGGCAATGGCAAATTGCAGTGTTGAGGCTGAAGACCGAGTGTTGGCAAATTGCATTGTTGAGTCTGAAGACCTGGAAGTGGAGAATTGCAGTGTGGAGGATGAGGACCTGGCATTGGTGAATTGCATTGTTGAGCCTGAAGAACCTGTAGTAGACAATTGTATGGTTGAGCCTGAAGAACCTGCAGTGGAGAATTGCAGTGTTGAGGCTGAACATCTGGCAATGGAGAATTGTAGTGTTGAGCCTGAAGAACCTGCAGTGGAGAATAACAGTGTTGAGGCTGAAGACCCAGCATTGGTGAATTGAAGTGTTGAGCCTGATGAACCTGCAGTGGGGAATTGCAGGGTTGAGGCTGAAGACCCTGCAGTGTTGAGCCTGAAGAACCTGCAGTGGAGAATTGCAATGTTGAGGCTGAACACCTGGCAGTGGAGAATTTCAGTGTTGAGCCTGAAGAACCTGCAGTGGAGAATAGCAGTGTTGAGGCTGAAGACCCAGCATTGGTGAATTGAAGTGTTGAGCCTGATGAACCTGCAGTTGGGAATTGCAGGGTTGAGGCTGAAGACCCTGCAGTGTTGAGCCTGAAGAACCTGCAGTGGAGAATTGCAGTGTTGAGGCTGAACACCTGGCAGTGGAGAATTGCAGTGTTGAGCCTGAAGAACCTGCAGTGGAGAATAGCAGTGTTGTGGCTGAAGACCCAGCATTGGCAAATAGCAGTGTTGAGGCAGAAGACCTGGCATTGGTGAATTGCAGTGTTGAGCCTGAAGAAACTGCAGTGGAGAATTGCAGTGTTGAAACTGGAGACCCAGCAGTGGAGAATTGCATTGTTGAGCCTGAAGAATCTGCAGTGGAGAAATGCAGTGTTGATGCTGAAGACCTGGCATTGGCAAATTGCAGTGTTGAGGCTGAACACCCTGCATTGGTGAATTGCAGTGCTGAGTCTGAGGACATGGCAGTGGAGAATTGCAGTTTTGAGGCTGAAGATCCGGCATTGGCAAATTGCAGTGTTGAGGCTGAAGAGCCTGCAGTGGAGAATTGCATTATTGAGTCTTATGAATCTGCCGTGGAGAATTGCAGTGTTGACGTTGAAGACCCAGCATTGGCAAATTGCAGTGTTGAGGCTGAAGAGCCTGCAGTGGTGAATTGCGTTATTGAGTCTTAAGAACCTGCAGTGGAGAATTGCAATGTTGAGGCTGAAGACCGGCATTGGTGAAAGTCAGTGTGGAGGCTGAAGACCCAGCATTGGCGAATTGCAGTGTTGAGGTTGAAGACCCAGCATTGGTGAATTGCAGTGTGGAGGCTGCAGACCCTGCATTGGCAAATTGCAGTATGGAGGATGAAGACCCAGCATTGGCGAATTGCAGTGTTGAGCCTGAAGAACCTGCAGTGGAGAATTGCATTGTTGAGTCTAAAGACCTGGCAGTGGAGAATTGCAGTGTTGATCCTGAAGAACCTGCGGTGGAGAATTGCAGTGTTGAGTATGAAGACCCGGCATTGGTGAATTGCAATGTTGAGGCTGAAGACCCGGCAGTGGCAAATTGCAGTGTTGGGGCTGGAGACCCGGCAGTTGAGAATTGTATTGTTGAAGCTGACCAACCCATACAGTTCCCATTATTAGGAAGTGGGTCTCCCTTATGTTTGCCTATGCATTGAATGCAAGGCTTGTCCAGCCCCAAAGTTACATGCACCCCAATAACCCTTTGATCACACGTACAGGATGGCCACATGAAACCAAAGTTGCCATTATTAGTAATTTTATACTCCCATACTGTTTGCCTATGCATTGAGTACAAAGGCTGCCCAGCCCCAAAGTTACACACACCCCATTAACCCTTTGAACACATTTACAGGATGTCCACATGAAACCAAAGTTTCCATTATTAGTAATTTGGTACTCCCATACTGTTTGCCTATGCATTGAATGCAAGGCCTGCCCAGTCCCAAAGTTACACGCACCCCAAAAACTCTTTGAACACACATACAGGATTTCCACATGAAACCAAAGTTCCCATTATTAGTAATTTGGTACTTCCGTACTATTTGCCTAAGCAGTGAATTGCACTGTTGAGCCTGAAGAACCTGTACTAGTGAATTGCAGTGTTGAGCCTGAAGAACCTGCAGTGGAAAATAGCAGTGTTGAGGCTGAAGACTCAGCATTGGCAAACTGCAGTGTTGAGGCCGAAGACCCGGCTTTGGTGAATTGCAGTGTTGAGCCTGAAGAACCTGCAGTGTGGAATTGCAGTGTTGAGGCTGAAGACTTGGCATTTGCAAACTGCAGTGTTGAGGCTGAAGACCCGGCTTTGGCAAATTGCAGCGCTGAGCCTGAAGAACCTGCAGTGTGGAATTGCAGTGTTGAGGCTGAAGACTCAGCAGTGGAGAATTGTATTGTTGACCCTGAAGAACCTGCAGTAGAGAATTGCAGTGTTGGGGCTGAAGACCCGGCATTGGCAAATTGCAGTGTTGAGGCTGAAAACCCTGCATTGCTGAATTGCAGTGGTGAGGCTGAAGACCCGGCAGTGGAGAACAAAACAACAACAAAACTCCAACAAAATTTTACAGTAGCCCAGAAATTATAGAAATTTTGCGCACTCAGATGTGAACCCTGTGACAGCCAAACCCCTGGTTGAAATAATTGCCCCATAGGTAACTTTTTTCAGCAAACTGATGTCAACAATTTGCATAAGACATGCCAACATTTTTTTACAATAGCCCAGAAATGGCAGAAATTTCTTCGCACTCAGATGTGAACCCTGTGACGGCCAAACCCTGGTTGAAATAAATGCCCTGTAGGTAACTTTTTTTCAGCAAACTGATGTCAATAATTTGTATAAGACACGCCAACAAAATTTAGCAATACCCCAGAAATGGCAGAATTTTCTGCGCACTTAGATGTGAACCCTGTGACGGCCAAACCCCTGTTTAAAATAAATGCCTCTGCACGCCGGGCGCCACCTCCTCTTCCATCATTAGCATTCCTGGCGCCTGCGCTGTTGTTTTTTGGGGGGGCATGCACAATTGCTCTGCCCTTCGAACTTACAGAGCAGGTGCCGGGAATGCTAATGAAGGAAGAGGAGGCAGCACCCGGTGTGCAGAAGCCATGAGTGAAGGCTGGGAGGCATCTGGATTAGGGGGTAAAGACCTGCCTCCTTGGAAATTTCGAGGTAAGAGGGACAAATATCAAAAACAATTATTGCAGCAGTGCCAGGGACCCAAACTAAAAGAGCCACCTTGTCAGAATGCAGCATCAGTGCTGCACAAGTGTCATGTCAGACGCTATTCAGACCAGGTCGTCCGACAGACAGCGGTAATTCCGCTTTTGACCACTATTTGCTCATTGGCATCTGCTAGATTTTATCTAGCTGTTCCGGGCTTAATTTACCTAATCCTTGGATTGGAAGCTGGGCCATGCCCACTGCCTTTAAATAGTTCTCCTGATCTTTGGGCTTCGCCGATTATAGCTTCTGTCTTGTGCGTTGTTATCTCAGTCTGGTGAGGAGAGCTGGTGGTTGAAGATTCGTTGCTGGTGGTGTATTTTCCTTTGTCTTATTTACTCCTTCCTATATTTGTATTTATTTTGCCCTGCACATTTATAGTGTATTCCTGAGTGACTGCGGCGTGGTGTATATTTTCCTTTATCCTTGTCTGTGCTAACTGTGGGTATTGGGGAATAACATCTTCACTGGGTGGTGGGCGGAGGTTTCAGCCTAGGGCTGAGCTCAGGAGACAGGGTGAGGTTCGAGGCCTGGACATGCACACCTTCAGTGTAAACTCCAGGTAGAGGGTCAGTCAGGATTTCCCTAGTCTGAGGGAAACTGCAGGGGCCCGGGTTATTAGCTCTCGCTCACCTAGTCTCTCCCTGACATTATAATCGGCCCAACAACACAAAAAAAAAAAGGGGGTTTCTTTTTTTTGTGTTTTGTCATGGATCCCATGACTTCCATAACCCGCCAGTTGGAGGCGCTGTCCCTACAGGTCACGAAGTTAAGGGGGGCAGTACAGCAACAGGGACTAGCAGTGTCTAATGTGCAAGCTGGAGCGATAGGAAGAGTTGCTGAGCCTAAATTTCCTTTGCCTGAAAAATTTGCTGGGGAACGCAGTAAATTTGTTTCTTTTCGTGAAGCTTGCAAACTATATTTCCGTATGCGCCCGATATCTTCAGGTAATGAGGATCAGTGAGTGGGCCTGGTGTTGTCATTGTTGAGTGGGGATCCCCCAAGCATGGGCGTTTTCTTTGCCATCTGATTCTGCTGCATTTGACTCTGTGGAGAGTTTTTTTTCCTGTCTTGGGAAAATATATGATGAACCTGACAAAATGGCTCTAGCAGAATCTAAGATACTCTCTATTCGCCAGGGGGAGCGAGTTGCAGAGGATTACTGTTCTGAATTTCATCGCTGGGCGAACGATACACAATGGAATGATCCAGCATTGCGAAGTCAGTTTATACATGGGATTTCTGGAAGGGTTAAAAAAGCCCTTCTGATGAACGAGACTCCTGCTTCTCTAGATTCCGCCATGAGTCTGGTTGTCCGCATTGATCACCGTTTGCGTCAGGGGGAGCATGTGACACCGCCTATGGCAGAGGGTTTAGGTTCACGTGAGGTTGCTGCAGGTGAGCCCACGGAGCCTATGCAAATCGCAGGGGTGTCACATGTGAAGCGTCCAGTCCCTGAGCTCAGGAAGCAGGGAGCCTGTTTTACTGTGGTAAAACGGGTCATTTTATTAACATCTGTCCTCTGCTGCCTAAGAAAAACGCAACGGCGGAAAACTTCTAAGCTCAGAGGGTGTGGAGGAGACCTGTCTGAGCTTATGTATATCCTCCATGGTGGTTTCTCAGTGCATGCTCCCTGCTAAGGTTTTTGTTGCTGGCAGTGAGCTGCCAATTACTGTTTTTGTGGATAGTGGTTCAGCCACAAATGTCATTGATGAGGAGTTTGCGCGCACAGCAGGTTTTAGGATTGAAAAACTGTCTCATCCTATCCGCGTGGTCACCATCAATGCTGCTCCTCTCTCTCAGGGGGAGATTACTGAATTTGTGGCTGAGGTGAAACTCCACATTGGAGTTCTACATTCCGAGCGGGTTACATGTAAGGTGCTCAGGAATCTTCCTGCTCAGGTGGTTTTGGGTTTTCCTTGGCTGTCTATGCACAACCCGGTAATTGACTGGAAAACTCAGAACATAATTCGGTGGAGCGAGTTCTGCCAGGAGAATTGCCTGGCCACATGTGTGGCTGCAGTGACTTCAAGCGTTCCAGAGTCACTTCAGGATTTTGTGGATGTATTCTCTGAGAAGGGTTGTTCAGAGTTGCCGCCACATCGTCCTTATGACTGTTCTATCAGGTTTAAACCAGGGGCCAAATTGCCTAAAGCAAGGATGTTTAACATCTCCGGTCCGGAGAGACAAGCGTTAAAAGATTACATTGCTGAAAGCTTGAGCAAAGGGCACATCAGGCCGTCATCCTCGCCGGTGGCAGCAGGGTTCTTCTTCGTGAAGAAGAAAGATGGCGGATTACGCCCGTGTTTGGATTTCTGGGAGTTGAACCAGATTACGGTTTGTGATCCATACCCTATGCCTCTGATACCAGATTTGTTCAACCAGGTGGCAGGTGCTAAGTGGTTTACCAAGCTTGAACTCAGGGGGGCGTACAACCTCATAAGAGTCCGTCAAGGTGATGAGTGGAAGACGGCTTTTAATACCCCTGAGGGTCATTTTGAAAATTTGGTGATGCCGTTTGGGTTGACTAACGCACCTGCAGTGTTCCAACATTTCATCAATGATGTGTTCTCGCATGTTTTGGGGAAATTCGTTATCGTGTACCTAGATGACATTCTCATATATTCTTGCGACCGTGATACTCATTTAGATCATGTCAGGCAGGTGTTACAGCTTCTCAGAGAGAATAAGCTGTATACTAAACATGAAAAATGTGTATTTTCTGTTCAAGAGTTGCCTTTCTTGGGTTATATTGTGTCTGCTTCTGGTTTTAAAATGGACGCCGCTAAGGTGCAGGCGGTGCTGCATTGGGAACGTCCTGATAACCTGAAAGCACTTCAGCGGTTCCTTGGGTTTTCTAACTACTATAGGAAATTTATCAAGGATTTTTCCATCATTGCTAAACCACTAACTGACATGACGAAAAAGGGTACCAATTTCTCCGATTGGCCTGAGGCTGCTGTGCGCGCATTTGAATTTCTTAAGAACAGTTTTGTTTCAGCCCCCATTCTTGTGCAGCCAGACGTATCAAAACCTTTTGTTTGGAAGTCGATGCGTCTGAGGTATGTGTGGGGGCGGTACTATCTCAAGGCTCATCTTTGAGTGGTTTACGTCCGTGCGCCTATTTCTCCAAGAAACTGTCATCCGCCGAACGTAACTACGATATCGGCAACAGGGAGTTGTTGGCAATTAAGTTGGCCTTTGAAGAATGGCGACACTTCTTGGAGGGGTTGGTACATCAGGTAACTGTTATTACCGATCATAAGAATCTGCTGTATTTGGGGTCTGCCAAGCGTCTGTCCCCCAGGCAGGCTCGCTGGGCATTGTTTTTCACGCAGATCAATTTTGTGGTCACTTACAGACCGGGGTCTAAAAACACAAAGGCGGATGCTCTGTCCAGGTGTTTTCCAGGGGGAGAACCTCGGGAAGATCCAGTACCCATCCTCCAAAAGGGTGTTGTGGTTTAGGCTCTCACTACCGAGGTTGAGGCTAAGATTGCCGAGGCTCAGGAGGATTTACCATCTGAGCTTCCCGTCAACAAATCTTTTGTACCGCTTCATCTCCGCCTAAAGGTTTTGGCGGAGCATCATGATGCTGTCCTGGCTGGTCACCCAGGGGTTAGAGGTACCTTGGAGCTGGTGTCACATCGGTTTTGGTGGCCCAAGATCCGACAGGACGTGGTCTCATACGTGTCAGCTTGTACCACGTGCGCTAGGGCTAAGACGCCCCGCTCCCGTCCTGTTGGCACACTACTTCCTCTTGAGGTACCTAGTAAGCCATGGACGGAAATCTCTATGGATTTCATCACTGATTTGCCCTCATCAGCTGGAAACACGGTCATCTTGGTGATTGTTGATCTGTTTTCTAAAATGTCGCACTTTGTGTCTTTGCCTGCATTGCCTAATGCTAAGACTCTGGCCCAAGTATTTGTGCAGGAGGTGGTCAGACTTCATGGGGTTCCATCTGACATCGTGTCTGATAGGGGGTCTCAGTTTGTGGCAAAATTTTGGAGAGCATTTTGCTCACGGCTGGGAATCAAGTTCTCATTCTTCGGAGTTTCATCCTCAGTCAAATGGTCAGACTGAGTGTATGAACCAAAATTTGGAACAGTACTTACGCTGTTTTGTCTCTGATAACCAGGAGGAGTGGTCTACAGTCATCTTGGTGATTGTTGATCTGTTTTCTAAAATGTCGCACTTTGTGTCTTTGCCTGCGTTGCCTAATGCTAAGACTCTGGCCCAAGTATTTGTGCAGGAGGTGGTCAGACTTCATGGGGTTCCATCTGACATCGTGTCTGATAGGGGGTCTCAGTTTGTGGCAAAATTTTGGAGAGCATTTTGCTCACGGCTGGGAATCAAGTTCTCATTCTTCGGCGTTTCATCCTCAGTCAAATGGTCAGACTGAGCGTATGAACCAAAATTTGGAACAGTACTTACGCTGTTTTGTCTCTGATAACCAGGAGGAGTGGTCTACCTTTCTTCCTTTGGCTGAGTTTGCCATCAATAATCACCGCCAGGAGTCGTCTGGGGAGTCTCCGTTTTTTTGTGTTTACGGGCTACATCCTCAATTTTGTACCTTGAGTCAGAGGGGCTCTTCCGGCGTTCCGGAGGGGGACCAGTTAGGAACACAATTGTCATCAGTCTGCAGGAGAGTTAAACAGCGCCTGTTGAGCGTGGGTGCTAGGTACAAACGTGTGGCTGACAGTAGGCGTGTGTCAGGTCCGGACCTGAGTGTGGATGACTGGGTGTGGTTATCCACAAAAAACATAAGACTCAAAATACCATCCCTTAAATTGGGTCCACGGTTTATTGGTCCATTTAGGGTCACCGCCGTCATTAACCCAGTAGCATACCGATTGGAGCTCCCTACGGTGTATAAGATACACAACGTGTTCCACAGGTCTCTTCTAAAGAAGGTGGTGGGTTCTGTGGACGCGGCGCCTATGCCACCTCCAGTCTTGGTTGATGGTAATTTGGAGTTTGAAGTCTCCAAGGTGGTTGACTCTCGTGTAGTGCGTCGCACTTTACAGTACTTGGTACATTGGCGTGCTTATGGGCCTGAGGAGAGGTCCTGGGTACCAGCCTCGGACGTTCATGCTGACCGGCTGGTCAGGTTGTTTCACCGCCATCATCCGGACAAGCCGGGTCCTATTAGCCGTGAGGGCCCTGGGGTCCCTCGTAGAAGGCGGGGTACTGTCATGTCGGATGCTGTTCAGACCAGGTCGTCCGACAGACAGCGGTAATTCCGCTTTTGACCACTATTTGCTCATTGGCGTCTGCTAGATTTTATCTAGCTGTTCCGGGCTTAATTTACCTAATCCTTGGATTGGAAGCTGGGCCATGCCCACTGCCTTTAAATAGTTCTCCTGATCTTTGGGCGTCGCCGATTATAGCTTCTGTCTTGTGCGTTGTTATCTCGGTCTGGTGAGGAGAGCTGGTGGTTGGAGATTCGTTGCTGGTGGTGTATTTTCCTTTGTCTTATTTACTCCTTCCTATATTTGTATTTATTTTGCCCTGCACATTTATACAACACCAATAATGAACCCTGCGGTGGTTCGCCGCACATTAAATAAATACCTATGAAAGAGGCACCACACGTTAAATAGTATACAAAAAAACCACTTTATTAATATCAATAAAAGACCATAATTGGTCAAAAAGACCTAAAAATAGGTAACAGGTAGGAGACAACAAACACAGAACAAAAAACGTAGACGCCTGGCATAGAGAGTTTTCTAGTATGTACATAAATGTACTAATCTATGCAAGATGCTCACATTATAAGTAATTGTCGTATACACAAATGAGATGATTAAATATAACGTAGAAGTCAGGTAAATAGTCAGATGCAATGTTACAAAGAGGATTAGATGTATAGTCACAGTAAATAAGGCTGACATGCCAGAAAGATCCACATGTGGGACAATATCCAAAAGACTATGATTTACTATACAAACACTTATCCTACATGTTTAGATAAAACACTGACACATATTTACCGACCAATGGAGCAAGGACCAGGCGTCCACCACACCCGACGCGCGTTTCGCAAGGAGTTGCTTCATCCAGGGGTGGTGAGACGCTGGTGAGGTACCTTTTTATAGAGCAATGGCCACACATAACGACACACAGCTGTGGAGAAGGGAGCGCATGCGCCAAAGGAACCGGAAATGACATAAAAACGCTGCCATGGCAATAATCTATAACAAACGTGAAAAAATTAGAAAAGCCTCCGAATAACCATGAGGATGCGTGCGTTATATACTCCGCATGTGATAGAGTGCATATAAGTAGCAAAACTATGTACAGATCGCGGACTTCGGTGTCCATCACGCTTTAGAATAGAAGCACTTCCGGGTGACCGGCCGCACAAGGTGAAGTGACGTAGCAGAGGTCGTGCCGAGAATACGAATGCAGTGCTGTTTACGCTAGGTAACCCAGCAACGCATATAATGGGCCGAAGGCAAGAGGGCGGTGCATAAAAGGAACGAACGTATAGACAGGAAAACCCTGTGAAAGGAAAAACAATAAGTTCTGGACACAGGAAGAGTAATAATGCCTTATAGATTACTGCAGAAATGTCAATGGCATATATGAGAAAAAGGAGGTTAGCACACAATATTATAAAAGACAAACGCTCCACGAGAATATGCAAATAAATATATTCAATCCTGCAAATACACCTAATATGGAACTACCACATAAAAAATGTGCAAGAAGTGACTTATTTATTCTAAGTGTTAGTGAACCACTATTAATATAAATAATGTGAGCATCAACATAGATGAATCGACATAAAGATAGAAAATTGTTAAAAAATTATTAACATGAAAGCTCAACTTGGAGCTCCATGTAAACTGCCACATAGAAAGTGCAGAAAGTGACATTTATGTGACTAAGTATTCGTGAACCACTTTAATAGATAAATTTAAAAAAGGAAACATCAACATAGATGGATCGAGATGAAGCTTAGTAACATAGGGACTCGGCTTGAAGCTCCATGAGGTGAAGAAACGTTGTATGGTGAAAAAAGCAGGACTTGTACCACAACCTAGATAAAAATAAGAGGATAAAAATAATTTTTATTAGTAAATAAAACCAACGACACAAGACAGCTCAAACAGACATTTATTATAAATATAAACACGAATAAAATAAGATTAAAATAGTTAGAACTACCAAGCCCTTGGAGAAACACGAGAGAGATGGAAACAACCAGTATCAGAACGGAGTATATGCAATTAGAGGAAAGGCTGAAAACTATTATACTCATTTATAGTGTATTCCTGAGTGACTGCGGCGTGGTGTATATTTTCCTTTATCCTTGTCTGTGCTAACTGTGGGTATTGAGGAATAACATCTTCACTGGGTGGTGGGCGGAGGTTTCAGCCTAGGGCTGAGCTCAGGAGACAGGGTGAGGTTCGAGGCCTGGACATGCACACCTTCAGTGTAAACCCCAGGTAGAGGGTCAGTCAGGATTTCCCTAGTCTGAGGGAAACTGCAGGGGCCCGGGTTATTAGCTCTCGCTCACCTAGTCTCTCCCTGACAACAAGGTGGCTCTTTTAGTTACAAACGCCTGGGGGGTGACAGGTTCCATTTAAGGGATTGATAATCTGGACAGCTTTCTCAATGATGTACTTTAATCGCAAAGAAGAAACATCTACCTCTGTATAAAGCTCCTTAGATATCAAAGATATCACACTTAGATTTTGCCTTTCTCTCTTTTGCTTTTCCCAAACTGTCCAATTGGTCCATAAATCACTAGAGGTTTAACTTCTTCATAAATTGATGCCTGCTTGAAAATGAAGACTTTTTCACAGACTGTCCAGCTCCCCAGTTATAAAAATGGAAGCTGGTGGAAGTCAAGACTAGTGTTGAGCATTCCGATACTGCAAATATCGGGTATCGGCCGATATTCGCTGTATCGGAATTCCGATACCGAGTTCCGATATTTTTGTGATATCGGAAATCGGAATCGGAAGTTCCTATAAGTTCCCAGGCGTGCGCGGTGCGTATGGTTCCCAGGGTCTGGAGGAGAGGAGACTCTCCATCAGGCCCTGGGATCCATATTCATGTAAAAAATAAAGAATAAAAATAAAAAATATGGATATACTCACCCCTCAGATGGCCCCTGGACCTCAGCGGTGCAACCGGCAGCCTCCGTTCCTAAGAATGCAGTGAGTGTAGGACCTGTGATGACGTTGCAGCTTGGTCGCGTGAGCGGTCACATGATCGGTCATGCGACCAATCACAAGCCGCGAAGCCATCGAAAGTCCTTCACTCTGCATTCTTAGGAAAGGAGGCAGACGCTTGCAGCGGTGACAGCCAGGGCTCGTCCGAGGGTGAGTATATCCATATTTTTTATTTTTATTCTTTATTTTTTACATGAATATGGATCCCAGGGCCTGAAGGAGAGTTTCCTCTCCTTCAGACCCTGGGAACCATCCAGGATCACTTCCGATATTTGTGTCCCATTGACTTGTATTGGTATCGGGTATCGGTATCGGCGATATCCGATATTTTTTGGATATCGGCCGATCCAATCTGATACCGATACTTTCAAATATCGGAAGGTATCGCTCAACACTAGTCAAGACCTATTCAATAGCTTCCAACTGAAAAACAGCTTTCCCATGTGCAATATTTTGCAGTTTGATGAGGCCGATGCACAGATTTAATACACTCTTCTATTGTCTGCCATTTTTGAAACAGATGCTCTATGCAGTCTGTGAAGAAAATTATGCAGAACTTGTATTACTTATATACAGATGGAAAGGCTGAAAACTATTATACTCATTTATAGTGTATTCCTGAGTGACTGCGGCGTGGTGTATATTTTCCTTTATCCTTGTCTGTGCTAACTGTGGGTTGTCACGATATGGTATGAAATATCATAAGTTTAGTTCTCTTGTCAGCCCAGGATGTGGGCTAAGAAACCCCCCTTCTCTTTTACTTCAGAGTTGAGCTTGCTTGCCAATGTAGATGGGGGAAGAGAGTTTTATTGACGAAAGGTATTTACGACGGGCATAGCTGCCAGGGAAATTTGTGTTAGCAGGAACTGGTAGAGAAACTTCTAGAACGCATGGGAGTTCTTTGTTCTGTTTTTGGAAGATATTATGCAAACCGTTTAAGTTATGGACACGAAAATATATATTCTTATTTTTCCTCGATGGATCTACCCCTCACTCGAAACACAGGTTTCTAGCTCCATCTGGTACAGAGGTAGGGATTTCTCTGTCAGTGTGCGTGACAAATAGGACATATTTGATCTCATCGGAATGCCCACGATACTACGAGATGAATGATGGGTATGGTGCGATTATTTTATGTTCTGTAGCGAAGTTACGGGCATCAGATATATTTAATGCCCAGTGAGTAATACTGAAGAAGTAGGAGGGGTTGGAAAAGCCAGCCCTTTCTGTGAGGTCACAGCCTGCAGGTTTTAAGTTGCTGGGAGACTTTCAGGAGGCAGATTTGGAGTTTTTCCTGGACAGACCTGAGCACGCCCAATGAGCTGGGACGTGTGGTTGCCTGCAATGCAATGATCTAAGAACATGTGAGTGTTATCTTTTCTTCCTTTAATCCTTTTATTTTCATAATTACCTTGTACATATTTGCAATTGTCTCATTTGTAACATCTTTGTAAAATATTTTATAAACACTGCCTAAAAATCATTTATGGGGTATCATATTTAATACTAGTTCGTTCTTCCTGCTCTAAATACGTACCCTGTCTCTGAAGGGAATTATGCTACTATTTTGGGGGTTGGCTCCGGACCTGTTTGATCGGAGCTGGTGGCAGCTTACCGTGTGCCAGCTGTTTGGGGGGGTCACTGTAGCGACTGCGGCTTGATAATTATTGTTCCTGCCTGAGTGGGAGTAGTTATCGCATCGCTGCAGTGCGCCCAATAGCCAGTACATAGCAGGCAGCCTTTCTGGCGACTAATTACCCCAGGTGCAGTACCTAATCTGACCTGAGAGTAAGGGGGGCGCCAGAGAGCTGCAAGTGTTAAGTGGAACTGTAAGCGGGATAGACACAAATCCCTGCAGTTCATGGTATACTGAAGAGCAGTGGGATACCTAAAATAAGCCCCTGCTGTAAACAAGAGGTCAGTAACCTCGTGTGTGTTTTTTTTTCATCACATTGTGGCAGTGGAGGGATAACTAGGATAACCCCCCTGCACATGTGATAGCCGTCTGTTGGTCTAAAGTCACCCCAATCCGTGACATATTGTGGGCAGCGGCTAAGGGATCTTGACAATTGGTGACAGTCACGGTGTGAATTGTGACATAGTGGTGGCAAGGCGGTGGGATATTAGAGCATTAGTGATTTGGTTTGAGCAATCATTCCTCTCACTAAAAACTTGCAGAAAGTTCTTGCGAGAACTCTGCGCAAATAAGTTTGGAGAACGAACTCAGTGTTTATTAGTTGTGAGACAATTGTGTACTGGTAATTATCCCTTCCCTTTTTCTTCGTTTTTCTATCCTATCTTTTATTTGGCAACCATGGTTGTGCTGGGAGAAACCTTTTATAAGAAGCAGTCCAAGGACACTCTTATGGCCTTGTGCATGTCACAGCAGATTGACTGTACAAACAAAACCAAGGCTCAAATGGTCGCTGAACTGGTGCAATGTGAAGCAGACCAAGCCAGGCCACAGAGCCCAGAGGCCGCAGAAGCCGGCACAAGCGAACATGGTGCTGCAGCAGAGGTCCAACCGCTGAATACGGGCCCTACTGGCAACCAAGGGGGCGCAGACCTCCTCCTGCAGCTGGCTCTGCAACAATGCTCCGCAGATGACCTGGAGAGACGTCTGCAGCTGATCCAGCAATACCAGGAGCGAGCCGAGCGGCAAGCGGAGCGGGAGTACCAGCTGCAGATGGCCCAACTGCAACTGCAGGGGTCGTCTCAGTCCAGTCGTGAGCCCAGCAGCGCTCAGATACCAAAACCCCGGCCCGACCACTTTCCTGTTATGGAAAAGGATGGGGACTTGGACACTTTTCTGCGGGCCTTTGAGAAAGCCTGCAGACAGTACCAGCTGCCTACACAAGAATGGGCACGATACCTGAACCCAGGGCTGAGAGGAAAAGCTCTGGAGGCGTTTGCTGCCCTCCCTCAAGAACAAGATGGTGACTATGAGGCCATCAAGCAGGCTCTCATAGCTAAGTACCAGCTTACACCCGAGGTGTACCGCAAAAAGTTTCGGACCCTCCAACGTGGCCCACACGACAGTTACAGTGATGTGGTGCATGGACTGGGGACCCACTTTGACCAGTGGACCCAAGGACTGTCAGTGACCACCTTTGCACAGCTGCGAGACCTGATGATCAAAGACCAGTTCTTCCGTCTTTGCCCAACTGAGGTGCGACAGTTTGTGATGGACAGAGAACCCAAAGACGTGACGAAAGCAGCGCAGATTGCCGATGCCTATGAGGCCAACCGTAGATCGGAAGTGCGGAAGCCAGTCACCACCAGCTGGAGAGGGGGTAAGCCTGCAGCCAACGCCGGTACCCCTGCCAGCCAACACACCAGAGGTCCTGTCCCCGTGGCCAACAGCACCAGACCTACCACCGAACTTCGCCAGTGTTACCACTGCAGGCAGACTGGACACCTCAGTCACCAATGTCCAGCCAAGCAGAAGAACCCCTCAGCCCAGGCCCCAGGGCCTAATGCAGCTGTTCTTTTGGTGGGTGGTGTGGTTGGGAGGGTGTGTGACAACGTACAGCCCGTCACTGTGGGAGGTCGTGTTGCTACCGGCCTCAAGGACACCGGGGCTGAACGAACCCTCATCCGACCCGAACTGGCGGCCCCTGAAGAAATCATTCCGGGGAAAACCCTAACTGTCACTGGGATTGGGGGCATCAGCTGTCCCTTACCGATGGCCCGGGTTTTTATTGATTGGGGTGCCGGGAGCGGGGTGAAAGAAGTGGGGCTGTCTGATAATTTGCCCACTGATGTTTTGTTGGGGACTGATTTGGGGAGGTTGTTTGCATACTACGTCCCTGACACCCCTCCCCAATCTGCTAATAAGGGTAACGTTAACCCTGATGATGATGATGATGATGATGGGAAATCGCATGTGTTACCTGACCATGCTTTATCTTGTAATGATGCATCTGTTAACCATTTTTTCCCTAGGATTGATGGTGAAAATGTTGTACCTGTGCCAACTGTACCTGATAACGCTGTTTCTATGAAAGTTGATGTGTCCGTAGGTACAGGAGTGCTCAGCCACGTCGCTCTGCGGAGTGAGACGGCTGAGGAACCCCTAGCAGGGGCAAGTGTCGGTGCTACCGGAAATGGGGAAATACATGGGAACCGTGAGGAAGGTGATGCCATGCAATTGACCAGTGCCACCGAGGAAGGTAACTGGCCCATAAGTAGCAATGCTCCTGAGGTAATGGGGGTGGATGGGGAGGTAGAGCCCATAGCAGCGTCGGCTGTTGGGTCTGTAGAAATCCCCGGGGAGACAGCCTACGTAGCTGCTGTCACCCGCAGTCAGAGTGCCCGGAACGCAGATACCTGTCTGCCTTCCGGACCCTCCTCAGTCATCAGTGTGACTGAACCAGAGGTGGACCCAGTGCAGGTCCCAGAGGGCTCCCGTGGGGAAGGGACCCTGACATCGCTTTTGGCTTCCCCTAGCCAGGAGTTTCAGGCCGCTCTGCACACAGATGCGAGCCTAGAGAGTTTGAGACAACTCGCCGGGACGCGCTTCTCCGAGACTGATAAGGAGAAGGTGTTCTGGGAAGGAGGAAGGTTGTACCGGGAGACCGTACCCGGAGAATCACAAAAGGAGTGGTTGAGGGAAAGACAGCTGGTCGTCCCACAGCAATTCCGGGGTGAGTTGTTGCGGATTGCCCATGAGATCCCGCTAGCTGGACACTTGGGTATCAGCAAAACTAAGGCCCGGCTGTCTCAACACTTCTATTGGCCTAAGATGGGGACAGATGTGTCAAACTACTGCCGCTCCTGTGTCACCTGTCAAAGCGTGGGGAAGGCGGGGCCTGCTCTTAAGGCTCCCCTGATCCCTTTGCCAGTGATAGAGGAGCCTTTCCAGAGGATTGCGGTGGACATTGTGGGCCCGCTGGCCGTCCCCAGCAGCTCTGGAAAGCAATATATTCTTACTGTGGTAGACTACGCTACCCGGTACCCAGAGGCAGTAGCTCTGTCGTCAACTACGGCAGATAAGGTGGCGGATGCCCTGTTGGCCATCTTTTCACGGGTAGGATTTCCCAGGGAAATGCTTACTGATCGAGGGACCCAATTTATGTCTCACCTAATGGAGGCTCTCTGTAAGAAAATGCAGGTGAAGCACCTGGTATCGAGTGCGTATCACCCACAGACCAATGGCTTGTGTGAACGCTTCAATGGTACCCTCAAACAGATGCTACGCATGCTGGTTGAGACACAAGGGCGCGACTGGGAGCGGTACCTCCCACACCTGCTATTTGCTTACCGAGAGGTTCCGCAGGCCTCGACGGGGTTCTCCCCCTTCGAGCTCCTGTACGGCAGGCGAGTCCGGGGACCCCTTGGGTTGGTAAGAGAATCCTGGGAAGAGGAGCCGAACCCTTCTGAAGTGTCCATAGTGGAGTATGTCATGCGCTTCCGTGACAAGATGCAGACCTTGACGCAGTTGGTGCATGACAACATGACGCAGGCTCAGGCTGATCAGAAGCACTGGTACGACCAAAACGCCCGGGAGCGGACCTACCACGTGGGTCAAAAGGTGTGGGTGCTGGTTCCTGTACCAACGGATAAGCTTCAGGCAGCCTGGGAGGGCCCGTATGTCGTCCACCAACAGCTCAACCCGGTCACCTACGTGGTCACGCTTGACCACGCTCGGGGTAGGCGAAAGGCCTTTCACGTCAACATGATGAAGGCTCATCACGAACGTGAACCTTTCGTCCTACCGGTCTGCAGCTTACCCGAAGACGGGGAGGAAGACACCCTCCTGGACATGCTGGCCCAAGCCAAGGCCCGTGGGTCCATTGAGGACGTGGAGGTGAGCGCCTCGCTAGATGAACCACAGCGGTTGCAGTTGCAAACCACACTGGAACCCTTCCGGGTCGTGTTCTCCAACCGGCCTGGAAGGACTGAGTTAGCCATCCACAAGGTGGACACCGGGAATCACGCCCCACTACGGCGAACACCCTATCGAATCTCTGACCAGGTGCAGCAGATTATGCGCCAGGAGATCGATGAGATGTTGCAGCTGGGGGTGATTCGACGGTCAAAGAGCGCGTGGGCCTCACCTGTAGTTCTCGTGCCAAAGAAGGACCGGACCACCCGGTTCTGCGTGGACTACAGGGGGCTCAACGCCATTACAGCCTCTGACGCGCACCCAATGCCGCGCATCGAAGAGCTGCTTGAGAAGTTAGCGGGCGCAAAATACCTGACAATCATGGATCTGAGTCGCGGATACTGGCAGATTCCCCTGAGCCCCGAGGCGCAGGAGAAGTCCGCCTTTATCACGCCCTTTGGACTGTACGAGTCCACGGTCATGCCCTTCGGCATGAAGAATGCCCCTGCCACTTTCCAGCGGATGGTCAATCTCCTGCTTCAGGGACTGGAGAAGTACGCCGTGGCGTACTTAGATGACATTGCCATCTTCAGTCCCTCCTGGGATGAACACCTGCAGCATCTCGAGGAGGTGCTCGGGCGAATTCACCGAGCAGGACTGACTATCAAGCCGGGAAAGTGCCAGATGGGCATGAGGGAGGTTCACTACCTGGGACACCGGGTAGGCGGAAACACCCTAAAACCAGAGCCTGACAAAGTGGGCGTGATCGTGAACTGGCCCACTCCCAGGACCAAGAAACATGTGATGTCCTTCCTGGGCACTGCAGGGTACTATAGGCGCTTCGTGCAGCACTATAGTAGCCTGGCAAAACCTTTGACGGACCTCACCCGGAAGAAGCTACCCCACATCGTCAACTGGACAGATGGCTGTGAGGGGGCCTTCCAGGCGTTGAAAACAGCACTGTGCAACGCCCCTGTGTTGAAAGCAGTCGACAGCAGTCGACCGTTCTTGGTACAGACCGACGCCAGTGAGTTTGGCCTTGGTGCTGTGCTCAGCCAGGTTGACTCGGAGGACCAAGAGCACCCCGTGTTGTACCTGAGCCGGAAACTTTTGCCGAGGGAAGTGGCCTACTCCACCATTGAGAAGGAGTGCCTGGCCATAGTCTGGGCCCTGCAGCGCTTGCAGCCCTACTTGTACGGTCGCACCTTCACCGTGGTGACCGACCACAACCCTCTGCGCTGGCTAAGCACCATGTGTGGAACCAATGGCAGGTTGCTACGCTGGAGCCTTGCCCTTCAGCAATTTGACTTCACCATTAAACACAAAGCGGGCAAAGAGCATGGGAATGCAGATGGACTCTCCCGCCAGGGTGAACCCACGGAGGTGCGCATGGAGGCATACCGAGAGGTTCTGCCGCCGTAGCGCACGCCAAAAGGGGGAGGTGTCACGATATGGTATGAAATATCATAAGTTTAGTTCTCTTGTCAGCCCAGGATGTGGGCTAAGAAACCCCCCTTCTCTTTTACTTCAGAGTTGAGCTTGCTTGCCAATGTAGATGGGGGAAGAGAGTTTTATTGACGAAAGGTATTTACGACGGGCATAGCTGCCAGGGAAATTTGTGTTAGCAGGAACTGGTAGAGAAACTTCTAGAACGCATGGGAGTTCTTTGTTCTGTTTTTAGAAGATATTATGCAAACCGTTTAAGTTATGGACACGAAAATATATATTCTTATTTTTCCTCGATGGATCTACCCCTCACTCGAAACACAGGTTTCTAGCTCCATCTGGTACAGAGGTAGGGATTTCTCTGTCAGTGTGCGTGACAAATAGGACATATTTGATCTCATCGGAATGCCCACGATACTACGAGATGAATGATGGGTATGGTGCGATTATTTTATGTTCTGTAGCGAAGTTACGGGCATCAGATATATTTAATGCCCAGTGAGTAATACTGAAGAAGTAGGAGGGGTTGGAAAAGCCAGCCCTTTCTGTGAGGTCACAGCCTGCAGGTTTTAAGTTGCTGGGAGACTTTCAGGAGGCAGATTTGGAGTTTTTCCTGGACAGACCTGAGCACGCCCAATGAGCTGGGACGTGTGGTTGCCTGCAATGCAATGATCTAAGAACATGTGAGTGTTATCTTTTCTTCCTTTAATCCTTTTATTTTCATAATTACCTTGTACATATTTGCAATTGTCTCATTTGTAACATCTTTGTAAAATATTTTATAAACACTGCCTAAAAATCATTTATGGGGTATCATATTTAATACTAGTTCGTTCTTCCTGCTCTAAATACGTACCCTGTCTCTGAAGGGAATTACGCTACTATTTTGGGGGTTGGCTCCGGACCTGTTTGATCGGAGCTGGTGGCAGCTTACCATGTGCCGGCTTTTTGGGGGGGTCACTGTAGCGACTGCGGCTTGATAATTATTGTTCCTGCCTGAGTGGGAGTAGTTATCGCATCGCTGCAGTGCGCCCAATAGCCAGTACATAGCAGGCAGCCTTTCTGGCGACTAATTACCCCAGGTGCAGTACCTAATCTGACCTGAGAGTAAGGGGGGCGCCAGAGAGCTGCAAGTGTTAAGGGGAACTGTAAGCGGGATAGACACAAATCCCTGCAGTTCATGGTATACTGAAGAGCAGTGGGATACCTAAAATAAGCCCCTGCTGTAAACAAGAGGTCAGTAACCTCGTGTGTGTTTTTTTTTCATCACATTGTGGCAGTGGAGGGATAACTAGGATAACTGTCATGATCTCTGCAGGCAGAGATCATAGCAAGCCTATAGAGGGACAAGCTCTCGGAAGATGGAACTATACTGACCATGAACTAAGCCTGCCGCGCAACTAGAAATAGCCAGGTAGCATTTCCTATTTATAGCTAGATGCCCAGCTCTGGCCTAAGACCTAAATAGCTAGCAGAGGGAAATATAAGACCTGGCTCACCTCTAGAGAAATATTCCAAAGAAGACAGTAGCCCCCCACATATAATGACGGTGAGTTCAGATGAAACAACAAACGCAGCAGGAAAATAGTCTTAGCAAATTTGAGGTCCGCTTACTAGATAGCAGAAGACAGATAGTATACTTTCATGGTCAGCAGAAAAATACTAACAAAACACCATCCAGAGATTACCTTAAACTCTGGCATTAACTCATAACGCCAGAGTAGCAATCCCTGATCGACGAGAGCTTTCCAGACACAGTAACAAAACTTCAGCTGCGAACTGGAACAAATAGGCAAAACAAAACATGGACAAAAGTCCAACTTATCAGTAGTTGTCTAGAAGCAGGAACAAGCACTGAGAGGCATCAGATAACATTGTTGACCGGCAAGAAACCACCAGAGAAATGAGCTTAAATAGCGACACCCACTACTGATGGAATCAGGTGAAACAGGAAAGAGGATGACAAGTCCAATTCCACAAGCGGCCACCGGGGGAGCCCAGAATCCAAATTCACAACAGTACCCCCCCCTCAAGGAGGGGGCACCGAACCCTCACCAGATCCACCAGGGCGACCAGGATGAGCCCTATGGAAGGCACGAACAAGATCAGAAGCATGAACATCAGATGCATTGACCCAAGAATTATCCTCCTGGCCGTAACCCTTCCAGTTGACCAGATACTGGAGTTTCCGTCTGGAAACACGAGAGTCCAAAATTTTCTCCACAACGTACTCCAACTCACCCTCAACCAACACCGGAGCAGGAGGCTCAAGAGAAGGTACAACAGGTACCTCATACCTGCGCAATAACGACCGATGAAAAACGTTATGAATGGAAAAGGACGCAGGGAGGTCCAAACGGAAAGAAACAGGATTAAGAATCTCCAATATTCTATAAGGGCCGATGAACCGAGGTTTAAACTTAGGAGAAGAGACCCTCATAGGGACAAAACGAGAAGACAACCACACTAAATCTCCAACACAAAGCCGAGAACCAACACGACGATGACGGTTGGCAAAACGCTGAGTCTTCTCCTGTGACAACTTCAAATTGTCCATAACCTGCCCCCAGATGTGATGCAATCTCTCCACCACCGCATCCACTCCAGGACAATCCGAGGATTCCACCTGACCGGAGGAAAATCGAGGGTGAAACCCCGAATTACAGAAAAACGGGGACACCAAGGTGGAAGAACTGGCCCGATTATTGAGGGCGAACTCTGCCAATGGCAAAAAAGCAACCCAATCATCCTGGTCAGCAGAGACAAAACACCTCAGATATGTCTCAAGGGTCTGATTAGTCCGCTCGGTCTGGCCATTAGTCTGAGGGTGAAAAGCAGATGAAAAAGACAAATCTATGCCCATCCTAGCACAGAATGCCCGCCAAAATCTAGACACAAATTGGGTACCTCTGTCAGAAACAATATTCTCAGGAATACCGTGCAATCGGACAACATTCTGAAAAAACAGAGGAACCAACTCAGAAGAAGAAGGCAACTTGGGCAGAGGAACCAAATGGACCATTTTAGAGAAACGGTCACAGACCACCCAGATGACAGACATCTTCTGGGAAACAGGCAGATCTGAAATAAAATCCATCGAGATGTGTGTCCAAGGCCTCTTAGGAATAGGCAAGGGCAACAGCAGTCCGCTAGCCCGAGAACTACAAGACTTGGCCCGAGCACAAACGTCACATGACTGCACAAAGACTCGCACATCTCGTGACAGAGAAGGCCACCAGAAGGATCTTGCCACCAAATCCCTGGTACCAAAAATTCCGGGATGACCTGCCAATGCAGAAGAATGTACCTCAGAGATGACTCTGCTGGTCCAATCATCCGGAACAAACAGTCTATCAGGCGGACAACGATCCGGTCTATCCGCCTGAAACTCTTGCAAGGACCGCCGCAGATCAGGAGAAACGGCCGACAAAATTACTCCCTCCCTAAGGATACCTGTGGGTTCAGAATTACCAGGAGAGTCCGGGTCAAAACTCCTAGAAAGGGCATCTGCCTTAACATTCTTAGAACCCGGTAGGTATGACACCACAAAATTAAAGCGAGAAAAAAATAAAGACCAGCGCGCCTGTCTAGGATTCAGGCGTCTGGCAGTCTCAAGATAAATCAAATTTTTGTGGTCAGTCAATACCACCACCTGATGCCTAGCCCCCTCGAGCCAATGGCGCCACTCCTCAAACGCCCACTTCATGGCCAAAAGCTCCCGATTCCCAACATCATAATTCCGCTCTGCGGGCGAAAATTTGCGAGAAAAGAAGGCACAAGGCCTAATGACGGAGCAGTCGGAACCTTTCTGCGACAACACTGCCCCAGCTCCGATCTCCGAAGCGTCAACCTCAACCTGAAAAGGCAGATTCACATCAGGCTGACGCAACACAGGGGCAGAGGCAAAACGGCGCTTAAGCTCCTGAAAGGCCTCTACAGCATGAGGGGACCAATTAGCAACATCAGCGCCTTGTCTGGTCAAATCAGTCAGTGGTTTAACGACATCCGAAAAACCAGCAATAAATCGGCGGTAAAAGTTGGCAAAGCCCAAAAATCTCTGAAGACCCTTAAGAGAGGAGGGCTGAGTCCAGTCACAAATAGCTTGCACCTTGACGGGATCCATCTCAATGGAAGAGGGAGAAAAAATATACCCCAAAAAGGAAATTTTCTGGACCCCAAAAACGCACTTAGACCCCTTCACACATAAAGAATTAGACCGCAGAACCTGAAAAACTCTCCTGACCTGCTGGACATGAGAGTCCCAGTCATCAGAAAAAATCAGAATATCATCCAGATATATTATCATAAATTTATCCAGAAAATCGCGGAAAATATCATGCATAAAAGACTGGAAAACTGAAGGGGCATTAGAAAGACCAAAAGGCATGACCAAATACTCAAAGTGGCCCTCGGGCGTATTAAATGCGGTCTTCCACTCATCCCCCTGCCTGATCCGCACCAAATTATACGCCCCACGAAGATCAATTTTAGAGAACCACTTAGCACCCTCTATACGAGCAAACAAATCAGTAAGCAATGGCAATGGGTATTGATACTTAACAGTGATCTTATTCAGAAGCCGATAATCAATACATGGTCTCAAAGAGCCGTCTTTTTTTGAGACAAAGAAAAACCCAGCTCCCAAGGGAGAAGAAGATGGACGAATATGTCCCTTTTCCAAAGACTCCTTTATATATTCCCGCATAGCAGCATGTTCCGGCACAGACAAATTAAACAAACGACCCTTTGGATATTTACAACCCGGTATCAAATCTATGGCACAATCGCACTCACGGTGCGGAGGTAACGACCCAAGCTTGGGTTCGTCAAAGACGTCTTGATAATCAGAGAGGAACTCAGGGACTTCAGAGGGAATGGACGACGAAATAGAAACCAAAGGTACGTCCCCATGAATACCCTTACATCCCCAGCTCAACACAGACATAGCTCTCCAGTCCAAGACTGGGTTGTGAGACTGCAACCATGGCAATCCCAGTACCAAATCGTCATGTAAATTATACAGCACCAGGAAACGAATAATCTCCTGGTGATCCGGATTGATACGCATGGTTACTTGTGTCCAGTATTGTGGTTTATTATTAGCCAATGGGGTGGAGTCAATCCCCTTCAGAGGAATAAGAGTCTCCAAAGGCTCTAAATCAAAACCACAATGATTGGCAAAGGACCAATCCATAAGACTCAGAGCGGCGCCAGAGTCAACATAGGCGTCCGTGGCAATGGATGACAAAGAGCAAATCAGGGTTACAGACAAAATAAACTTAGACTGAATGGTGCCAATGGAAACAGACTTATCAAGCTTCTTTGTACGCCTAGAGCATGCCGATATAACATGAGTAGAATCCCCACAATAGAAACACAATCCATTCTTCCGTCTAAAATTCTGTCGCTCACTCCTGGACAGAATTCTATCACACTGCATACTTTCTGGCGTCTTTTCCATAGACACCGCCAGATGGTGCATCGGTTTGCGCTCCCGCAGACGCCTATCAATCTGAATAGCCATTGTCATGGACTCATTCAGACCTGCAGGCAAAGGGAACCCCACCATAACATCCTTAACGGCATCAGAGAGACCTTCTCTGAAAGTTGCCGCCAAGGCGCACTCATTCCACTGAGTAAGCACAGACCATTTACGGAATTTTTGGCAGAAAACTTCAGCTTCGTCTTGCCCCTGAGATAGTGCCATCAAAGTTTTTTCTGCCTGAAGTTCCAAATGAGGTTCCTCATAAAGCAAGCCCAAGGCCAGAAAAAACGCATCCACATCGCGTAACGCAGGATCCCCTGCTGGCAATGAGAAGGCCCAATCTTGAGGGTCACCCCTGAGCAAGGAAATCACAATCCTAACCTGCTGAGCAGGGTCTCCAGCTGAACGAGACTTCAGGGACAAATAAAGCTTACAATTATTTCGGAAATTCTGGAAGCTAGCTCTATTCCCTGTGAAGAACTCCGGCAAAGGAATTCTCGGCTCAGATACCGGAGCATGTACTACAAAATCTTGTAAATTTTGTACTTTCGTGATGAGATTATTCAAACCCGCAGTTACACTCTGGAGATCCATTATTGTCAGGTGCACACAGAGCATACAGAGATTAGGAGGAGAGAGAGAAAAAAGACTGCAGCAAGGCAGACTGGAGGAAAAAAAAAAAAAAAAATTCCAGCAGACTTCTTATAACTCTCCTTTCTCAACCTGGGTCTTTAACACTTTAGTGGGCCGGTCAAACTGTCATGATCTCTGCAGGCAGAGATCATAGCAAGCCTATAGAGGGACAAGCTCTCGGAAGATGGAACTATACTGACCATGAACTAAGCCTGCCGCGCAACTAGAAATAGCCAGGTAGCATTTCCTATTTATAGCTAGATGCCCAGCTCTGGCCTAAGACCTAAATAGCTAGCAGAGGGAAATATAAGACCTGGCTCACCTCTAGAGAAATATTCCAAAGAAGACAGTAGCCCCCCACATATAATGACGGTGAGTTCAGATGAAACAACAAACGCAGCAGGAAAATAGTCTTAGCAAATTTGAGGTCCGCTTACTAGATAGCAGAAGACAGATAGTATACTTTCATGGTCAGCAGAAAAATACTAACAAAACACCATCCAGAGATTACCTTAAACTCTGGCATTAACTCATAACGCCAGAGTAGCAATCCCTGATCGACGAGAGCTTTCCAGACACAGTAACAAAACTTCAGCTGCGAACTGGAACAAATAGGCAAAACAAAACATGGACAAAAGTCCAACTTATCAGTAGTTGTCTAGAAGCAGGAACAAGCACTGAGAGGCATCAGATAACATTGTTGACCGGCAAGAAACCACCAGAGAAATGAGCTTAAATAGCGACACCCACTACTGATGGAATCAGGTGAAACAGGAAAGAGGATGACAAGTCCAATTCCACAAGCGGCCACCGGGGGAGCCCAGAATCCAAATTCACAACAGATAACCCCCCTGCACATGTGATAGCCGTCTGTTGGTCTAAAGTCACCCCAATCCGTGACATATTGTGTGCAGCGGCTAAGGGATCTTGACAATTGGTGACAGTCACGGTGTGAATCGTGACATGGGTATTGAGGAATAACATCTTCACTGGGTGGTGGGCGGAGGTTTCAGCCTAGGGCTGAGCTCAGGAGACAGGGTGAGGTTCGAGGCCTGGACATGCACACCTTCAGTGTAAACCCCAGGTAGAGGGTCAGTCAGGATTTCCCTAGTCTGAGGGAAACTGCAGGTGCCCGGGTTATTAGCTCTCGCTCACCTAGTCTCTCCCTGACAACAAGGTGGCTCTTTTAGTTACAAACGCCTGGGGGGTGACAGGTTCCATTTAAGGGATTGATAATCTGGACAGCTTTCTCAATGATGTACTTTAACCCCTTCCCGACATGTGACGGTATAGTACGTCACATGTCGGGACCCCCGCTTTGATGTGCGCTCCGGCGGTGAGCGCACATCAAAGTCGCGACATGTCAGCTGTTTTTTACAGCTGACATGTGCGCGCAATAGCGGCGGGTGAAATCGCGATCACCCGCCGCTATTAACTAGTTAAATGCCGCTGTCAAGCGCAGACAGCGGCATTTAACTACCGCATCCGGCCGTGCGGCCGGATATGAGCGCATCGCCGACCCCCGTCACATGATCGGGGGTCGGCGATGTGTCAGGAAGGTAACCATAGAGGTCCTTGAGACCTCTATGGTTACTGATTGCCGGTGGCTGTGAGCGCCCCCCTGTGGTCGGCGCTCACAGCACACCTGCAAATCTGCTGTGTAGCAGCGATCTTATGATCACTGCTGCATAGCAGAGCCGATCGGGCTGTGCCTGCTTCTAGCCTCCCATGGAGGCTATTGAAGCATGGCAAAAGTAAAAAAAAAAAGTTTTTAAAAATGTGAAAAAAATAAAAAAAATATAAAAGTTTAAATCACCCCCCTTTCGCCCCAATCAAAATAAATCAATAAAAAAAAAACCCAACCTACACATATTTGGTATCGCCGCGTTCAGAATCGCCCGATCTATCAATAAAAAAAAAGCATTAACCTGATCGCTAAATGCCGTAATGAGAAAAAAATTCGAAACGCCAGATTTACGTTTTTTTGGTCGCCACGACATTGCATTAAAATGCAATAACGGGCGATCAAAAGAACGTATCTACACCAAAATGCTATCATTAAAAACGCCAGCTCGGCACGCAAAAAATAAGCCCTCACCTGACCCCAGATCACGAAAAATGGAGACGCTACGAGTATCGGAAAATGGCGCAATTTTGTTTTGTTTTGTTTTTTGCAAAGTTTGGAATTTTTTTTCACCACTTAGGTGAAAAATAACCTAGTCATGTTAGGTGTCTATAAACTCGTAGTGACCTGGAGAATCATAATGGCAGGTCAGTTTTAGCATTTAGTGAACCTAGCAAAATAGGCAAGCAAAAAACAAGTGTGGGATTGCACTTTTTTTGCAATTTCACTGCACTTGGAATTTTTTTCCCGTTTTCTAGTACACGACATGCTAAAACCAATGATGTCGTTCAAAAGTACAACTCGTCCCGCAAAAAATAAGCCCTCACATGGCCAAATTGACGGAAAAATAAAAAAGTTATGGCTCTGGGAAGGAGGGGAGCGAAAAACGAAAATGGAAAAACGGAAAAAGCTCCGGGGGTGAAGGGGTTAATCGCAAAGAAGAAACATCTACCTCTGTATAAAGCTCCCTAGATATCAAAGATATCACACTTAGATTTTGCCTTTCTCTCTTTTGCTTTTCCCAAACTGTCCAATTGGTCCATAAATCACTAGAGGTTTAACTTCTTCATAAATTGATATACACCAATAGAGAGACAAATTGGAGGAGTAGTTTCCAATATACATTTATTTAATAGTTAAAAATAACCGCAATACAGAAATTCATTAGATCAATACTATACACAGAAGAGTACAACTCAGATGGAATAAACCATCTGTGGATAAATGTCAGCAGAAACAGAGAATAACGGGAGCAGAACCTCAGATCTGCCAGACCTGGGTGCAGCGTTCAATAGGCTATATCTTGAACCCGTTACAAAATATCAATACCTCAGATACATGTGATAAACTGGATAGTGAGGTAGTCTATAGTATAATGTGCCATGAATACTGCACCTATATTGCACCAGCCCTAAAGCCTAAAAGGCCCACTGGGCCTTCAGTCTAACCTTATCACCAATATGGACAAAAGGGCGATAGTGCATGTGAAATACCTGTGGTCATGTTGGTCCGAGAATCTGCCCCGCACTGTTACACCTCGACGCGCGTTTCTCCACGCCTGTGGCTTCGTCAGGAGGTGGATAGGCTATAAGTGTGGTTCATTATATACACGGTGGATTGGATTTTAATTCCCATCAGCTATGTGTGGCGCGCCGCCGCCATGTTGCGTCGCTGCTGAGGAGTGCGGCGCTCATGATGCGCGTCACCACGTCTCACGACGCCGGTCAGCTGACCCGCACCGCGACCATGGCAACGCGTCACCATCTAGAGCGTCCCCCACCCCAGTGCGAAGCAGCGCATGCGTGGTGCGCGCTCAAGCTGAGTGAGGAAGGTGAAGTGAGTTTACTAATACTTATCCTGGAATTTGCTTTTGACTGGAAAAAGACCTATCCGTTAGTCTGGTGCTGGACTAATAATACTTGAATGTATTTCTGGGAACATTCTAATTCTACCAACTGTAACATTCGGGTATAAGATATTCACCCAGCCATAGTTACTAAGGCCCCATACCTGAACACACAATATAGTGATCTCTCCATATTAAGTATATCATGACTATTATTGCCACCCTATTTCCATAATGGTGACAGCATATATATACCTACTCCATATGCAATAGTCATTGAATGGAACTATATTTGTCAATTATACAATCCTATAACGAGCTAGATGTCCCTATACGTTCATAAAAAATACAGCATTAAACTTTTTGTTCAGACATCACAAATAGTAATAATCAATATTACAGTAAGGTAATAGATACGCTGGTCAATCATAGAAAGTTGTAGCAGTCCATCCAATCGTCCAGAGTTTCTTCATTCACCTTTTCCAAAATGTCCACCAAAGAATTTGTTCCAAAGTTATGTATGTTGCGGAAATGTGGGTCTAAACTACAATACTAAAAGATTAGAGAAGAATGATTAAAACCAGACAACCATATTAAATATTAAACTACCGAAACATTTTTAAACATTTTAAAATTCGCGCCTATCCCTTATAAAAAGGACTTGAAGCTTAATGCCTCATTAAGGCCATTTGGGGCAACCGTATCTAGGCAGACCATCCACTTCGTCTCCTTTTTAAGTAGTTCCTTTTTGTAGTCACCTCCACGGATTCCTAACTGTACCCTATCAATGCCCTTGACCTTTAGTGCTTTTGGATTGCTATTATGATGGCTCCGGAAATGTTTGGGGATCGGTTTTAAAATTGAAAGGTCTTGAGCTGTGGCTGCATTTTTAATGTCCTTGGCATGTTCCAGGGTCCTGACCCTAAGTTGTCTCGTTGTCATGCCAATGTAAATTAATCTACATGGACAGTAGGCATAATAAATTACCATATCCGTCGTACAAGAAATATGGTGTGTAATTTTATAAGTCCTGGTTTCATCACTATTGTTAAATGTGAATGACCTTTCTATATATTGACATGCAGAACAATTACCACAGCTAAAGGACCCCCAAACAGGCCCTGCCCTTGTGGAAAAATACGACCTCTGTGGTGCCACGTAGTGGCTTCGAGTCAACATATCCTTGAGATTTTTGGAGCGTCTCCAAGTGACCGAGGGATTTACAGGTAAGAATTTACTCAAATCTTCATCTGTTCTCAAGATAGACCAATACCTTTTCAAAACATCCAAGACATCGGTCCATCTTGAATTAAACGTTGTGATTAGTCTAATTTGTTCATCATATTGATGTTGTACTTTCCTTTTTGCTAATAGTTGTCCTCTTTGTGTACCTATGGCTCTCCTATAACCCTTACGTATATTTTTGTGGTTATACCCACGCTGTTGTAACTGCCTAGTAAGGATTCCTGCCTGTTTTTGAAATTTGCTCTCATCAGAGCAAATACGTTTCATGCGAAGAAACTGACCCACCGGGATCGCCCTGGTCGTCTGGGGATGATGTGCCGAAGAGGCATGAAGGAGGGCATTTACCGCCGTACTCTTCCGATACACATCTGTTGTCAGATATCCATTACTATCCGTTTGGATAAGGACATCAAGAAACTCCACCTCCTTTTTACTATATTTATAGGTGAGTTTAATATTAAACGGATTGTCGTTCAATTCCGTCATGAAAGTCTCGTGGCACCACAGAGGTCGTATTTTTCCACAAGGGCAGGGCCTGTTTGGGGGTCCTTTAGCTGTGGTAATTGTTCTGCATGTCAATATATAGAAAGGTCATTCACATTTAACAATAGTGATGAAACCAGGACTTATAAAATTACACACCATATTTCTTGTACGACGGATATGGTAATTTATTATGCCTACTGTCCATGTAGATTAATTTACATTGGCATGACAACGAGACAACTTAGGGTCAGGACCCTGGAACATGCCAAGGACATTAAAAATGCAGCCACAGCTCAAGACCTTTCAATTTTAAAACCGATCCCCAAACATTTCCGGAGCCATCATAATAGCAATCCAAAAGCACTAAAGGTCAAGGGCATTGATAGGGTACAGTTAGGAATCCGTGGAGGTGACTACAAAAAGGAACTACTTAAAAAGGAGACGAAGTGGATGGTCTGCCTAGATACGGTTGCCCCAAATGGCCTTAATGAGGCATTAAGCTTCAAGTCCTTTTTATAAGGGATAGGCGCGAATTTTAAAATGTTTAAAAATGTTTCGGTAGTTTAATATTTAATATGGTTGTCTGGTTTTAATCATTCTTCTCTAATCTTTTAGTATTGTAGTTTAGACCCACATTTCCGCAACATACATAACTTTGGAACAAATTCTTTGGTGGACATTTTGGAAAAGGTGAATGAAGAAACTCTGGACGATTGGATGGACTGCTACAACTTTCTATGATTGACCAGCGTATCTATTACCTTACTGTAATATTGATTATTACTATTTGTGATGTCTGAACAAAAAGTTTAATGCTGTATTTTTTATGAACGTATAGGGACATCTAGCTCGTTATAGGATTGTATAATTGACAAATATAGTTCCATTCAATGACTATTGCATATGGAGTAGGTATATATATGCTGTCACCATTATGGAAATAGGGTGGCAATAATAGTCATGATATACTTAATATGGAGAGATCACTATATTGTGTGTTCAGGTATGGGGCCTTAGTAACTATGGCTGGGTGAATATCTTATACCCGAATGTTACAGTTGGTAGAATTAGAATGTTCCCAGAAATACATTCAAGTATTATTAGTCCAGCACCAGACTAACGGATAGGTCTTTTTCCAGTCAAAAGCAAATTCCAGGATAAGTATTAGTAAACTCACTTCACCTTCCTCACTCAGCTTGAGCGCGCACCACGCATGCGCTGCTTCGCACTGGGGTGGGGGACGCTCTAGATGGTGACGCGTTGCCATGGTCGCGGTGCGGGTCAGCTGACCGGCGTCGTGAGACGTGGTGACGCGCATCATGAGCGCCGCACTCCTCAGCAGCGACGCAACATGGCGGCGGCGCGCCACACATAGCTGATGGGAATTAAAATCCAATCCACCGTGTATATAATGAACCACACTTATAGCCTATCCACCTCCTGACGAAGCCACAGGCGTGGAGAAACGCGCGTCGAGGTGTAACAGTGCGGGGCAGATTCTCGGACCAACATGACCACAGGTATTTCACATGCACTATCGCCCTTTTGTCCATATTGGTGATAAGGTTAGACTGAAGGCCCAGTGGGCCTTTTAGGCTTTAGGGCTGGTGCAATATAGGTGCAGTATTCATGGCACATTATACTATAGACTACCTCACTATCCAGTTTATCACATGTATCTGAGGTATTGATATTTTGTAACGGGTTCAAGATATAGCCTATTGAACGCTGCACCCAGGTCTGGCAGATCTGAGGTTCTGCTCCCGTTATTCTCTGTTTCTGCTGACATTTATCCACAGATGGTTTATTCCATCTGAGTTGTACTCTTCTGTGTATAGTATTGATCTAATGAATTTCTGTATTGCGGTTATTTTTAACTATTAAATAAATGTATATTGGAAACTACTCCTCCAATTTGTCTCTCTATTGGTGTATATTATGATGTGGAGGCATTTTAGTTCCTCCCCTCATTTTGGTTTTTGAAATTGGTATATGAGGCGCCCTCTTTTGGAATATACTTCTAATTTATCTGTGTTTCAGATGCCTCTAATACAGAGTACATGGATTTTAGAAAACGTGATAGAAATTGGATTCCACAATTAGGATCATTATTTGGTAATAAAGTGGATGCGGAAACTGAGAATTGTGATATTAAGGATTTGAAGCTTAACATTAAAGATCTACTCAAAAAACGTACTAAACTGTGGTGGAATAAGGTCACCTTGGAAAACTATCTTCAAAAAGACATTGTCCCAAGAGGTCTAAGGATTCAAATATATCCAACACTTGATGACAGTGACCCCACCTTTACCAACAGATGGGAGGAGACCCTAACCAGGTGTTCACGTACACTGTTGGAATTATTGATTGGTTCCGATCGTAAAGCATTAGAAAGCGTGGAAAGTGAAATAGATATTTTGAAAAATAAAATACAAGCCACCCTATCAGTTGATGAGTGTGCTAAATTTGATAAAGATTTAGAGGGGGACCTCACAAAATGGGAAAAGGAAATACAGGCGACCAAAGTCCGAAAATTTCAACGGGACCTACAGGACTATTCATCTAATCGAGTGTACAGGTGGCAATACCAAAAGACACATCCTAAACCCATTTCACGTTCCTCATCAATCACGTCATCTATATCGGAGGAACAATGTGGAGATCATTTTTTAGGAAGAAGGGGTGGGGCTACAGAGGCACACAGGGTGGATCCAGCCCCGCATACACCCGCAACCCCACTCCCTCCAATGCGCACCCGCACGTACCCCAAGAGACAACACAGGCGAGGGCGGTAAACATGCAGGTAATCAATTTATCTAGTATCCAATTATCTCATGCACAAATTCAGGTGTTGGAAAAAGGTCTTACTTTTGCACCATCGGCAGGTTTCAACTATTTTACTATGGTGAAGGATCTGGAGCTATTTTCCAGAAAATTAGCTTTTAAAAAATATTTTGCTAACCAATCAAAAAATGTCACTTCTATTGATATAGAGGAACAGGCCTTGGCGGACTTGGAAACACTGCTTGCTGAACAGTCTGCGACTGAGGACACAAGGACACCGATACATCTACACCCCCGGTCACAACATTTCCCCCCCCCAGGTATTTGTTCTAATGTGGATATCTTTTTGAAATTGGTTAAGAAGGATCTTGCTCAAATTCCTGAAAATAGAGGGTCTTATAATCTTACCTCCCAACAGAATAAGGCTATTCAGGAATTACGTAATCTAAAACAAATAGTTATCAAGCCTGCTGATAAGGGGGGAAATGTTGTGATCTGGCCTTGTGTGATGTATGAACGTGAAGCGTTCAAACAACTTCACAACAAGCAGTGTTACAGGAGACTGGACAGCAATCCACTTGATCGATATAAAAGGGAGCTTGATGAGCTTCTACAGAATGCGCACCATGATGGTATTATTACGGGTAGAATGTTGGAGGGGCTGACCACAGTGGCACCAGTCATTCCAACATTCTACCTAATACCTAAAATACATAAAGATTTGACTGACCCGCCGGGTCGCCCTATAGTCTCGGGGATTGGAGGCATCAACGAGACCATTTGCCGCTTCGTTGACTTCTATCTCCAACGTTGTGTAGAGACCCTGCCTTCATTCATACAGGACACCACAGATATTCTCACACGTCTTAACAATGTACAATTGGAGCAGGACATGTTTCTTGTGGTATGTGACGTTGAGTCCTTATATACATCGATATTTCATGACCATGGGATCGCGGCATCGAGGTCCTTTTTAGAGATGACAAATTTGGATAATTCTTTGATTTATTTTATTTTGGACCTTCTCAAATTTATTTTGACTCATAATTTCTTTACATTTAAAGACCGATTTTTCCTACAGCTCCAGGGAACAGCGATGGGGGCGACTTGTGCGCCCTCGTACGCCAATTTGTTCCTGGGGCTGTGGGAGAAAGAGGTGGTCTATGAGAGGGGGGACTTCTCTGCCGTGGTCTCATGGTCTAGATATATCGATGATATATTATTCATATGGCAGGGCTCTGAGACATCGTTGGTGACTTTCATGACGGAATTGAACGACAATCCGTTTAATATTAAACTCACCTATAAATATAGTAAAAAGGAGGTGGAGTTTCTTGATGTCCTTATCCAAACGGATAGTAATGGATATCTGACAACAGATGTGTATCGGAAGAGTACGGCGGTAAATGCCCTCCTTCATGCCTCTTCGGCACATCATCCCCAGACGACCAGGGCGATCCCGGTGGGTCAGTTTCTTCGCATGAAACGTATTTGCTCTGATGAGAGCAAATTTCAAAAACAGGCAGGAATCCTTACTAGGCAGTTACAACAGCGTGGGTATAACCACAAAAATATACGTAAGGGTTATAGGAGAGCCATAGGTACACAAAGAGGACAACTATTAGCAAAAAGGAAAGTACAACATCAATATGATGAACAAATTAGACTAATCACAACGTTTAATTCAAGATGGACCGATGTCTTGGATGTTTTGAAAAGGTATTGGTCTATCTTGAGAACAGATGAAGATTTGAGTAAATTCTTACCTGTAAATCCCTCGGTCACTTGGAGACGCTCCAAAAATCTCAAGGATATGTTGACTCGAAGCCACTACGTGGCACCACAGAGGTCGTATTTTTCCACAAGGGCAGGGCCTGTTTGGGGGTCCTTTAGCTGTGGTAATTGTTCTGCATGTCAATATATAGAAAGGTCATTCACATTTAACAATAGTGATGAAACCAGGACTTATAAAATTACACACCATATTTCTTGTACGACGGATATGGTAATTTATTATGCCTACTGTCCATGTAGATTAATTTACATTGGCATGACAACGAGACAACTTAGGGTCAGGACCCTGGAACATGCCAAGGACATTAAAAATGCAGCCACAGCTCAAGACCTTTCAATTTTAAAACCGATCCCCAAACATTTCCGGAGCCATCATAATAGCAATCCAAAAGCACTAAAGGTCAAGGGCATTGATAGGGTACAGTTAGGAATCCGTGGAGGTGACTACAAAAAGGAACTACTTAAAAAGGAGACGAAGTGGATGGTCTGCCTAGATACGGTTGCCCCAAATGGCCTTAATGAGGCATTAAGCTTCAAGTCCTTTTTATAAGGGATAGGCGCGAATTTTAAAATGTTTAAAAATGTTTCGGTAGTTTAATATTTAATATGGTTGTCTGGTTTTAATCATTCTTCTCTAATCTTTTAGTATTGTAGTTTAGACCCACATTTCCGCAACATACATAACTTTGGAACAAATTCTTTGGTGGACATTTTGGAAAAGGTGAATGAAGAAACTCTGGACGATTGGATGGACTGCTACAACTTTCTATGATTGACCAGCGTATCTATTACCTTACTGTAATATTGATTATTACTATTTGTGATGTCTGAACAAAAAGTTTAATGCTGTATTTTTTATGAACGTATAGGGACATCTAGCTCGTTATAGGATTGTATAATTGACAAATATAGTTCCATTCAATGACTATTGCATATGGAGTAGGTATATATATGCTGTCACCATTATGGAAATAGGGTGGCAATAATAGTCATGATATACTTAATATGGAGAGATCACTATATTGTGTGTTCAGGTATGGGGCCTTAGTAACTATGGCTGGGTGAATATCTTATACCCGAATGTTACAGTTGGTAGAATTAGAATGTTCCCAGAAATACATTCAAGTATTATTAGTCCAGCACCAGACTAACGGATAGGTCTTTTTCCAGTCAAAAGCAAATTCCAGGATAAGTATTAGTAAACTCACTTCACCTTCCTCACTCAGCTTGAGCGCGCACCACGCATGCGCTGCTTCGCACTGGGGTGGGGGACGCTCTAGATGGTGACGCGTTGCCATGGTCGCGGTGCGGGTCAGCTGACCGGCGTCGTGAGACGTGGTGACGCGCATCATGAGCGCCGCACTCCTCAGCAGCGACGCAACATGGCGGCGGCGCGCCACACATAGCTGATGGGAATTAAAATCCAATCCACCGTGTATATAATGAACCACACTTATAGCCTATCCACCTCCTGACGAAGCCACAGGCGTGGAGAAACGCGCGTCGAGGTGTAACAGTGCGGGGCAGATTCTCGGACCAACATGACCACAGGTATTTCACATGCACTATCGCCCTTTTGTCCATATTGGTGATAAGGTTAGACTGAAGGCCCAGTGGGCCTTTTAGGCTTTAGGGCTGGTGCAATATAGGTGCAGTATTCATGGCACATTATACTATAGACTACCTCACTATCCAGTTTATCACATGTATCTGAGGTATTGATATTTTGTAACGGGTTCAAGATATAGCCTATTGAACGCTGCACCCAGGTCTGGCAGATCTGAGGTTCTGCTCCCGTTATTCTCTGTTTCTGCTGACATTTATCCACAGATGGTTTATTCCATCTGAGTTGTACTCTTCTGTGTATAGTATTGATCTAATGAATTTCTGTATTGCGGTTATTTTTAACTATTAAATAAATGTATATTGGAAACTACTCCTCCAATTTGTCTCTCTATTGGTGTATATTATGATGTGGAGGCATTTTAGTTCCTCCCCTCATTTTGGTTTTTGAAATTGGTATATGAGGCGCCCTCTTTTGGAATATTCTTCATAAATTGATGCCTGCTTGAAAATGAAGACTTTTTCACAGACTGTCCAGCTCCCCAGTTATAAAAATGGAAGCTGGTGGAAGAGCATTTGATAAGTCAAGACTAGTGTTGAGCATTCCGATACTGCAAATATCGGGTATCGGCCGATATTCGCTGTATCGGAATTCCGATACCGAGTTCCGATATTTTTGTGATATCGGAAATCGGAATCGGAAGTTCCTATAAGTTCCCAGGCGTGCGCGGTGCGTATGGTTCCCAGGGTCTGGAGGAGAGGAGACTCTCCATCAGGCCCTGGGATCCATATTCATGTAAAAAATAAAGAATAAAAATAAAAAATATGGATATACTCACCCCTCAGATGGCCCCTGGACCTCAGCGGTGCAACCGGCAGCCTCCGTTCCTAAGAATGCAGTGAGTGTAGGACCTGTGATGACGTTGCAGCTTGGTCGCGTGAGCGGTCACATGATCGGTCATGCGACCAATCACAAGCCGCGAAGCCATCGAAAGTCCTTCACTCTGCATTCTTAGGAAAGGAGGCAGACGCTTGCAGCGGTGACAGCCAGGGCTCGTCCGAGGGTGAGTATATCCATATTTTTTATTTTTATTCTTTATTTTTTACATGAATATGGATCCCAGGGCCTGAAGGAGAGTTTCCTCTCCTTCAGACCCTGGGAACCATCCAGGATCACTTCCGATATTTGTGTCCCATTGACTTGTATTGGTATCGGGTATCGGTATCGGCGATATCCGATATTTTTTGGATATCGGCCGATCCAATCTGATACCGATACTTTCAAATATCGGAAGGTATCGCTCAACACTAGTCAAGACCTATTCAATAGCTTCCAACTGAAAAACAGCTTTCCCATGTGCAATATTTTGCAGTTTGATGAGGCCGATGCACAGATTTAATACACTCTTCTATTGTCTGCCATTTTTGAAACAGATGCTCTATGCAGTCTGTGAAGAAAATTATGCAGAACTTGTATTACTTATATACAGATGTGGTAAACAATATCTGCATCTTGATTGTTTATTATAAAAAGCCAATATGTTTATAGTTCATCATGATATCTTTAAAATATCATATTTTAAAAGCAGGTTAAAAAATATTCAACAAAAAAGTTAACCTGCAGTAATTTTAAAAATACATAGACAGCATTACAAAACATTTTTTGTGCCATCTGTGAGGCTCGCGCACCTGTCTGCTGGGAGTTTCTTCAATTAGATTGAAATCTGGACTCATTGCAGGCCAGATTAAAACAGTACATTTTTATTTTTTTAACCATTCTTGTATACTATTGGATGTGTCCTTGGATCAATATCCTGCTGTAGGGCACATTTTGTAAGATTCAAACCTATATTTTTTTTACTCTTGGATGTACATTTTGTTGTAGAATGCTCTTTCTGTAACACATTCATGGCCTCTAGTTCAAGAGACAGTACATGTTTGCATGTTTGCATGTTTGCAAAGTTAAGCTTCTCTTTTTTATACTTTTAATCAGTATTGTTCTCTTTGACCTTCTCCCAAAGACCCATATTTTGCACATTTTGCAGCCTATAGTACAAGAGAAATTCATCACTCCAGATATTTCCAGCTCAGCCTTATGTTCTTTGGATGATGTATATGGTTTCTTTACCACATTTTAAACCATCTGATGTATGGCTTTCTCCACAATTTTCCTCTTTCCACTAAGTTCTAGAATGTTCTTGATTTTGGAGATAATCTTGCACAGAATTGTAGTATTCATCCATTAAACTATTGTCACTTGTATCTACTATTATTCAGTCACTATGTGGTGGTAGTATGTGGTCTGGTCATGTTGTGGTGGTATTTGTCCCTTGTATGTGGTATTTGTCCCTTTTATGTGGTATTATTCAGTCACTATGTGGTAGTAATATGTGGCCTTGTCTTGGCATGGTGGTATTTGTCCCTGTATGTGGTATTATTGGTAATTTTAAAAAATGTATGTGACACAAGCTCTTAAAGAAAAGTAAATAAACATATACATGAAAGAGTATTGGGTATTATAACAAATGTTTAATAGGTTAGCGAAAAGTGGGGCCCTGAAAGAAGAATCTACTTTGTAGAGGTGGCAGGATTACAAAATCTTTTGGCCAAAACAAAAGCTGACCGGTATGTACAGTATGTAATATGGTTTTCGATTGGAACTGTTAATGTGCGATTGGTGAGGACGTGATGCAGAAGGGGAGTTTTTCCAACAGGGACTGTGGAAAGTCTTCTCGGTGGAGGCAGAGCTGTGTTGGATCCTGGGCGGAGTTTCAAGAGGGCCTTAAACTTTTGCCAGTATGGAGCCCTGAAATCCCTGGTGGCAGCCCTGATGCTGAACATCTCTGTATTAGCATGTGCCACAAATATATTTCCCCAACACTTTGCTAAAAAAAATCTCAAAGTCCTGATTCATTATGAGAGCCCAAATAATTAGGACCGGCATTTCATGAGCTGATCTTTATAAATGGCGTCCAGGAATAAGGTGCTTGAAATTCATTAAGGGGTTCAAGCTTATATGTGAGCTTCCCAGAAATGTAACGCCAGTAACAGGACTTGAATAACATTTTTAGTGTAAGAAACACTGCCAAATTCCATTAATTTGATGGGTGCAGCAAAGCCCAGCCCTATCCTGCCCCAGCTCAGCTTATTTTTCCAAGCTTCTTGTAACTGGCGTGAAAAGATCAAAAGTCTGCATGGTGCAAAATTTTGTTACTATTCAAAGTATTTCACACTTCAATTCTGGTGTAAACCCTTTGATGTATCATCCTCAAAATTGTACAACCTAAGGTAACATTTTTGCCTTGTGTTACATCATTAGCTGTAGTAGGACAGACTCAGGCTTGTGCCTACTGAGGAATGTATTGATATTTTATGAAAGAAAGAAAAAAAGGAAATAACGTTATGCCAGAGAAAATAAAATAATTTCTGAATTTTGAGATAATTTGCTGTAGAAGATTGTTTTGAACTGATGCATAAAATTTTACTGCTTACTCAGCAGCAGCAGTGATATAAGATTTTCATTTCTTAAGAGAATATCAGCTAGAAGTGATTTTAAATGCAAGACAGATTTAGTCTTTCTGGCTAAAAAAGAGAACATTCAGATAGTCTGATGATTATGTCTCTTTATAAAGCAGTCTCCTTTTCTGCTAGGAACACATTAAAACAAACATCCCTGAGAAGACAAGAGAAGGCTATCTATATGTTATAGTTTTCTCTGGAGATTATTTGCAAAAACACCTTTTTCTTTTTACCACCTCTGCTGGAAACTTCTGGCTTATGAACTGAGCTGGATATAAATATCTGTAAATAAAAGGGACTAGATGTTGTTTTCATGGTATCTTCATACTTCAGTGTCTTTTAACACACTTGTAAGTAGTTAAGTGTTTCTACTGGTTATCTCCCCAGGTCATTGCACACTTTTTCAAGCATGCATTTGAGAAAGGAAACTGTATGGCCAGATTTTTCAAAAATTATTTCACTATTTGAAATATTTAAAAAAATGAAAATTGCACTCATTAAAGTCTCTTATATATACTTTGTGAGGCAGTGAGAGGGATCATATACACGGGCTGGTATGCGTTAGCTGTAGCGCATTGTGATTACAGCAAAACCGTCTGTGATTACAAGGCAAAGTAAAAGTGAGTATGGATTTGGTCAAAGTAGTTGGCCAAGTCAGATTTTTAGGAAAACCTGACATGGGTTTTTATTTTTGGAGGGATTTGCAGGTTCAGTTCAGTAGTGGTGCAAATCACTCTCTCCACTTCGGGTTTTGGGAATGGCTGTATGTCCACGATTCCCATTTAATCTCTCAGGTTTGTCTTGGATGTGTCAGTTTTTTTTTGCAAGCTACAGAGCAGGAGGCTCTGTGCAACCTATGCCTGTGTGAAGCTAACATAGAGCCAGGGACTTCAAAGTGACGCACCCAAGAGTTACAGTGGTGCCATTGCCCACTGCAATGGGTTGGAACACAGACTACTTTTTTAGGACCCAGTTGCAAACCTTTTAATAAAGGTTAAGATTTAACCCCTATATCCCCAAGGGTGGTTTGCATGTTAATGACCAGGCCAATTTTTACAATTCTGACCACTGTTCCTTTATGAGGTTATAACTCTGGAAAGCTTCAATGAATCCCAGTGATTCTGACACTATTTTCTCATGACATATTGTAATACATGATAGTGGTAAAATTTATTTGCTATGACTTGAGTTTATTTGTGAAAAAAATGGAAATTTGGCAAAAATTTTGAAAATTTAGCAATTTTCCAACTTTGAATTTTTATGCCCTGAAATCACACAGATATGTCACACAGAATACTTAATAAGTAACATTTACCTCATGTCTACTTTACATCAGCACAATTTTGGAACCAAAATTTTTTTTAGGGATTTATAAGGGCTAAAATTTGGCCAGCGATTTCTCATTTTTGCAATACCATTTTATTTTTAGGGACCACATCACATTTGAAGTCACTTTGAGGGGTCTACATGAGAGAAAATACCCAAAAGTGACACCATTCTAAAAACTGCACTTCTCAAGGTGCTCAAAACCACATTCAAGAAGTTTATTAATCCTTTAAGTGCTTCACAGGAATTTTTGGAATGTTTTAAAAAAATGAACATTTAGCTTACATTACATTACATTTCAGATTCAATTTGTTTTATTTTCCCAATGGTAACGAGAAATTGGAGTTGTTGGACAATTTGTCCTGAGTATGTTGCTACTGCATACGTGGGAGTAAACCACTGTATGGGCGCATGGCAGAGCTCAGAAGGGAAGGAGCGCCATTTGACTTTTCAATGCAAAATTGGCTGGAATTGAGATCGGACGCCATGTCGCGTTTGGAGTGCCCCTGATGTGCCTAAACAGTGGAAACCTCCCACAAGTGACACCATTTTTGAAAGTAGCCCCCCTAAGCAGGGGGAACATTGTGGCAGCCTGAACTTTGGGTAAATATGTGTACTTTCTAGCCATCATCTACTGTGAACTATTTCCATTTTTTCTTTATTTCTGGCTAGGATGTGCAGAGAAATACGTCTCTTTTATAAGGCTTCTCAGCAACTTTGCTAAGCATGTATTGCATCATATTATTGAAACAATTGTACCCAATCCTATAGGATTTTTTGGTCCACATGTATATACACTTTTGCACTGGATTCACTTTAAGCACTAGACTTCTACTGATGGTTGGACACCAGTGGTGCTACTTATGCAGTTATTATTGTTGGATCTAATTCATACCTCTGCCCAATGTTTGCTTGTTTTTTCATTCCTTTCTGTATGATGTCATCCCTTTTTAATTATGTTTTAAACATGGTTCAATAAAATTTATATTTGTACATGACATTTGCTGGAGGACTTTCTTTTTTGTAGGTTTTCCTGATTGCCAGGGTCTTCCGTGTTCATGGTGTGGGGCATTTTTTTGTGCTCCCCTAAGCAACTTATCTAGATGTGTGGTGAGCACTTTGAACCTCCAAGTGCTTCACAGAAGTTTATAATATAGAGTCGTAAAAATAAAAAATCATATTTTTTTTCACAAAAATGATCTTTTCACCCCCAATTTTTTATTTTCTCAAGGGTAACAGGAGAAATTGGACCCAAAAGTTGTTGTGCAATTCGTCCTGAGTATGCCGATATCCAATATGTGGGGGTAAACCACTGTTTGGGCACATGGCAGAGGTCAGAAAGGAAGGAGCACCAATTTACTTTTTCAATGCAGAATTGGCTGCCATTAAGATTGGACGCCATATCGTGTTTGGAGAGCCTCTGATGTGCCTAAACAGTGGAAACCCCCCAATTCTATCTCCAACCCTAACCACAGCTCACCCCTAACCCTAATCCCAACCCTAACCATAACCCTAACCACACCCCTAACCTTGACACACCCCTAACCCTAATCCTAACCCTAACCCTAATCCCAACCGTAAAAGTAATCCAAACCCTAACCCCAACTCTAGCCCCAACCCTAACTTTAGCCCTAACCATAACTTTAGCCCCAACTCTAACCCTAACTTTAGCCCAAACCCTAACTTTAGCCCTAATCCTAATGGGAAAATTGAAATAAATACATTTTTTACATTTTTTCCTAACTAAGGGGTGATAAACGGGGGTTTGATTTACTATTTATAGCGGGTTTTTATGTTTGGCAGCTGTCACATACTAAAAGATGCTTTTTATTGCAAAAATAGTTTTTGCATTACCATATTTTTAGAGCTATAATTATTCCATTATTGGCACTATTTTTGAGCACATGCCATTTTTTAATCGCTCTTTAGTCCAATTTTTGTGAGGCAGAATGAACAAAAAACAGCAATTCATGAATTTCTTTTGGGGGGGGGGGGCGTTTATACCGTTCCGCATGTGGTAAAATTGAAAAAGCAGTTTTATTCTTTGGGTCAGTACAATTACAGCAATACTTCATTTATATCTTTTTTTATGTTTTGGCGCTTTTATACAATAAAAACTATTTTATATAAAAAATAATTTTTTTTGCATCGCTTTATTCTGAGAGCTATAACTTTTCACTGATGACACTGTCTAGTGGCTCGTTTTTTGCGGGACAAGATGACATTTTCAGTGGTACCATTTTTATTTATATCAGTCTTTTTGATCGCGTTATTCCCCTTCTTATTTGGCGGTATGATGATATAGTATTGTTTTTTTGCGTTTTTTTATAGGGTTTTCTCTAAAGAGATTAACTAGTGGGACAGTTTTATATTTCGGGTCATTACGGATGCAGCGAATATGTGTACTTTTATTGTTTGTTTTTTTATATACATAAAGAGATGCATTTATTGGAAAAAATATTTTTTTTTCTTTATTTAAGAATTTAAAAATATATATTTTTGCACATGCTAATTTTTTTTTTACTTTTTTATATTGTCCCAGGGTTGGACATCACTATAAAAAGTCAGATTTCTGATCTGACACTGATCTGACACTTTGAACTTCTGACAGTCAGTGAATGAGGCTTGCTGTTGCCTGCTCACAGCAGGCACTGAGAAGCCACCTCTCTGCAGGACCCGGAAGTACCCCATGGCCATCTTGGAGCCAGTGGTCTGAAAGGAGAACCTCAGGGCAACGTGATCACATTGTATTACTCTGAGGGGAGCATATGCAGGGAGTCCCCTCCCTGCACGATTCTTCTCTATGCCTCTGCCAGCACCGGAACGCTGCAATCTTGTTTGTACACAGTGTTCCAGGGGTTAAAGTGCTGGAGGTGGTCTGTGATCACTCCTGTCATTTAGTGTCGAGTGTCAGCTGTGAGAATCAGCTGACAGCCGGCCACGCTCCCACCGTGAGCGTGGCTGATCGCCTTGGATGTACTATTCCATCCATGGGAATTAAGTCCCAGGTCACATGGATGGAATAGTATGTCCATTTAAAGAAAGGGGTTAAAAGGACAGTAAAACAAATGTCTAACAGTTATTTGTAAGATAGATACATTTACACATTTATGATTTTATTTGCCATATTTTTCAAATTTTTGCATTCTTTTTTTTCAAATATACTTATATATGAAACTAAAGTTAATAAACACCATTATAAGGGGAGTATCTAGTGGGCTATTTGCCCCGAGGGCCACCAGCAAAGAGGATGTCATCGGCCTGCTCAATGCAGCAGTCTGAGATATCTCCCAGGTGGAATTTTTCAGACCCCCCCGCTATCCTAGCTGACTGTTAAACTGGCATCCCAGCTGTTAAAATGACTGCCTTATTGGAGAAGATTCATAATGCTGACTCTGACCGCACTTTCAGGGTCAAGTCGATGTCAGCAGCATCTGGTCACACTGATGCATGATGATGCATGCGCTGAAGAAGAGCACGACAACAAAAATTAAGTGCTGCAATGGAGCTGAAGAAACTGTTTTATTGGACCAGGGAGGAATCTTGTGAGTGGGTCAGTATTGGGGAAATAGTGTGAGATGATTTTATGGGGAGAAAAGTGTGGTAAAACAATATAGAGCAAGAAATATATGAGATGACAGCATGGGGAGAAACATGTGAGGGAACAGTAAGGGAAGTAAGTGAGAGGAAGGTATGGAGGAGAACCAGGGATGTAACGACTACGGTCGCAGAGATTGCTACAGCGACTGTGCCTGTGTGGGTGAAGGGTCCCCTGATGCCAGCAGAAACTTTGATTGGATGTGCAGTCCCTGCGCAGTAATACATGTTGCCAGCCAATCAGAGGGAGCATGGCAGTGACATTATACTTTTTTGATTGACTATTGGGTACATTTTAATTTATGCATGACTATGGGTTAGGCAATATACATTATGGATGACTTTGGTCTTTGCATTACACTTTATGAAGGACTATGGGCTATACATTATACCATATGAAGGTAATGGGCTCTACATTATACTACAGGGTGGGCCATTTATATGGATACACCTAAATAAAATGGGATTGGTTGGTGATATCAACTTCCTGTTTGTGGAACATTAGTATATGGGAGGGGGAAAACTTTTCAAGATGGGTGGTGACCATGGCGGCCATTTTGAAGATGCCAATTTTTGATCCAATTTTATTTTTTTAATGGGAAGAGGGTCATGTGACACATCAAACTTATTGAGAAATTCACAAGAAAAACAATGGCGTGCTTGGTTTTAAAGTAACTTTATTCTTTCATGAGTTATTTACAAGTTTATGACCGCTTATAAAATGTGTTCAAAGTGCTGTCCATTATGTTGGATTGTCTCTTCTCCCACTCTTGACCCGAAATGTTCGGGTAAAATTTACCTGGGGGATTATTCCTGGGAGCTTGTGCTTCCAAAATCTCTCTCTGTAACTCAGATGAGATTTCTGCCACAATCACTCCCGGTTGAAGAATGGAGGAAGGAGGTTCAGGAGGGGACATAGAATCAAAACTTTGGGATAAGGCATCCGCCTTTACATTTTTAGACCCTGGTCGGAACATAATGGTAAAATGAAATCGAAAAAAAGTGCCCACCGAGCCTGCCTGGTGGTCAATCTCTTAGCAGACTCGATATAGGCCTGGTTTTTATGATCAGTGATGACCATAATGGAATGAACAGCCCCCTCCAGAAAATGCCTCCATTCTTCGAAGGCCAATTTAACGGCCAACAATTCCCTGTTGCCGACATCATAATTTCTCTCAGCCGAAGAGAAATTTTTAGAGAAAAAGGCACAGGGTTTAAGGTTAGTAAGGGTGGACGGACCCTGGGACCACACTGCTCCCAACCCCACCTCCGAAGCATTGACCTCCATGATAAAAGGTCTTGACGGATCAGGTTGTATCAACATGGGTGCTGAAGTAAAACATTTCTTCAGTGTGTGGAAGGAATTTTTTGCTGCCACGGACCAATTTTTTACATCCGCCCCTTTGAGAGTGAGGTCCGTCAAGGGTTTCACCACCTGTGAAAACCCTTTAATGAACTTCCTATAGTAATTAGCAAAACCCAGGAATCCTTGCAACCCCTTCAGGTCATTAGGTTGCACCCAATCTGAAATGGCCTGAAACTTCCCCGGATCCATGCGGAATCCCTGCCCTGATATAATTAAACTCAGAAAAGACAGTTCTTGCATAAAGAATGAACACGTCTCCAGCTTAGCATATAAATGGTTCTCCCTGAGTCTCATAAGAACTGAACATAGATGGTGTACGTGTGACTGACTGTCCTCTGAGTATATCAAGATGTCATCCAGGTAAATGACCACATAGCACCCAATCAAGTCAGAAAAAACAACGTTAATGAAATTCTGGAAAACAGCAAGGGCGTTAGTGAGACCGATGGGCATAACCAAATTTTCAAACAAGCTCTCGGTCATCAGAAACGTTGTTTTCCCATTCATCCCCTCCCAGATCCTTATCAGGTTATAAGCCCCTCGTAAGTCAAGCTTAGAAAACCATTTTGCCCCAGTGAGTTGATTACATAAATCAGGAATCAGAGGAAGAGGATACGTGTTTTTTACAGTAATCTTATTTAATTTCCGAAAGTCGAGGCACGGTGGCAAACCACCATCTTTTTTCTTCACAAGGAAAAACCCTGCTGTCACGGGTAAGACAGAAGGCCGAATATGCCCCTTACTGAGACTCTCTGTGATCTACTCTTTCATGGCTTGGCGCTCAGGCACAGACAAATTGTATGAATGAGCCTTGGGTAATTTGGCTCCAGGGATTAAATCAATAGCACAATCACCGGGTTGATGTGGTGGAAGCGCCTCAGCCTTACTTTCAGAAAACCCATCTTCAAAGTCCTTCAACACATCTTCAAAGTCCTTCAGGTACTCCGGAATACCCTCCAGATTGCCTAATGACACAGATACAGACTTTTCTGGGTTAACAAAAGGTCCCAGGTTACAACACGGACCATTATCCTTACATCCCCATTGAAAGATTTCCCCCGCCACCCAGTCAATGACAGGATTGTGGCGTTGCAGCCAGGGAATCATCAATACCAGTCCTGCAGGCAGATTATTGATAATGAAACAACTTAATTTTCCACATGTGTGGAACCCACTTTCAGAGAAAAGACATCAGTCCTGAAACAAATTCCATTCCGGATAAGGCTACTTTCACAATAGCGTCATATGACGCACGTCGCAATGCAACGTGCTGACGTACCAACGCATACTATGCAAAAAAAACACAACGGGGCAGCGGATGCAGTTTTTCAACGCATCCGCTGCCCCATTGTGATTATCAGGGAGGAGGGGGCGGAGTTCCGATGCAACACGACGCATCCGTCGCACGACGGATGCAACGTGTGGCAATCCATCGCAATGCATCGCTAATGCAAGTCTATGGAGAAAAAACGCATCCTGCAAGCAATTTTGCAGGATGCGCTTTTTCTCCAAAACGACGCATTGCGACGTGCATCGTACGACGCTAGTGTGAAAGCAGCCTAAGAAGGGATGAATCAACAGCCACAATTTTAACAGGGTCTTTCAGCCTGACTGTCCCTATCTTATTATGAGTCACAACTTGAGCATCAATCAAATTAATGGAAGAACCGCAGCTAACAAAGACGGTGGTCACCACAGGACTGCCAGCAAGTTCCAATTCCACCTGGAGCACAATTTTTGCAAGTAAGAAAAAATGTACCTTGGAGTCTGGACAACCTCCTCGATTGTTGCCTAGACTCGGTCGTTTCTCTGACAGTTTCACTGAAGAAAGACAGGGGCAGTTCCTTTATCAATGTCCAGAGGCTCGACGGTAAAAGCATAGCAGGTTTTCTCAATGGTGCCTTCTCTCTTTCTCCACAACCGAGACTGACCCAATCTCCATGGGCTCAGATACAGGTGCAGTGTCACACAATTTGGAGTACAAGGAAGTCTCTTGTTGCATCACTCCTCTAGCATGGAGTCTCTAGTCCATCCAGACCACCTGAGTCATGGCTTCCTCCAGGGTATCAGGACGAGGATGAAGTGCCAGGGCATCCTTTAGATGGTCAGACAGGCCCTTGTGGAACAACCCCCTCAGGGCGGTAGCATTCCAAGATACTTCCAAGATAAATTCTGAGCAGAACCATTCAGCAGAGTGCCTCCCCTGTGTCACACTCATAACCATATCCTCTGCCAGACACACTATCAGGCTCATCATAAATGTTCCCCAGAGCCTCAAAGAACAGGTTCACAGACATACTTTCAGCAGCAGAGGAAGAGAGAAAGAAAGCCCATGCCTCAGGGGCCCCCCTTAATAAGGACATTACAATCCCCACCATCTGCCTTTCATTTCCAGAGGCCCGGGGACACAATTCGAAAAACAGCTTGCATCCCTCATTGAAGACACTAAGCAATTTTTTATCTCTGGAAAAATTGTCAGGTAACTTTACCAGTGGCTTGCGGTCTGCTAGAGATACATCAATGGGGCCCCCCTCCCAGAACCCCAAAGGAGCAGACCCTTGTAAAGCACCTGCCACATCTCTCTGCAACTGTTGGTGCAAGTGGACCAGGGCTTGCTGCTCCATGGACAGCTTCTGCATAAGCTGGGAGAGCTCATTAATCGGCCCCGTGAGAGCCTGTACCGGATCCATAGCTGTTGTGAATTTACCTTTTGGCTCCCTCTAGTGGCTACTAGTGATTTTACTCTGGGTATGTCATTCATCCCTTGTATGCTCACCTGGGTCGTTAGGTCAGGGGTGTTGCTATATAAGCTCCCTGGACCTTCAGTTCAATGCCTGGCAACGTTGATATCAGAGCTAATCTGTAGTGCTCTGGTCTTCTGATCCTGGTTCCTGCTTGATTAAGCTAAGTCTGCTTTCTTGCTTTTTGCTATTTGTTTTTGTTTGCATTTTTGTCCAGCTTGTATATAATCTGTTTCCTGACCTTGCTGGAAGCTCTAGGGTGGCTGGTGTTCTCCCTCTGGGCCGTTAGACGGTTCGGGGGTTCTTGAATCTCCAGCGTGGATTTTGATAGGGTTTTTGTTGACCATATAAGTTATCTTACTACATTCTGCTATTAGTAAAGTGGGCCTCTCTTTGCTAAAATCTAGTTCATCTCTGTGTTTGTCATTTCCTCTTACCTCACCGTTATTATTTGTGGGGGGCTACTATCCTACTTTTGGGGTCTATTCTCTGGAGGCAAGAGAGGTCTTTGTTTTCCTCTTCTAGGGGTAGTTAGTCCTCCGGCTGGCGCGAGACATCTAGCGACCAACGTAGTCATGTTCCCCGGCTACTGCTAGTGTTGGCGTTAGGAGTAGATATATGGTCAACCCAGTTACCACTGCCCTATGAGCTGGATTTTTGTACGTCGCAGACTTACTTGTTTCTCTGAGACCCTCGCCATTGGGGTCATAACAGTTTGCCAGGCCCGAATTAAATGTTAAATGCATTGCAGAAGCGGGATTATAAGAAAGAAAGTTCTGAGTTTTTTTTTTCTCTCTCTCATTTTTTTTTCTTTTCCCCTTTACCTCTGAGTGGCTTGTGTTTGCTGCAGACATGAATGTCCAGACCTTGATTACAAGTGTGGACCAGCTTGCTGCTCGTGTGCAGGGCATACAAGATTATGTTATCAGAAGTCCTATGTCAGAACCTAAGATACCGATTCCTGAACCGTTTTCCGGAGACCGATTTAAATTTAGAAATTTCAGGAATAATTGTAAATTGTTTTTGTCCCTGAAACCCTGTTCATCTGGAGACTCCGCTCAGCAAGTAAAGATTGTTATTTCTTTTTTACGGGGCGACCCTCAGGATTGGGCCTTCTCGCTGGCGCCAGGAGATCCGGCATTGGCTGACATTGATGCGTTTTTTCTGGCGCTCGGTTTGCTTTATGAGGAACCCAATCTTGAGATTCAGGCAGAAAAGGCCTTGCTGGCTATGCCTCAGGGCCAGGACGAGGCTGAAGTGTATTGCCAAAAATTTCGGGAATGGTCCGTGCTGACCCAGTGGAACTAGTGTGCATTGGCTGCTAATTTTAGAAATGACCTTTCTGAAGCCATTAAGAATGTGATGGTGGGTTTTCCCATTCCCACAGGTCTGAATGATTCTATGGCCCTGGCTATTCAAATCGACCGGCGGTTGCGGGAGCGCAAAACCGCTAATTCCCTCATGGTGTTGTCTGAACAGACACCTGATTTAATGCAATGTGATAGAATCCTGACTAGAAATGAGCGGAAAATTCATAGACGCCAGAATGGCTTGTGTTACTACTGTGGTGATTCTACACATGTTATCTCAGCATGCTCTAAACGTCTTACTAAGGTTGTTAGTCCGGTCGCCATTGGTAATTTGCAACCTAAATTTATTCTATCTGTAACTTTGATTTGCTCACTGTCATCGTATCCTGTCATGGCGTTTGTGGACTCGGGTGCTGCTCTGAGCCTTATGGATCTGTCATTTGCCAAGCGCTGCGGATTTGTTCTTGAGCCATTGGAAAATCCTATCCCTCTTAGGGGTATTGATTCTACGCCATTGGCAAAAAATAAACCGCAGTTTTGGACACAGGTTACCATGTGCATGACTCCCGAACATCGGGAGGTAATACGTTTTCTTGTTCTGCATAAAATGCATGATTTGGTTGTTTTGGGTTTGCCATGGTTACAGACCCATAATCCAGTCTTGGACTGGAAGGCTATGTCAGTGTCAAGTTGGGGCTGCCATGGAATTCATGGAGATTCCCTGCCCTTGTCTATTGCTTCTTCTACGCCTTCGGAAGTTCCGGCGTATTTGTCTGATTATCAGGATGTCTTCAGCGAGTCTAAGTCCAGTGCACTGCCTCCTCATAGGGAATGTGACTGTGCAATAGATTTGATTCCTGGCAGTAAGTTTCCTAAGGGGAGACTGTTTAATCTGTCGGTACCTGAACATACCGCGATGCGTTCATATATCAAGGAGTCTCTTGAGAAGGGGCATATCCGTCCTTCTTCTTCCCCTCTTGGTGCGGGATTCTTTTTTGTGGCCAAAAAGGACGGATCTTTGAGGCCTTGTATTGACTATCGGCTTTTAAATAAGATCACTGTTAAATTTCAGTATCCTTTGCCGCTGTTGTCAGATTTGTTTGCCCGGATTAAAGGTGCCAAGTGGTTCACCAAGATAGACCTTCGTGGTGCGTACAACCTTGTGCGCATTAGGCAGGGCAATGAATGGAAAACCGCATTCAATACGCCCGAAGGTCATTTTGAGTACTTGGTGATGCCATTCGGTCTCTCTAATGCACCTTCAGTTTTTCAGTCCTTCATGCATGACATTTTCCGGAAGTATCTGGATAAATTTTTGATTGTTTATCTGGATGATATTCTGGTTTTTTCTGATGATTGGGACTCGCATGTGGAGCAGGTCAGGATGGTTTTTGAGATTCTGCGTGAAAATTCTTTGTTTGTAAAAGGCTCAAAGTGTCTCTTTGGTGTACAGAAGGTTCCCTTTTTGGGGTTCATTTTTTCCCCTTCTGCTGTGGAGATGGATCCAGTCAAGGTCCGAGCTATTCATGATTGGACTCAACCCTCGTCAGTTAAGAGTCTTCAGAAGTTCTTGGGTTTTGCTAACTTCTACCGTCGTTTTATCGCAAATTTCTCTAGCGTTGTTAAACCGCTGACGGATATGACCAAGAAAGGCTCTGATGTAGCTAACTGGGCTCCTGCTGCCGTGGAGGCTTTCCAGGAGTTAAAACGCCGGTTTACTTCGGCGCCTGTTTTGTGCCAGCCTGACATCTCACTTCCTTTTCAGGTTGAGGTGGATGCTTCGGAGATTGGGGCAGGGGCCGTTTTGTCACAGAGAGGCCCTGGTTGCTCTACTATGAGACCTTGTGCCTTTTTCTCTAGGAAGTTTTCGCCGGCAGAGCGAAATTATGATGTGGGCAATCGGGAGTTGTTGGCCATGAAGTGGGCATTTGAGGAGTGGCGTCATTGGCTCGAGGGTGCTAAGCATCGTGTGGTGGTCTTGACTGATCACAAAAATCTGATGTATCTCGAGTCTGCTAAACGCCTGAATCCTAGACAGGCCCGCTGGTCATTGTTTTTCTCCCGTTTTGACTTTGTGGTCTCGTATTTACCAGGGTCTAAGAATGTGAAGGCCGACGCTCTGTCTAGGAGCTTTGTGCCTGATGCTCCTGGAGTCGCTGAACCTGTGGGTATTCTTAAGGAAGGAGTTATCGTGTCTGCTATTTCTCCAGATCTGCGACGTGTGTTGCAGAGATTTCAGGCTGGTAGGCCTGACTCTTGTCCACCTGACAGATTGTTTGTGCCTGCTAGATGGACCAGCAGAGTCATTTCCGAGGTTCATTCCTCGGTGTTGGCAGGGCACCCGGGAATTTTTGGCACCAGAGATCTGGTGGCCAGGTCCTTTTGGTGGCCTTCCTTGTCAAGGGATGTGCGGTCATTTGTACAGTCCTGTGGTACTTGTGCTCGAGCTAAGCCTTGCTGCTCTCGTGCCAGCGGGTTGCTCTTGCCCTTGCCTGTCCCGAAGAGACCTTGGACACACATCTCTATGGATTTAATTTCTGATCTTCCGGTGTCTCAGGGCATGTCTGTCATCTGGGTGATATGTGATCGTTTCTCCAAGATGGTCCATTTGGTTCCTTTGCCTAAGCTGCCCTCGTCTTCTGATCTGGTTCCTGTGTTCTTCCAGAACGTGGTTCGTTTGCACGGCATTCCTGAGAATATTGTGTCGGACAGAGGATCCCAGTTTGTTTCCAGGTTCTGGCGATCCTTTTGTGGTAGGATGGGCATTGAGTTGTCGTTTTCATCCGCTTTCCATCCCCAGACTAACGGACAAACGGAGCGAACTAATCAGACTCTGGAGGCTTATTTGAGGTGTTTTGTCTCTTCTGATCAGGATGACTGGGTGACCTTCTTGCCGTTGGCTGAATTTGCCCTTAATAATCGGGCTAGTTCCGCCACCTTGGTTTCGCCATTTTTCTGCAACTCTGGTTTCCATCCTCGTTTTTCCTCGGGACATGTGGAGCCTTCTGACTGTCCTGGGGTGGATTCCGTGGTGGATAGGTTGCAGCGGATCTGGGGGCATGTGGTGGACAACTTGAAGTTGTCACAGGAGAAGGCTCAGCGTTTTGCCAACCGCCGCCACGGTGTGGGTCCCCGACTTCGCGTTGGGGATTTGGTATGGCTGTCTTCTCGATTTGTTCCTATGAAGGTCTCCTCTCCCAAATTTAAGCCTCGCTTCATTGGTCCTTACAAGATATTGGAAATCATTAATCCTGTATCCTTTCGCCTGGATCTTCCGGTGTCGTTTGCCATCCACAACGTTTTTCATAGTCCTTGTTGCGGCGGTACGTTGTGCCTGTGGTTCCTTCTGCTGAGCCTCCTGCTCCGGTGTTGGTTGAGGGCGAGTTGGAGTACGTGGTGGAGAAGATCTTAGATTCTCGTCTCTCCAGGCAGAGGCTTCAGTACCTGGTCAAGTGGAAGGGCTATGGTCAGGAGGATAATTCCTGGGTGGTCGCCTCTGATGTGCATGCGGCCGATTTAGTTCATGCCTTTCACGCCGCTCATCCTGATCGCCCTGGTGGTCTTGGGGAGGGTTCGGTGACCCCTCACTAAGGGGGGGGGTACTGTTGTGAATTTACCTTTTGGCTCCCTCTAGTGGCTACTAGTGATTTTACTCTGGGTATGTCATTCATCCATTGTATGCTCACCTGGGTCGTTAGGTCAGGGGTGTTGCTATATAAGCTCCCTGGACCTTCAGTTCAATGCCTGGCAACGTTGATATCAGAGCTAATCTGTAGTGCTCTGGTCTTCTGATCCTGGTTCCTGCTTGATTAAGCTAAGTCTGCTTTCTTGCTTTTTGCTATTTGTTTTTGTTTGCATTTTTGTCCAGCTTGTATATAATCTGTTTCCTGACCTTGCTGGAAGCTCTAGGGTGGCTGGTGTTCTCCCTCCGGGCCGTTAGACGGTTCGGGGGTTCTTGAATCTCCAGCGTGGATTTTGATAGGGTTTTTGTTGACCATATAAGTTATCTTACTACATTCTGCTATTAGTAAAGTGGGCCTCTCTTTGCTAAAATCTAGTTCATCTCTGTGTTTGTCATTTCCTCTTACCTCACCGTTATTATTTGTGGGGGGCTACTATCCTACTTTTGGGGTCTATTCTCTGGAGGCAAGAGAGGTCTTTGTTTTCCTCTTCTAGGGGTAGTTAGTCCTCCGGCTGGCGCGAGACATCTAGCGACCAACGTAGGCATGTTCCCCGGCTACTGCTAGTGTTGGCGTTAGGAGTAGATATATGGTCAACCCAGTTACCACTGCCCTATGAGCTGGATTTTTGTACGTCGCAGACTTACTTGTTTCTCTGAGACCCTCGCCATTGGGGTCATAACACATAGCATACTAACACCCCACCACCAGTTAAAAGACTGTATGGTCAGCTAAAATGTCACGACTCCCAGGTATTACTGCTGCGGGGAGAGATGCACACAGAAGCAAGGAAGCTGAGCAAAACGCCGGGTTACTAACCAGGTAACAAACAGGACCTGAACCATGTGACACAGTGGGAGGTGGTTGGGGTGGAGCCAGATGCTGGAGTGCAGAGGAGATGATACACATAGGAGAGTAGTCAAACAAGCTAAGATCAGAGCCAGGAGATCACAAGGTACCAAAGAGGAGAGACAGGGGATTATCAGAAAAGAAGCCAGAGGTCAGAAATCCAAAAGAACAAATGAGCAGAGTAAAGCACAGAGAGCAAGGAACACAATTGTAAACCAAGATCACACTCCAGGGGTCAGGCCCACAGACAAGACTAAAGTATAGCTGACAGGGAATCCTAGTCTAGAGTGAGTATAAATACCCCTCCCAGATCCAAAGGGAGGCCTGCAAAATTAACCCTGAGAGAACAGGACATTAACCATGTCCTCACCATGATAGCCTCTCTAGCAATCCTACGAGCAGTTCTCACTGATGTTTTGCTTGGTCTTCCAGACCTCATCTTGATCTCCACTGTTCCTGTTAACTGCCATTTCTTAATTACATTTTGAACTGAGGAAAGGGCAAATTGAAAACAATTTGCTATCTTCTTATAGCCTTCTGCTTTGTGGGCCTCCACCATTTTTATTTTCAGAGTGCTAGGCAGCTGCTTAAAAGTACTCATAAGCTGAAGTAGGTGATACTGTTCTGATACAGCTCTATACCATCCAACATTGAAAAAGCAGACAGACAAGCTCATGAAAAGCTCTTAACTTGGAGTGCAGGTAATATCAGTTGCCGTTGACTTCCCTGGTCTTCCTAAGATGAATCCAATAGTGGACTTAAAAAATATCATTATACTAGTTTGAAAAAAATGTAATATTACTTCCACAAATTTCAATTAAGTATCACATGAATACATTTTAGCAATTGAAAATAGGAACCCCTTTTTATCTGTAAAATGGTGTTTCTAATCTCATGGTTCCATCACCCCCTTTCCTTTGCCTCACCTTAGACTAATATTTCGAGAACACAAGGTGTCTTATTTCTGTATTACGAGCAGGTGTTTCTCTCTGCCCCATGGCACTCCACAAAGATTGCCAGCTAACTCTGACAGTCCAACAACTTGAAGTTTCCCTCAGCACTACTTCTGGGTATCGTATCCCATATTTAACTGTTTACCCATCACGAGCCCAACTCACAGAATTTAAGTTGATGCAGCCAAATTCAACTCAATTTTTTTATAATTTTTTTTCTAGTTTATCCTTCAGGTATTATGAAAAAATAACACAAAGCAGAATTGAAATAAAATACTGTTAGAATGCATTGTTGAAAATGTCATAGGATTTGATCTATCTAATTCATGTACATAGATTAGGAAATAAATTCCTGCTGAAACATTTAATTTAGGTTATCTGCAAAAATAAATTAATAAAATTTGAATTACCACATCTAGATGATCCCATATATGTGGATTCCTACCGGCTTCAAATATATAGCACCTGACAAAATAGCAGAGAACACACAATTTAGCAGAGAATGTCACTGACCAGAAGGACAAGGGTTCCAGGTCAAAGGCATTTTGTATATTTTATTTTTTCCTTTTATGATGTATGTTTTAAAACAAGTACTGTATTTTTCGGATTATAAGACACACTTTTCCCACACATTTGGGGGGAAAATGGGGGTGTTAGGGTTGGCGGATTGTGCTAAATAAAATAATAAAGCACAATTGCAACTCTCGGTCCACCGTGCAGAGATGGAAAACCGCTGCTAGAGTACAATGACGGAACACATGGCGAATGATTACTTTAACACACAGAAATGAAAGAGATGCTCTGCAACTGAGCTGTGTCACTCGCACAAAGAAATGAATGAAATGCTCTGAAACAGAGCTGTGTCACTCGCTCACAGAAATGAAAGAGATGCTCTGCAACTGAGCTGTGTCACTTGCACACAGAAACAAAAGAGATGCTCTGCAACTGAGCTGTGTCACTTGCACACAGAGACAAAAAAGATGCTCTGCAACAGAGCTGCATCACTCGCACACAGAAATGAAAGATGCTCTGCAATTGAGCTGTGTCACTCGCACACAGAAACTAAAGAGATGCTCTGCAATCGAGCTGTGACTCGCACACAAATGAAAGAGGTACTCTTCCACTGAGCTGTGTTACTTGCACACAGAAACGGAACAGATGCTCTGAGCTTAATATCCTGACTAGGGTTGTGCTTACTCTGGAACTCTATTGTGCTAACCGCACACATGTAGGAACCAGATGCTAAGCCAAGCGGCTAATTACCGCCACTGACACTTTGCTGCCTTCCTAAGTGTACAGTCCCAAAGCTAGACAGACATACAACACTTGCAGGCAGAGTAGTAGAGTCTCCTCTCACATAGCCAAACATGAATGATACTAGCGTGCATGCGGGCATTGTTGGGAGCCTTTTATACCCAAAGCTCCACCTCAAACACTCACACTGACATCGCCCATGGGCCAATCCGGAGCTGCCACATCAAGAGAGCAGGAGACGTCTGAGAACAAATGGGAAGGCGTATCATCACAGACATGCTCAGTAAAGTGATTTCTGGACTTAGACTCCAGTGCGCAATGCGGCACATGCAATACACTGGTTATCATAGACTTAACTGGTGAGCCAGCAGTAACTAAACATGTGGCATGAGCCTGAGCTAGATGCTGAGACCAATGTCCATGCTGAGCAGCAGTGCCAGTGGCTGGGACTGAATGGGAGACCACAGCACCCAACATGGCCCAGGATCCATCCCGCGCAGTGAGAAAATCCTGACATCTAACGGGGCGGTGCATCTTCTAATTCCATTATACCTTACTGGCCACAGGCTGGGATGAGGGGGTGTTCAGATGTGTGGCATGCTGGTGCTGCAGGGACTCTGTTGACATCTTGTGAAAGCCCAGAGCCTACGCAGTCACATGGCTTCCTATGCAGTGGACTTGACTATTGTGCACTATTTTTTTCCATAGCACATGTACGTTTGAAGAACTCATGGCTGCTGTTTTTTGCCACAAGGTTAGAGGAGGCTGGGTTTTATAAAGCTGGGAAATTTGCATCACCTGGCCTTTCCTAATGATGATAGTGAACATACCATGTCTGAAACAATGGTCAAGTTATATGAGCACACATATCTCCAAGGGTGCCCAACATTTAGCATAGGGCCATTTTCCATTGTGTATTTTTTAAAATGCAAAAAATTACTATATATATATATATATATATATATATATATATATATATATATATATATATATATATATATATAATCTCCATATATGCTCGTATATAAGCCGAGTTTTTCAGCAGTTTTTTGTGCTGAAAATGCCCCCCTCAGCTTATACATGAGTCATTGTCCCAGAAGATGGTGGGGAAGGGGGAGCGGTGTTGCAGTGGGTCACAGTAGGCAGGAGCCAGCAGCTGCGGCTAAAGCCTGTGCCCACTGCTAAAGAGAAATGTATAGTCACTGCACTGGCAATGAATATTCATTTCTCTTATAGTGTGCATAGTTACAGCCGCAGTTGCAGGCTTCCAGCAGCTGCATGGCTATTACAGGTGTCCGCTCATTAAGTTAATTAATATTCACCTCTCTCCACTCCCATAGGCATGGAGAGAGGTTAATATTCATTCCCTTAATGAGTAAGGACACATGGTCTCTCGGCCGCAGGAGCTGCTGGAACCGGAACAAACAGCAGCAAGGGCGTCCAGGGAAGTTAAGTATGATGTTTTTTCTATTCACCACAACAGCACCCACTGAGAGAGGGGATCCGCCCCTAGGAACAGAAAACCTGCAGAGAGATAAAAGGGGCAGCCCCCCTCGCTCCTCAGTTGGTTTCCTGTTCCTAGAGGGGAACCTGCAGAGATTACTCTTTGAAGATTTTTAAGAAGAGGAAGACCCGCATGGAATGCCGCCTGTGCAGTTCTGGTAGAGCATCAGGGGCTCCAGTGCGGGTAACAGGGTCATGGGAATGTTCCTGCTGGCTCCCCCCTCCACTGTGACACAGGAGGAATGATGTCCATGTAATATCAACAGCAGAAAAAAAAAAGGCAGCAACACTTACCTGCCCAGATCTATGTGGGCCTTTATTGTGCACTTGTATACTGGGCAGTCACCCCCTCCAGGAGTGGGTATGTGGTGAGTGGCTGTTGGTCTGGTATTTTGCACCTGTGTTGCTAACATCTTGCTTTATGGGCTGGCTGCACCCTGCAGTACATTTGTTCCAAGATCTGGGCAGGTAAGTGTTGCTGCCTTTTTTTTTTTTTTTTTTTTTTTCTGCTGTTGAAAATTGAATTTTTGTAGACCTTGAGTCTAGGGTTGAGCGACTTTTATTTTTATAGGATCGGGTCGGATTTCATGAAACCCGACTTTGCCAAAAGTCGGTGACTTCTGAAAATGGCCGACCCGTTTCGCTCAACCCTACTTGAGTCTTTAGTGGCTTTGCTATTTAGCCATGTAATATCAAACAGTCTCCCTGCTGGGACACTCCACCACATAAATCATTAAGAAGCCGGTTACTTGTGCGCCAAAATGTCATCCCCACGTACGTGATAATAGCAAAAAGAGTTGTGGACACTCTAAATTGAGTGATTCCACAGAATAATCGTGAAAGGACAGAAGATCAAGCCGGTCTACACCCCAGGCTAAGCAAACGTCCCTACAGCCGGTACTTTAATGGTCATTCGGCTGGGTGAGTTTTGTTTAAATTACACTGAGCTGATGGTTGCCTACTCTTTCTATTATTTTTTAGACCAAAAAGACTGGGAAGACCAAGCATAAGCAATGTGAGTTATGCTCTGAACCCCTGCCAGATACTTATACTAAAAGATTATGCCAGTTTTGTATAGGTAGTACCTTACAGGAGGAGGGGTCAGTAAAGATGGAGGACATTCACTTAATGATCCGGCAGGAACTACAGTCCTTTTGTGGACCCACTACTAATGTAGAAAGGAAATCCAGCAAGAAATTACCCTCACCCAGAGCAGACACATCTTCTGAGAGTGGGGAGATAGATTCAGATGTTTCACAGGCATCAGTATCCTCAGATGAAGAGGACTATGTATGTTTTCCAACAGATGGTATTAATAATCTAATTAAATCTGTAAGTGACACAATGGGTTTATCGGAATCCAAGGAGCCCCAGACTCAGCAAGAGGTCATGTTTGCGGGTCTCTCCCAGCGGAAGGGTCGTGTGTTTCCAATAATTCAGACTATTAAAGATCTTGTTGAAAAAGACTGGAACAAACAGGGGCAAAAAGCGATTGTGTCCATAGCTTGTAAAAGACACTACCCATTTGATGACGAGGACCTAGCCACTTGGGCTAAAGTACCTAAGGTAGATGCTGCTGTAGCCTCTACTTCTCGCCGCTCCTCCTTACCAGTAGAAGATGCTCGAACCCTGTCTGATCCAATTGATCGGAAATCGGATGCACTTCTGAAAAGATCCCGGGAAGCTTGCATAATGGCATTCAAACCTGCAATTTCGGCCACATGCACAGGCAGGTCCATGCTTGTTTGGCTAGATCAGCTGGACCAGAATATAAAAAAATGGGATAACGTTCGGTTATTCCCTTAATTAAAGGTGCTGCGGCTTTCTTGTCAGATGCCTCCATAGACTCTCTCCGTTTGGCTGCCAGAACAGCAAATTTAACCAATATAGCTCGTAGAGCGGTATGGTTAAAAAATTGGAAAGGTGATGCCCAGTTCAGATCTAAGCTTTGTGCAATACCCTGTCAGGGTGAGTACCTTTTTGGGACTGTGCTAGATGATATCCTGACTAAAGCAGGTGAGAGGAAAAAAGGGTTTCCTAATCCATTCATTCCCTCCTGCAGAAGAGCATTCAGGAAGCCGGCTTTTGGCAGGAGGAAAGACTTTAAAGACCACTGGAACAATAAAGAATTCAGACAGAAGGGGAACCTATTTAACAGACGTCCCTTCAAACCGGCTGATAGATCCCGCTAGTTCTTCCCTGCCAGTAGGGGGTAGATTGCTACATTTCTGTCACCAATGGACGAAAATAACTACTAATTCCTGGGCCATTAATATTGTAACGTCTGGCCTGACTTTAGACCTTATCCAGAGACCTCCGGATTCTTTTTTTTTTTTACTTCCTTAAGATCTCGGTCACAGCAGGAAGCATTAGAGCTAGAAATTAAGAGTCTCTTAGCTAAACAGGTGTTAATAGTTCCGACTTCCCAAAGAGGGGAGGATTTTACTCTCCCTTGTTTCTTATTTCCAAGCCTGATGGTTCATTTAGGACCATAATCAATTTAAGGAAATTAAATACCTTTTTAAAATCTAAAACCTTTTAAAATGGAATCCATACGTTCAGATATTAAAATTCTATTTCCTGAATGTTATACGGTGGTTCTAGATATTAAAGATGCGTATTACCATCTACCTATACATCAATCACATCAGCAGTTCCTTCAAGTAGCTGTTACAATAGGAGGTCAGGTTTGTCATCTACAATTTAGAGCAATGGCCTTCGGGTTGTCTATGGCTCCCCGGGTTTTTACCAAGTTGTTATTAGAGGTAATGTCTTGTCTACGGGTTAAAGACACCCTAGTTATTCCGTACCTAGATGACCTCCTAATAGTAGGTAAATCCCCCCTTCAATGTGAGCAGAGGTTAAGGGATGTTTTTTCTTCTTTGCAAACACTTGGCTGGATTATCAACTGGGAAAAGTCCAGACTCCAACCGGTGACATGTCAAAGGTTCCTTGGACTTCTTCTAGACTCAGTAAGCCAGAAATGTCTGCTTCCTGAGGCAAAGAAGACATCCATAATTGATAAAGTAAGCCTAGCTGTGGACAGATGTAGTATGTCATTAAGGAAAGCCATGTATTTGCTAGGGTCATTAACATCATGTATTCCTGCAGTACGATGGGCACAACTAAATACTAGAAAATTACAAACATTTGTGTTACAAGAAGATAGCAGGATGCAGGGACATTTAGAATGCAGACTATTCCTCCCATCAGATGTAGTTCACTCCCTTATGTGGTGGTTAGACCCAGAAAATCTCTCGGGTGGAGTTCCTTGGGTGATGGTCCATTCAAACATAATTACCACAGATGCTAGTCCTTGGGTCTGGGGTGCACATTTTAAAGAGGAAATAGTTCAAGGTCAATGGTCTAGAGCAGAGACTCCTCAAATATGAAGGAATTGAGGGTAATATATTATGCCATACTTCACTTTCTGCCACAGTTATGAGGCTCCCATACAAGAATTCTTTCCAAAAACACTACCTCAGTAGCTTACATAAATCGTCAAGGAGGTACGCGGTCAGACAATCTCATGAGAGTAACAACAAGCATCATGAATCTAGCCGAGGAACATCTTTTGTCCCTGTCAGCTGTACATATCAAGGGTATAGACAATATTCTGGCAGATTTTCTCAGCCGCCACACCCTTCATCAAGGAGAATTGATGCTCAGCAGACGGATCTTCAAAATGATAACTACCCGATCGGGAGTACCTCAAATAGACTTATTCGCAAGATCCAACAGACAGGTCAGAACATTCGCCTCGTTGTGCAGGCGGGACAATCCGGACGTATTCAACACCCTGCAGATTCCATGGACGTTCACTATGGCTTATGCCTTTCCCCCATGGAATCTTCTTCCTGTAGTGATCAGGAAGATAAGGGAGGAAGGGGCAAGAGTGCTGATGATAGCTCCATTTTGGCCCAAAAGGCCATGGTTTTCATGGCTAAAAGCAACGTTAGTTTCCGGTCCTTGGATTCTTCTGCAGACCAGAGACCTACTCTCTCAGGGCCCCTTCTTCCACCCTCAGGTCAAGGGCATGAGCTAGACAGTTTGGAATTTGAGAGGCAATTATTAAAACTTAGAGGATTTTCTGAGGGTTTAGTAAATACTCTCATGGAAAGTAGAAACCATCCACTGCAAAAATTTATGCTAGGGTCTGGAGAAAATTTCTTCAGTTTCATACTGCACATGTGACTACAGACATACCCATATTTCCCATATTAAAGTTTCTACAGAAAGGACGTGAATTAGGTCTTTCAGTTAATACTCTTAAAGTTCAAATTTCAGCTCTAGGAGCTCTCTTTAATTATGACATTGCAGGTAATAGATGGATATCTCGTTTTATATCTGCATGTCAGCGTTCAAACCCAGTCCATATACCACAGATCCCATCATGGGATTTAAATTTAGTTCTGGACGCATTAACAGAAAGCCCTTTCGAGCCTCTTCAGATAGCCTCAATGAAATATATCTCGTTAAAGCCAATATTATTAGTAGCTTTGGTATCTGCTAGGAGAGTGAGCGATCTACATTTTAAAGATGGGCCTGTCCTATCTTCCCAAAGTCGCTACGAAATTTCATAGATCTCAAGAGATCTTTCTTCCTACTTTTTATGAGAACCACTCAACTCCAGAGGAGGAGAAGCTTCATACCCTGGATGTAAAGAGGACTGTTTTGGCCTACTTAGACAGAACTAAGGCCTTGAGGCAGAGCAGAGCTCTCTTTGTGTCTTTCCAGGGTAATAAGAAGGATTCCAGGGTCACGAAGAATACGTTATTCCGCTGGATTAGAGATGCCTTAATACTGGCATATAAAGCCAAAGGAAGAGATCCACCAAGAAATGTGGGAGCACCGGTAATGTTCTTTTATAGAGCCCAGGACAGCACCCACTCACATCCCTCCCTTTTTATAGCAACACGTGGTATTTTGGTGGTGTGTAGTTAAAATGGTAGACGTTATATAATAAGGTTGTAAATATATATATATATATATCTATATATATAATTGTCTAAGGGTTTTTCCGTCTGTCTGTCTGTCTGTCCTGGAAATCCCGCGTCTCTGATTGGTCGAGGCCGCCAGGCCTCGACCAATCAGAGACGGGCACAGCATGGCGACGATGATGTCATAATGGAAATCCTGCGTCTCTGATTGGTCGAGGCCGCCAGGCCTCGACCCATCAGCGACAGGCACAGTATCGACGTAGGTGTCATAATGGTTGCCATGGCGACGATGATGTCATAAAGGTTGCCTCGACCAATCAGCGACGGGCACAGTCTGCCGCGAATTCTGGAATCATCATTGTCCATATACTACGGGGACATGCATATTCTAAAATACCCGATGCGTTAGAATCGGGCCACAATCTAGTATATATATAATTGAGCTTATTAACTAAAACCTGGTGGAGGTTCCTCCCATTCTCTGTAATACAACTGAGGAGCGATGGGGGCCGCCCATTTTATCTCTCTGTAGGTTTCCTGTTCCTAGGGGCGGATTTCCTCTCTCAGTAGATGCTGTCGTGGGCTCTATAAAAGAGTATTATGGGTAAGTAATCCATTTTTTATGCTTTTCTCATTGAGGCCACGCATACAAGGATAGGGATGAGGAACCATGCAGACAAGGAGGGGACGAGGAGCCATATAGAAAAGGACGGGTATAAGGAGCCATGCAGACAAGGATGGGGGTGAGGAACCATGCATACCAGGATAGAGATGAGGGGACAAAGCATACCTGGCTTATACTCGAGTCAATAAATTTTCCCAGTTTTGCGTGGCAAAATTAGGTGCCTGGGCTAATACTCGGGGCAACTTATACACGAGTATATACGGTAACTAAAATATAAAAGAAATGTGTCATCTTTAACTTTAGGCCTTTTAGAGGTCATTTCATCTTCAATTTGCTCAACTGTTCACTATAATAGTAATTTTGACCAGGGGTGCTCAAACTTTTACACGTCACAGTAGTTAGGCTTATGGGCTGTTGCATTATACTAAATGGAGGACTATGTAAAGTGAATTAAATTTCTGCTATGGGGCCTCATGATCTTTATGTACATCCTTGGTGAGAATTATGGTTAATTTTTTTATAAATTAAACCCTTCATGACCTTAGGTATTTTCGTTTTTGCATTTTCGTTTTTTACTCCCCTTTTTCCCAAGAGCCTTAACGTTTTTATTTTTTGGTCAAAATGGCAGTGTGATAGCTTGTTTTTGCGAGACAAGTTGTACTTTTGAACAACATGATTGGGTTTAACATATCGTGTACTGGAAAATAGGAAAAAAATTCCAAGTGTGGTGAAAATGCAAAAAAAGTGCAATCCCACAGTTGTTTTTTTACCTTGCTTTTTACTACGCTCTCTAAGTGCTAAAAGTCACCTGCAATTATGATTCTCCAGGTCATTATGTGTTCATAGACACCAAAAATCTATACGTTCTTTTTTACCTAAGAAAAAAAATTCCAAACTTTGTTAAAAATAAAAAAGGCAAAATTTTCTGATACCCATAGTGTCTCCATTTTTTGTGATCTAGGTCTGCGTGAGGGCTTATTTTTTGTGTGCCAAGCTGACGTTTGTAATTATACCATTGTGGTGCAGAAACAATCTTTTGATAAATGACCAAAAAAACGTAATTCTGACGTTTTGACTTTTTTCTCACTACGCTGTTTAGCGATCAGGTTTTTTCATTGATAGATCGGGCGATTCTGAATGTGGCGATAAGAAAATATATTTTTGTTTGATTTTTTATTGTTTTATTTTGAATGGGGCGAAAAATGGTTGATTTGAACTTTTATATTTTTTTATTTTTTTAATATTTTTTAAAACATTTTTATTTACTTTTGGCATGCTTCAATAGTCTCCAAGAGAGACTAGAAGCTGCCATAATCCGATTGGCCCTGGTACATACAGGCGATGATCAAATTGCCTGTATGTAACAGAATTACTTTTCATGAGCTCCGACCACCGGGTGGCGCTCATAGCTATCTGGCAGTGACAGCCATAGACGTCTGCTGGAGACCTCTGTTTGTCTTGCCAACCCTTCGGCGACCCGTGGTCATGTGACACTGGCGTAGATTGGTGGGATTTCTGGTGCTCTTGACTGAAGGGCCTGTTAAATGCCACTGTCAGAGTTGGACAGCAGCATTTAACTAGTTAACAGCCGCTGGTGGATCACAATTCCACCCACGGCTGTTAGAGGCACATGTCAGCTGTTCAAATCAGCTGACATGTGCCAGGAAAGGTGTGAGCTCAGCGCCAGAGCCCACATCAAAAGGAAGATGTCAGACATCGGCATATTATTACGGCCGATGTCAAAAAGGGGTTAAAGAATAGTGGCAGAACGGGGGACATATGCCAGGATGGGGGGATATATAAACCAAGATGGGGCCTAGGATAAAGGACATATACAATGATGATATATACAGTATATATATATATATATATATATATATATATATATATATATATATATATATATATATATATACACAGTGGGTATGGAAAGTATACAGACCTCTTTAAATTTTTCACACTTTGTTTCATTGCAGCCATTTCGTTAATACAAAAAAGTTATTTTTTTTCTCATTAATGTACGCTCTTCACCCCATCTTTACTGACAGGAACAGAAATGTAGACATTTTTGCTAATTTATTAAAAAAACAAACTAAAATATCCCATGGTAATAAGTATTCACTCATATTTAAATCACTTGCTGTCCATTTCTTTGTGATCATCCTTGAGATGCTTCTACTCCTTCATTGGAGTCCAGCTGTGTTTAATTAACCCCTTCATGACCCAGCCTATTTTGGCCTTAATGACCTTGCCGTTTTTTGCAATTCTGACCAGTGTCCCTTTATGAGGTAATGACTCAGGAACGCTTTAACGGATCCTAGCGATTCTGAGATTGTTTTTTCATGACATATTAGGCTTCATGTTAGTGGTAAATTTAGGTCGATAATTTCTGAGCTTATTTGTGAAAAAAACAGAAATTTGGCGAAAATTTTGAAAATTTCGCAATTTTCACATTTTGAATTTTTATTCTGTTAAACCAGAGAGTTATGTGACACAAAATAGTTAATAAATAACATTTCCCACATGTCTACTTTACATCAGCACAATTTTGGAAACAATTTTTTTTTTTGCTATGAAGTTATAAGGGTTAAAATTTGACCAGTGATTTCTCATTTTTACAACAAAATTTACAAAACCATTTTTTTTAGGGACCACCTCACATTTGAAGTCAGTTTGAGGGTTCTATATGGCTGAAAATACCCAAAAGTGACACCATTCTAAAAACTGCACCCCTCAAGGTGCTCAAAACCACATTCAAGAAGTTTATTAACCCTTCAGGTGTTTCACAGCAGCAGAAGCAACATGGAAGTAAAAAATGAAAATTTAACTTTTTAGTCACAAAAATGATCTTTCAGCAACAATTTTTTTTATTTTCCCAAGGGTAAAAAGAGAAACTGGACCACGAACGTTGTTGTCCAATTTGTCTTGAGTACGCTGATACCTCATATGTGGGGGTAAACCACTGTTTGGGCGCACGGCAGGGCTCGGAAGGGAAGGAGCGCCATTTGACTTTTTGAATGAAAAATTGGCTCCAATCTTTAGCGGACACCATGTCGCATTTGGAGAGCCCCCGTGTGCCTAAACATTGGAGCTCCCCCACAAGTGACCCCATTTTGGAAACTAGATCCCCCAAGGAACTTATCTAGAAGCATACTGAGCACTTTAAACCCCCAGGTGCTTCACAAATTGATCCGTAAAAATGAAACAGTACTTTTTTTTCACAAAAAAATTATTTTAGCCTCAATTTTTTCATTTTCACATGGGCAACAGGATAAAATGGATCCTAAAATTTGCTGGACAATTTCTCCTGAGTACAACGATACCTCACATGTGGGGGTAAACCACTGTTTGGGCACATGGTAAGGCTCGGAAGGGAAGGAGCGCCATTTGACTTTTTGAATGAAAAATTATCTCCATCGCTAGCGAACACCATGTCACGTTTGGAGAGCCCCTGTGTGCCTAAACATTGGAGTTCCCCCACAAGTGACCCCAATTTGGAAACTAGACCCCCCAAGGACCTTATCTAGAAGCATAGTGAGCACTTTAAACCCTCAGGTGCTTCACAAATTGATCCGTAAAAATGAAAAAGTACTTTTTTTCACACAAAATTTTTTTAGCCTCAATTTTTTCATTTTCACATGGGCAACAGGATAAAATGGATCCTAAAATTTGTTGGGCAATTTCTCCTGAGTACGCCGATACCTCATATGTGAGGGTAAACCACTGTTTGGGTGCACGGCAAGGCTCGGAAGGGGAGGCGTGCCATTTGACTTTTTGAATGGAAAATTAGCTCCAAACGTTAGCGGACACCATGTCGCGTTTGGAGAGCCCCTGTGTGCCTAAACATTGGAGCTCCCCTACAAGTGACCCCATTTTGGAAACTATACCCCCCAAGGAACTTATCTAGATGCATAGTGAGCACTTATAACCCCCAGGTGCTTCACAGAAGTTTATAACGCAGAGCCGTGAAAATAAAAAATAATTTTTCTTTCCTCAAAAATGATTTTTAGCCCAGAATTTTTTATTTTCCCAAGGGTAATAGGAGAAATTGGACCCCAAATGTTGTTGTCCAGTTTGTCCTGAGTACGATGATACCCCATATGTCTGGGTAAACCACTGTTTGGGCGCACGGCAGGGCTCGGAAGGGAAGGCATGCCATTTGGCTTTTTGAATGGAAAATTAGCTCCAATCATTAGCGGACACCATGTCGCGTTTGAAGAGCCCCTGTGTGCCTAAACATTGGAGCTCCCACACAAGTGATCCCATTTTGGAAACTAGACCTCCCAAGGAACTAATCTAGATGTGTGGTGAGCACTTTGAACCCCCAAGTGCTTCACAGAAGTTTATAACGCAGAGCCATGAAAATAAAAAATAATTTTTCTTTTCTCAAAAATGATTTTTTTAGCCAACATTTTTTATTTTCCCAAGGGTAACAGGAGAATTTGGACCCCAAAAGTTGTTGTCCAGTTTTTCCTGAGTACGCTGATACCCCATATGTGGGGGTAAACCACTGTTTGGGCACATGCCGGGGTTTGGAAGGGAAGTAGTGACGTTTTGGAATGCAGACTTTGATGGAATGGTCTGCGGGCATCATGTTACGTTTGCAGAGCCCCTGATATGCCTAAACAGTAGAAACCCCCCACAAGTGACCCCATTTTGGAAACTAGACCCCCCAAGGAACTTATCTAGATGTGTGGTGAGCACGTTCAACCCCCAAGTGCTTCACAGAAGTTTACAACGCAGAGCCGTGAAAATAAAAAATCATTTTTCTTTCCTTAAAAAAGATGTTTTAGCAAGCAATTTTTTATTTTCACAAGGGTAACAGGAGAAATTGGACCCCAATATTTGTTGCCCAGTTTGTTGTGAGTACGCTGATACCCCATATGTGGGGGTAAACCACTGTTTGGGCACACGGCAGGGCTCGGAAGGGAAGTAGTGACATTTGAAATGCAGACTTTGATGGAATGGTCTGCGGGCGTCACATTGCATTTGCAGAGCCCCTGATGTGCCTAAACAGTAGAAACACCCCACAAGTGACCACATTTTGGAAACTAGACCCCCCAAGGAACTTATCTAGATGTGTGATGAGCACATTCAACCCCCAAGTGCTTCACAGAAGTTTATAACGCAGAGCCATGAAAATAAAAAATCATTTTTCTTTCCTCAAAAAAGATGTTTTAGCAAGCATTTTTTTATTTTCACAAGGGTAACAGGAGAAATTGGACCCCAATATTTGTTGCCCAGTTTGTTGTGAGTATGCTGGTACCCCATATGTGGGGGTAAACCACTGTTTGGGCGCACGTCAGGGCTCGGAAGGGAAGTAGTGACATTTGAAAGGCAGACTTTGATGGAATGGTCTGCGGGCATCACGTTGCATTTGCAGAGCCCCTGATGTGCCTAAACAGTAGAAACACCCCACAAGTGACTCCATTTTGGAAACTAGACCCCCCAAGGAACTTATCTAGATGTGTGGTGAGCACTTTCAACCCCCAAGTGCTTCACAGAAGTTTATAACGCAGAGCCGTGAAAATAAAAAATAATTGTTCTTTCCTCAAAAAATTATGTTTTAGCAAGTAATTTTTTATTTTTGCAAGGGTAACAGGAGAAATTGAACTGCAACAGTTGTTGCCCAGTTTGTCCTGAGTACGCTGGTACCCTATATGTGGAGGTAAACCACTGTTTGTGCGCACGTCGGGGCTTGGAAGGGAGGGAGCACCATTTGACTTTTTGAACGCAAGATTGGCTGGAATCAATGGTGGCGCCATGTTGCGTTTGGAGACCCCTGATGTGCCTAAACAGTGGAAACCTCTCAATTCTAACTTCAACACTAACCCCAACACACCCCTAATCCTAATCCCAACTGTAGCCATAACCCTAATCACAACCCTAACCCCAACACACCCCTAACCACAACCCTAACCCCAACACACCCGTAACCCTAATTCCAACCCTAACCCTAATCATAAACCTAATCCCAACCCTAACCCTAATCCCAACCCTAACCACAACTGTAACCCCAACACACCCCTAACCCTATCCGTAACCCTAATCACAAGCCTAATCTTAACACTATTTCCAACCCTAGCCCTAATTCCAACCCTAAATCTAATTCCAACCCTAACCCTAAGGCTATGTGCCCACGTTGCGGATTCGTGTGAGATTTTTCCGCACGATTTTTGAAAAATCTGCAGGTAAAAGGCACTGCGTTTTACCTGCGGATTTACAGCGGATTTCCAGTGTTTTTTTGTGCGGATTTTACCTGCGGATTCCAATTGAGGAACAGGTGTAAAACGCTGCGGAATCCGCACAAAGAATTGACATGCTGCGGAAAATACAACGCAGCGTTTCTGCACGGAATTTTCCGCACCATGGGCACAGCGGATTTGGTTTTCCATAGGTGTACGTGGTACTGTAAACCTGATGGAAAACTGCTACGAATTCGCAGCGGCCAATCCGCTGCGGATCCGCGGCCAATCCGCTGCGGATCTGCAGCGGATCCGCAGCCAAATCCGCACTGTGTGCACATACCATAACCCTAACCCTACCCCTAACCCTAACCCTACCCTTAGTTCTAACCCTAGTTCTAACCCTAACCCCAGTGGAAAAAGAAAAAAAAATATTTTCTTTATTTTATTATTGTCCCTACCTATGGGGGTGATAAAGGGGGGGGTTATTTATTATTTTTTATTTTGATCGCTGTGATAGAACCTATCACAGCGATCAAAATGTACTTGTAACGAATCTGCCGGCTGGCAGATTCGGCGGGCGCACTGCGGATGCGCCCGCCATTTTGGAAGATGGCGGCGCCCATGGAGAAGACGGATGCACACCGGGAGCCTCGGTAAGTATAAGGGGGGGGGGAGATCGGGGCACGGGGGGATGTCAGAGCACGGGGGGAGCGGACAGGAGGACGTGGGAGCGGAGCACAAGATGGAGGGGAGCAGAGCACAGATCGGTGGCTTAGGGGGGCGATCGGTGGGGTGGGGGGGTCACATAAGTGTTTCCAGCCATGGCCGATGATATTGCAGCATCGGCCATGGCTGGATTGTAATATTTCACCAGTTTTTTAGGTGAAATATTACAAATCGCTCTGATTGGCTGTTTCACTTTCAACAGCCAATCAGAGCGATTGTAGCCACGGGGGGGTGAAGCCACCCCCCCTGGGCTGAAGTACCACTCCCCCTGTCCCTGCAGATCGGGTGAAATTGGAGTTAAACCTTTCACCCAATCTGCAGGGACGCGATCATTCCATGACGCCACATAGGCGTCACAGGTCGGATTGGCACTGACTTTCATGACGCCTACGTGGCGTCAAAGGTCGGGAAGGGGTTAAACTGATAGGGCTTGACTTGGAAAGGCACACACCTGTCTATATAAGACCTCACAGCTCACAGTGCATGTCAGACCAAATGAGAATCATGAGGTCAAAGCAACTGGCCAAGGAGCTCAGAGACAGAATTGTGGCAAGGCACAAATCTGTCCAAGGTTACAAAAGAATTTATGCAGTACTCAAGATTCCTAAGAGCACAGTGGCCTCCATAATCCTTAAATGGAAGAAGTTTCGGACCACCAGAAGTTTTCTTAGACCTGGCTGTCCAGCCAAACTGAGCAAATGTGAGAGAAGAACCTTGGTGAGAGAGATAAAGAAGAACAAAAAGATACCCTCTTTGCAAATCTCTTCACTGGCTCCCATTCCCTCAGCGTATCCAGTTCAAATTACTAATACTGACCGACAAAGCCATCCATAACCTGTCTCCTCCATATATCTCTGAACTAATCTCCCGATATCTTCCCTCACGTAATCTCCCGATATCTTCCCTCACGTAATCTCCTGTCCTCCCAAGACCTCCTTCTCTCCTCCACACTTATCCGCTCCTCACCCAACTGCCTCCAAGACTTCTCCAGAATATCCCCCATCCGACTATCAACCACATTCGGATCCTTCAGACGGAACCTGAAAACCCACCTATTCAGGAAAGCCAACAGCCTGCACTGACCCCGCTGCCTCCTCACCACTACTGAAGCTACCGCCTCACCAACACCGAAGCTCCTATAACCCTCAACCTATTGTCTCCATCCCCACCATCCTGTAGAATGTAAGCCCGCAAGGGCAGGGTCGTCACCCCTCTGTATCAGGCTGTAATTGTTAGCTTGGTTACTTTAAGAGATATCTGTAATTTGTATGTAACCCCTTCTCATGTACAGCACTATGGAATCAATGGTGCTATATAAATAAATAATAATCATAATAATCACTGTGGCTGAGCTCCAGATATGCAGTAGGGAGATGGGAGAAAGTTCCACAAAGTCAACTATCACTGCAGTCTTCCACCAATCAGGCCTTTATGGCACAGTGGCCCAATGGAATCCTCTCCTCAGTGCAAGACATATGAAAGCCCGCATAGAGTTTGCTAAAAAATACATGAAGGACTCCCAGACTATGAGAAATAAGATTCTTTGGTATGATGAGATGAAAATAGACCTTCTTGGTGATAATTCTAAGTGGTATGTGTAGAGAAAACTAGGCACTGCTTGTCACCTGCCCAATACAATCCCAACAGTGAAACATGGTGATGGCAGCATCATGCTATGGGGGTGTTTTACAGCTGCAGGAACAGGACAACTGGTAGCCATTGAAGGAAACATGAATGTGGCCAAGTAAAGAGATATCCTGGATGAAAACCTCTTCCAGAATGCTCTGGACCTCAGACTTGGCTGAAGGTTTACCTTCCAACAAGACAATGACCCTAAGCACACGGCTAAATTAACAAAGGAGTGGCTTCAGAACAACTCTGTGACCATTCATGACTGGCCCAGCTAGAACCCTGACCAAAACCAAATTGAGCATCTCTGGAGAGACGTGAAAATGGCTGTCCACCTACGTTCACCATCCAACCTGACGAAACTGGAGAGGATCTGCAAGGAAGAATGGCAGAGGATCCCCAAATCAGCTGTGAAAAACTTATTGCATCATTCCCAAGACGACTCATGGCTGTACTGGCTCAATAGGGTGCTTCCACTCAATACTGAGCAAAGGGTCTGAATACTTATGACCATGTGATATTTCAGTTTTTCTTTTTTAATAAATTTGCAAAAATTTCTACTCAAAAATTTAAAGGGGTCCGAACACTTTCCGTACCCACTGAATATATATACCGTATATATATATATATATATATATATATATATATATATATATATATGAGGAGGAGTTACAAATATATTAGGTGGAGGGACATATATACCAGAAAAAGGGACATATATACCAGGATGAAGGCTAAATACCAGCATGAGGGAACTGTATGTGAGGGATGAGACAGAATGGGAGGAGAAATGTGTGAGGGGACAGTATGGGGAAGCGTGTTTGGGGACAATATGGGGTGTGCTACATCGAGCGGACTGTTTGGGTTTGAAAGGGTGTGTAAGGCACCATTTGGGGGAATAAATTGAGGGGACATTATGTGGAGAAAAGTGTGAGTGGACTGTATGGGTGGAAAAGTAAGAGGAGACATAATGGGAGAAAACTGTGAGGGGGCTTTATGGGAAGAGAAAGGTGTGGGGGGGTAGTATGGGGAGAATGTTGTATGGGGACAGTATGGGGGGGAAAGTGTGAGGGGTTGTATGGAGAAAAAAGTATGAGGGGACAGTATGAGTTGGAGTGTGAGGTGACAGTACTGAGAAGAGTGAGAGGGGACAGTATTGGGAAGAAAGTGAGTGGACAGTATTGAGAAAAGTGTGAGGAGATAGTATGGGGAGCAATAACGTAAGGGGACAGTATGAGAGGAAGGTGTGATGGGTCAGTATGGGGAGGAATAGAGTAAGGGGACAGTATGAGGGGGATTAATGTAAGGGAACTGTTTGGGGGAAAGGTGTTAGGGGACAGTATGATGGAGAAAACTGAGGGGTCACAGTATAGAGACTGGATAGTATATGAGGGCAGAATAAAGAGGGTGTATTGTGGAGGAAAATGCAAGGGTGTAGCAAGGAATATACAATATGCAGAGGAGGGAGTGTGAGGAGGTGATAAAGTATAGAGACTGAACAGTAGAGGGAGACTCAGTGTGAGGGGACGGTGTGAAGTGGGAATCCAGTATGGAAACAGGGCAGAATGGTGGGGGACACTTAAGATAGGGACAGTGGGGAAGTTAGAGCTAATCAGGGTAGACAGTGTGGCAGTCATAGTTAATAATGGTGGACGTTGTGGTGGCTATAGCTAATAAAGAAAAACAGTGTGGCAGTTATAGCTAATAAGGGTGGACCAAGGTGGTTATAGTTAATAAGTGCGGACAGTGTAGAGGCAATATTTTATTCGGAGAGGAAAATGTGGAGGCTACGTACCCTAAGAGTGACAGTTGAAGACACAAAAGAGCATAGTAAAACTAAAAAACACTCAGTTTCAAAAAAATCACAGTAATCCGCAAGTGCTGGTAAAAAGACGTAAAAAACAGGGTATTTGGTTGATACGTTTTTTGCAAAAAATGTATACTAAGCTGCTCCACCAAAGCAGGAGCTTAGTATACATTTTTTGCAAAAAACCTACCAACCAAATACCCTGTTTTTACATCTTTTTACTAGCACTTGCAGATTACTGTGATTTTTTTGAAACTGAGTGTTTTTGGTTTTACTATGCTCTTTTGTGTCTTCAAGTTTCTTAGTGGTGTGTGAACATGTTCCTACGGACTTGTTCACTGTGCAAGTAGCCCTTGTGTTCCTGTTTCCATAATTGTTCTCTTGTGTCTACAAGACTAGGGAGTTACCCACCACTCCTTGTGGGCTATCTGCACAAATGCTGTTCCACTCAGCGTGTCCACATGGACATTTCCTCTCTGAACCCTGTTCACACAGGTAATATACAGATGATCAGGTTTTTAAATACATCACATAGGGATTGCATACATCAGTTAGGACTGCTCTATATGTGTATACCTTGATGTTTGGTGGAGCAGCTTAGTATATATTTTTTGCAAAAAAACGTATCAACCAAATACCGTGTTTTTTACATCTTTCTACTAGCACTTGCGGATTACTGTGATTTTTTTGAAACTGAGTGTTTTTGGTTTTACTATGCTCTTTTGTGTCTTCAAGTTTCTTGGTAGTGTGTGAACATGTTCCTACAGACTTGTTCACTGTGCAAGTAGCCCATGTGTTCCTGTTTCCTTAGGCCGGCGTCACAATAGGCATATGAAAACACGGTCCGTTTTTTCAGCAGTAATACGCAGTAATTGTCCCAAAACACTGTTCCATATTCATTGCGAGAATGCGATTTTTACGCACAAATGTATCCGTGTGTCATCCATATGGCATCCATATGGCTTCCGTTCAGCGATTTGTTCTTGCAGGCTTGCAAAATGGACATATCATGAATCCATCTGCTCAAATGTTCTTAAAAACATATATACAGTCTATATATATATATATATATATATATATATATATATATATATATATATATATATGTCAGTGAGACATATATATAAATATATATATATATATATATATATATATATATATATATATATATATTTATATTTAATTCAGCGCTAAATAGCAGAAAAGCCGGTAATTCAATTGCCGGCTTTTCCTATCTCCTTCACAAACCCGACAGGATATGAGACATGGTTTACATACAGTAAACCATCTCATATCCCTTCTTTTATTACATGTTCCTCTTTACTAATGTAAGAAGTGTCTCTGTGTAAAATTTGGGGGCTCTAGCTATTAAATTAAAGGGTTAAATCCCGGAAAAAATTGGCGTGTGCTCCCGCGCAATTTTCTCCGCCAGAGTGGGAAAGCCAGTGACTGAGGGCAGATATTAATAGCCTAGAGAGGGACCATGGTTATAGGACCCCCCTGGCTAAAAACATCTGCCCCCAGCTACCCCAGAAAAGGCACATCTGTAAGATGCGCCTATTCTGGCACTTAGCAGCTCTCTTCCCACTCCCATGTAGCGGTGGTATATGGGGTAATGAAGGGTTAATGTCACCTTGCTATTGTAAGGTGACATTAAGCCAGGTTAATAATGGAGAGGTGTCAATTATGACACCTATCCATTATTAATCCAATAGTCCGAAATGGTTAATAAAACACACACCCTATTAAAAAGTATTTTAACGAAATAAAGACACATGGTGTTATAAAATTTTATTATACTCTTAATCCAGCTGAAGACCCTTGTCACCTGAAATAAAGTTAAAAAACCAAACAACAATATTCCATACCGTCCGTCGTTCAGTCTTGTCCTACGCTGTAAATCCATTCTTAATGCTATGTCTACGTTTATTCATTTGGTTTCTAGCAGGATGTACCTGAGAGTCTAAACGAAAATATTTAAAATACATGATGGTATCCACTACATTAATGTTTTATCATGTTAATCAACAGTGTTTTTATAGGAGATGCTTTATTTTTGCTAATTATTATTTATTCCTCTTATTATATGTGATTGCTAGTACCAAAGGAAGGAAATCTGCTGACTTACAAGGTTTCCTCAAAATGCAAAATGCACCCTCAAATCTTTCTTTGTAAGGTTGAAAAGCAGTGATTTGCTTGTCTGCTGGCTTACAGGTGTTTATCAACAACAATCATTTATCACCTATCTACAGGATATCTTAAGAGACTTGAAATATTAGTGAGCATCCTGATTCCTAAGGGTACTGTCACACAGTGGCACTTTTGTCGCTACGACGGTACGATCCGTGACGTTCCAGCGATATCCATACGATATTGCAGTGTCTGACACGCAGCAGCGATCAGGGACCCTGCTGAGAATCGTACGTCGTAGCAGCTCGTTTGGAACTTTCTTTCGTCGCTGGATCTCCCGCTGTCATCGCTGGATCGTTGTGTGTGACAGCGATCCAGCGATGCGTTCGCTTGTAACCAGGGTAAACATCGGGTTACTAAGCGCAGGGCCGCGCTTAGTAACCCGATGTTTACTGTGGTTACCAGCATAAAAGTAAAAAAAAAAAACCAGTACATACTCACATTCCGGTGTCTGTCCCCCGGCGTTCTGCTTCTCTGCACTGTGAGCGCCGGCCGGAAAGCGAGCACAGCGGTGACGTCACCGCTGTGCTTTCCGGCTGGCACAGACACAGTGGAGAGAAGCAGAACGCCTGGGGACAGACACCGGAATGTGAGTATGTACTGTTTTTTTTTTTTTACTTTTACGCTGGTAACCACGGTAAACATCTGGTTACTAAGCGCGGCCCTGCGCTTAGTAACCCGATGTTTACCCTGGTTACCCGGGGCCTTCGGCATCATTGGTCGCTGGAGAGCTGACTGTGTGACAGCTCCCCAGCGACCACACAACCACTTACCAACGATCACGGCCAGGTCGTATCGCTGGTCGTGATCGTTGGTAAATCGTATAGTGTGACAGTACCCTAAGTCCCAACTTTCTTTGTGGTGAGGAGGTGTTTGTATAGAGCATTCTCTGAACGCAGTGAAGAGAAATAGAGGTCTCAAGATCAACATAATAGTGAAGGGTGGGAATCATATCACTAATCCTAAGGAAGGGTGATAATCACTTAGAAACACCTCTGTCAATAAATGAATCTCTGAAATTCCCAAAGTGTTTCTATTTTACGTCAATGGTACTTTAATCCCTTCATGAATTTTGATGTATATGTATGTCAAAAAACATGCTTCTGCCTTTGATCAGCATGTGAGCATCTTTTCCTGCACATGATGGGTGATTTAATCAGCCCATCATGTGCCTTTAACAGCAGCAAGTGGAGTGGGCTGTTAACCTTTTAAATGCCAGTGTCAATCTTGGATAGCTGCATTTAACACGTGCCGGCAGGGAGTGTGCGTCATTTGACGATCCCATCAGTGCACCCGTCACCTGATTGCAGGGTGTCGATGGGTTGCCATGACAGCCAGGGGTCAATTTTTAACCCCCCCTGTGCCTTTCTTTACAATCCTCCTGTGAAAGTCAGCCCTCGGTGTTCATAGGAGATTGTGATTATTAGTTTAGCACCAACATATAGCTGATCAGTAAGTGCAGAATGTTTTTGAATATAATTACCACTTAAATTGCTAACTACAATGCGTATTTCAGCGATAGGTCATATCCTATATGAATTTGTGTATGGGACCTCTCCCTCTGTCAGGCCCTACCTACATATACACACATACATTTGCATGTATATTCTCATTATACAAATACATGTAAAATATGCAGCTTCTAA